>NW_026652286.1:34740140-35033493 GCF_009828535.3 Hylobates moloch | reverse complement strand
AGAAGAAGAAAAGAAGAGAGAAGAGGAAAGAAAGAAAGAAAGGAAGGGAGGGAGGAAGGAAGGAAGGAAGGAAGGAAGGAAGGAAGGAAGGAAGGAAGGAAGGAAGGAAAAGAAGAAGAAGAAGTCGTCAGACTGAGGACCTGTCATGGAGAACCCTGAGTGTACATCCAGAACAAATTTTATTAAATGGGATGAAACTGAGTCGGATGAGATCCAGGTTCTAGGTGGGAAATGAGGATTTAGAGTCTTTTTATAGATAACTCCCCAGAGCCAATTGATAGGGAAAAGAAGAAATGGGATGGTGGCCCTAAAGGGTCAATTAAAGTTACTAATAATACTGGGGAGTTATGTTGTGCAACAAAGTTACGCATACTTGAAGGCTGAAGAGACAGTCCTAATGGAGAGAGAAAGATGGAAGATGATAGACAGGGAGAGAGAGAATAGTGAAGCATTTTCCAATGAGGTGAAGAGGGCATAGAATCCAGAACACATATGTTGATGGAGAAGTTGGGGGAAGAATTACCTTTGAGAAGGAGGGAAATCACATACTCTGAGACAAGAGGAATGGAGCCTGGCCTAAGGGTAAGGATGGACTGGTTAGAAGCAGAGAGGAGGGTAGATGATGCATTGTCCTGGTCCTGGGCTAGGCATGGCTCAGTGGGTTCAAGACAGGAGGTGATGAACAGTCTGGTTTAGAGAATGATGGTGGTTATTTAAAGTGAGATTGATTGGCCGGGCATGGTGACTCACACCTGTAATCCCAGCACTTTGGGAGGCTGAGGCTGACGGGTCACTTGAGGTTAGGAGTTCGAGACCAGCCTGGCCAACATGGTGAAACTCTGTCTCTACTAAAAATATAAAAATTAGCCAGGCATGGTGGCATGTGCCTGTAGTCCTAGCTACTTGGGAGGCTGAGGCAGGAGAATCACTAGAACCCAGGAGGCGGTTCAAGAGATTATAGTGAGCCGAGATCACGCCATTGTACTCCAGCCTGGGCAACAGAGTGAGACTCTGTCTCATAAATAAATAAATAAAGTGTGATTGATTGCTCAGAGGACAGATGGAAAAGAGGCAGAAATCTTGATGAGACAGCACATACCTGCAGAAGTGAATTCATATCCATAACTACTAAGGGACCATTTTTTACAAGTGAGCTGGGTTTTTTTTGTGGGGTGGATAAGTCCCTCCCATTCATAGAGAAGATGGTGACTCTCCAGCTCTTTGTTTTGCCTTCCTTCATGACACTGAAATTTTCAGGGGCTAGGATTACCTCGGTTCTTTGGCAGCACCATCCAGTAGAATTTTCTGTGATGATAGAAATGTTCTGTATTTGCACTTTCCAATATGGTAGGTACTAGCTACATGTGGCTTTTGAGCACTTTAAGTGTGGTTAGTGTAATTGAGGACATGAATTTTTAAGTTTTATTTAATGTTAATTATTTTAAATTTAAATATCCACAAGAGACTAATGGCCACATTCAATAATAGAACAGCTCTTGAATGGTCTCTTTCTCCTTAGTGAGGAACAAGATAAGAACTTCTACAGGAGTGAAGGATGCATGAGGCCAGACAGAAAATTTTGCCGTTGAGAGGCACTAGCTTTCCCAGTGACTACTCTGGTGGACCCTGACAAGAGTTAAGTTTGTAGTTTCAGAAACTCCACACTCTCTTCTCTTTGCCATCTTTGTGAGTTTGTTCACGAGGAGACAGTTTTGGGTAATTTTTTTTTCATGACTAGATTCTGAGTATTCTCTCATCTTGAGGACAGTCCTGTCCTTAAATCCACACATCTGGAAAGCAGAATTAGCTCCCAAGGATGCTTGATGAGGAAATATGGAAACACAGGAGACCATTTCACCAAGGCCAAAGCAGTTCCAGTTCCTCTTTTGTGGTCATAGAGAGGAAGTCCGGAGTCATAGAAATTATCCTGGCTTAGAATCAGAGAGACTTGGATTCAAATTTTGGCTCAGAAACAAGTTATCTAACCATTTTGGCTTTGCATTTAACATTTGTAAAATGGAAAGAACAATATCTACCTAAAAGGACTGTTCTGGGTGTTATACATAGTTAATAACTTATTTATATTTATTACACATGAACGTATTAATACCAGGTAATATGTTAAATATTGGGGATAAAATTGTGGGCAAAGCAGATACGAGTCTTGTTTCAAAAAAGCATATGTTCTAGTATGGGAAATGTCTTCGTTCATTTTGTGTTGCTATAACAGAATACCTGTGGCTGGTATTCTGTTATAGCTGGGTAATTTATGAAAGAAAGAGGTTCATTTGGCTCACAGTTCTGTGGGCTGGGAAGTTCAAGAGCATGGTGCTGGATTCTGGTGAGGGCTTTCCTGCCGTGTCATAATAGTAGCAGTTCAAAGGGGGAGTCAAATTTGAAGGGGTCCAACATGCAAGGTGTCCTCGCTTTATAAACAAGTTGCTCTTGCAGGAATGGATCAAGTCTAATGAGAGCAAGAACTCATTATTGCGAGAACAGCACCAAGCCATTTGTGAGAGATCTGTCTCCATTACCTAAACACCTCCCATTAAGCCCCACCTCTTAAAGGTTTCACCTCCCAACATTGTTACCTTAGCAATTAAATTTCAGCATGAGTTTTGGCGGGGATAAATCACATTCAAACCATAGCAGGAAGATAAACATTCATCAAATAATCACATGAGTATATACTATATCTTTATAATATAATTATATACTATGTAAAAGTACAGACTGTGATAAGTTCAGGAAAGGAGAATAAAGGTGAGGTGATTTTTAAAGTATACTTGCATTTTTTGTTGATGCTCTTCCTCTCCCTCTTTTTAGAATAAGGTAGAATCTAATTCCTTTCTGATTAGATATGAGCCAGTCTCAGTGACTCACTTCTGACAAATAGAATATGGCAGAAGTGGTGCTATGTGGCTTCTGAGACTAATTCATACAGAAGGATACAGCTCTCTTCCGTGCACTCACTTGCTCCTCTCTCTCTTTCTCTCCTTCATTGCTTAACTTTGAGATCAAGTCAACAGGTTGTGAGGAAGCCTAGGAAATAAGGAGAGTCCCATGTAGAGAAGAACTGAGGCTTCTTGACAACAGCCAACACCAACAGGCCAGCTACATGAGTGAGCAGTCTTTAAGTGGAAACTCCAGTCTCAATCAGACCTTCAGATAATGCATTCCTGGCTGACCTCTGCAATCTCAGGAGAGACCACAAGCCAGAACCACTTAGCCATGCCATTCCCAAATGCAGAAGCTGTGAGAAATAATAAATGATTATTACTGTTTTAAGACATTAAGTTTTAAAGAGATTTGTTACCCAGCATTAGACAACTAACACAATAGAAAACCAGGAGATAAAGTCTGAGGGATCAGTAAAGACTTTCTTGATGAAATAACATTTGAACTTATAACAGGAGGAGAGGAATTAATTAGCTCAAGAAGAGGGAGAAGTATTCTAAGCAGCTATAACAACACAAACAAGGGCCCTGTGGGCAAATGATAAATTTGAGAAATTAGGAGTTATCTAGCTCGGGAAGAACACAGTGTTGGGAGGGATAGGTGCAAGATGCTTGAAAAGGTGTCAGGGGTAGGGGAGGGTTAGATCATTATGGGCCTTAGAAAGGGCTTTTTTTCTAAACATGATAGAACACTCTTGAAGGGTATTAATCAGGTAGGGAGGTATCAAGCCTAACATTCTAGGTTTCCGCTGATTTCCCAGAGATGGAAACACTGGATGAGGACCAAGTTCATAGTGGAAGATCATGGTTTTGGACAGGTTGCTTGAGATACTTTTGAGATACCCAGATGGTGGTATCACGTAAGAGATCAGATATATACATCTGGAGTTCCAGAGAGAGAGAGAGAGAGAGATGGATCACATGTGCATGTTTGGAAGACAACAGTGAAAAAATAATAATTGAAACCAATGGAGTGAATGAGCTCAGCTGGAGATAGGATATAAAGTGAAACTAGAAGAAAACCTAAGATCCAGAACTACAAAATTCATGGCTCGCTAGAGGGGACCAGGTCAGCTAAGCAAAATGAGAGAGAGCAGCCAGAGAAGTAGGAATTAAATGAACAGATTGTCTCAGGGAGGTGGTGATTAATAATGTCAAATAATCCAAGTAAGACGATAGATGAAAGGCCTACTGAACTAGCTACACTCATGAAAGGCTAGAACAACCACTGTTTGAATGCAATTCCTGATGGGTGCAGAAGCCCAATTGGAGAGGGTTGAGAAATAAGTAGGAGGTAAATAAATGGAGGCAATGAGGCCAGACAATTCCTCTCAGAAGTTTTGCTATGAAAGGGAAGAGAGAGGACAGTAGCTGGGCATGAGGCCAGAACAACAGAAGGTTATTTTTTGTTGTATTTAAGATGGCAAAGAGATTTATTTAAATGCCGATGAAAAGGATCCAGTATAGAGTGAAGCTGAAGATCTGGAAGAGAGGAATAATGTGTACAGAAAGGACTATGAAAATGTAAGAAGGGATAGGACTCACAACCAAGTGAAGTCCTTGGTGCATGGGAGGTATGTGAATATTGATAGTTCTCTTTAGCATGTATTTTTAACTTTGAAAAAAAATTGTGGCTGGGCATGGGGGCTCATGCCTGTAATCCCAGTACTATGGGAGGCTGAAGCAAAAGGATCACTTGAGCCCAGAAGTTCAAAACCAGTAGGGGAGCACACACACACACACACACGAAATTGGCCAGGCGTGGTGGTGCATGCCTGTAGTCCCAGCTAATCAGGAGGGTCAGGTGGGAGGCTCACTTGAGCCTGGGAGGTGGAGGCTGCAGTGAGCCAAGATGGCGCCACTGCACTTCATCCTGGTTGACACAGTGAGACCTTGTCTCCCCCTCCCAAAATTGTGAAATATTAATACAATAGTAGAAAAGCATGTTTAAAATAAATACATAGCTTCATGAATCATTATAGTGAGCATTCATGATGCAGCCAGGCAAAAATAAACATTGCCAGCAGTCCAGAAGCCCCCTTCCTGTGTTTTCCTTCTTCTTCACAACACCCTCCATGTAGTGATGACCACTACCCCAGATTTGTTGGTCATTCTTCCTGTTCTTCTATTGAATTTTTTTCTTCTTTCTAAATATGTATCTCTAAACAATGCTGTTAAATTTTCCTTGTTTTTGATCTTTATATAAAAACAATTATACTATATGGATTCTTTTATTTCATATTCCTTTTACTCAGTATATTTTAAGGATTCATCCATGTCATTGCATGTAGCTGTTGTTCATTCATTTTCATCACTGTATAGTATTCCATTGTATGATTATATCACAATTCATTTATCCTTTCTAGCACTAGTGGACATTGCAGTTGTTTCTTGTTTGGGGTTATTACAAAAATGTCCAATGAATATTCTTGCACGTGTCCTGGTGCATATGCATCTGAGTCTCTCTTTGGTGTATTATTAAGAGTGGGACTTCTGCTGGGTGTGGTGGCCCACGCCTGTAATCCCAGCACTTTGGGAGGCCAAGGCTGGTGGACCACGAGGTCAGGAGATCGAGACCATCCTGGCTAACACGGTGAAACCCTATCTCTACTAAAAATATAAAAAATTAGCCGGGCATGGTGGCAGGCGCCTGTAGTCCCGGCTGCTTGGGAGGCTGAGGCAGGATAATGGCACAAGTAAACCTGGGAGGTGGAGCTTGCAGTGAGCCTAGATCGTGCCATTGCACTCCAGCCTGGGTGACAGAGAGACTCTGTCTCAAAAAAAAAAAAAAAAAAAAAGAAATGAGGTGATTAGTATCATCCTTATTAATATATATCTCTCCTCGTTTTCCAAAGCAATAACTTCTGGAGCCAGGTACAACTTTAGGGTCAATTCTAATCCATTGGCTCTGGCTCTCCTTCCTAGCTCCAGGCTGACTCAGAGTTTGTCTCAGCATGATTTGTTACCACTAAGTGGACCACTGTTTCAGCTTCTTTCTTGGTAAGAACTGGTAGGTGGAAACGAACCCTTTTGTTATCATTAGTGATAAACATGATTGTTACATCTCCAGGTAAGTCACCCCTGTGGACGTTGATCTTCTGCCTTCATTGTAGTGGGCAGCTCAGTGGGAGTCTAAGAGCATGAAATCTGGAGCTGGACTGCCCGAGTTTGAATCTTTGCTTTGCACTTACTAAATATGTGACCCTGATCGAGTTATTTCATCTCTCTGGTCCTTGGCTCGTTCATCTATAAAATGAGACTAATAACAGTAACCACCTCATAGGGTGGCTGTGGGGATCAAATGAGGTAATACCTGGAAAGTACTTAGATCAGTGCCTGGCATTCTACTGCTTTGATTTATATTCATTTCAGCTTTGGTGACAGTAGAGGTCAGGGGTTATGAATACAGGTTATAAACATGAGTCAGAAGGAATTCAGGTTCTGACTCTACTCTCTTCTGGCTATGTGACCATGGACAAGTTATATAGCCTCCATAACATCTCAGTTTTTCCCTTGTGTAAACTGGGGGTACTAATTACTGCTTTACACAGGTTCTGTGAGAACTAATTGAGATGGCAAATGTAAAATGCCAAGTGCTAAGCATGGATGCAGTATATGGTATCTGCTGTCATTTTAGCAGGTTGCAGTTAATGTTCCTGCCCTTAGATGCTGGGGCCCTAAATCCCTGCACTGGTCCTTTGCATTGATCAAGGTGGCTGAGGAGAGTGAAAGCATTTGGAAGAGTGGAGAGATGACAATGAGAGTCACTTCCCATTTGTATGTCCTGGGCAGGGCATACTTAGCTGCATGAGACCCAGACCACTTTCCAGGGGCTCAGATAGGTAGGCATCACCAGTAACACACATATGCTGGTAACTAACAGAATACAGGAAGCATATCTGGGGCAAAGAGCTTCAAGGGTCCTAGAGAGGAAATATTTAGTTCAGCAGTCTTCCCGGAGGAAGAGGTTTTTAAGGTGAGTCTCAAAAAATATACACACAGGAGAAGTTGGAGAAAATCCTGGTCAAAAAGTCACTCACGTCATAAAGAACTTTGGATCCCAGGCCAAGGAATTTTTCCTTAATTCAGTATGGAATGGGGGAGATATTGTATTGCAAAGTGGCTATAAGACAGGAACTAGTCTGAAAGGTGCCCAGGTATACTGGGCCAACAAATAGTGGTTTAGAAACCCTACTAACTGGTTGGCACTGCCACCGAAATTTATCTGGTGCTTTTAGAAGATGACATTTGGAGAGATATGCCTAGCAGTTTTAATGCCAAATTAATTATGTGTTTTCTAACACATTTCCAAAAACCAGTGCCAAGGTGGTTGGGTTCATTATGGTGAACCTCACTGTATTACCTTATCATTGCCTATGAATTAGAAATAAAATGCACTTGTACTTGACTGTGGTGGTACCTACACAAGTCAGAAAATTGCATAGACCTAAATACAGGCACGTACGAATACGTACAAGTAAGACTGGGGAAATCTGAATAAGATGGGTGGATTGTATCAATGTCAATATCCCAATTGTGATACTGTATTAGAGTTTTGGAAGACATTACCAGTGGGGAGAACTGGGCAAAGTGAACAAACGATTTATTATTATTTTTTACAACTGCCTGTTACTCCGATTACTTCAAGAGTTGAAATTAAAAATGTATTAATAAGACCGGGTGCAGTGGCTCACTTTTGTAATCCCAGCACTTCAGGAAGCCAAGGCAGGAGGACAGCTTGAGCCCGGGCGTCTGAGACCAGCCCGGGCAGCATGGTGAAACTGCGTCTCTACAAAAAAATTTTAAAAATTAGCTAGACGTGGTGGTGTGTGCCTGTAGTTCCAGCTGCTTGGGAGGCTGAGAAGGGAGGATGGCTTGATTCCAGGGAGTCGAGGCTGCAGTGACCCCAGATCGCACCATTGCATTCTAGCCTAGGTGACAGAGCAAGATCCTGTCTCCAAAAATAAAATAAAATAAAATAATGATAAAAATAAAGAAAAAAGAAAAAGAAGGAAAACAATGTATTAGTAAAAGTTATGTTTTGTAAAAATGTGTTGCAGTAAGTCACAGTCTAGTCTCCTCAGTTGCCCATATATAGGGATATAGGGATTCCTCGGGCACAAAATATGTTCTGTTATTTAATCCTGAGGCCTGAGGCCTCAGCTGGAAAAGAGAGCCAAGTGCCTAGAAGGAATGAGGTCCACTGTGCGGGAACTGCTTTGCAGCTTGTTAAATAATTGTAACAATCACCCGAAACTTTAGATGGTTCTGTCCCCAGTGGGTCGATTTTACCCGTTTTCTGATTTACCGACTGGGTCTGTCACTTTTGCGTCACTACCTCCAATGGCAGGGTTAAAATGATTCCTTTATTAATGAAATGAAGTTTCTCAAGAAAGAAAGGGCTAACTTAAAAGTCGCCGGATGCAGCATTTTAAAGTTTAGGAAGTTACTTTTGAAAAGTACAACCGGCAGAGATGAGTGAACTTAGTTTTTTAACTGACTTGGAGAAGACCTTGCTAGCAGGGCAGGTTTATTACGAACTCTGTAATTATCCTTCTTTGCTAGGCTAAAGGTTTTCCTTTCCCAACAGTAAGACAGATTTCGACTTGAGTGAGAGCTGTGAACTTTTATAAAAGTGAAAGGAAGAGAAGAAATGGCCGGCTGGGAATCTGGCCCGGAGACGGCGTCCACCGCGCTCGAGAGCAACAATCTGAATCACCAGAAAGGAAACTTCTTTTCCCCACACTTGCAGACTTCCGCGAGTCTGGGAGCACTCAACGCAGCCACCCGGCTTCCGCGTCCCGGAATAGGGAAACTGAGGCACGGTAGACGCGCCGCGCGCAACTCCGGGCTCGGCGCCTGCCCCCTGGAAGGAACCCAGGCTTCCAGAGTTCTTCGCGCGAGCGCAGGGACTTCCAAGCCGCGCAGCTCCCGTCCGCCCCGCCCCGCCCCGGCTCGGGACAAAGCCCGGAGCCCGCGCCGGGAGACGGAGGGCGGCTCCCGCGCGAGCCACGCTCCCCCGTGGGCGCGAGACTCCGCCCAGCTGCCGAGAGCCCGCGCCCCAACGGCAAAGAGGCCGCGCCGGTCCGCCCCGATTCCCCATGACGTCACCGGCGGCGGCAGGCCCCGCCTCCAGCCCCGGGCGGCAGGCCGCATGACGTCACCGAGGCCCCACCCCTCCGGAGCGAGTTCGGTCCTGGCGTTCATTTCATTCCTGTCCTCATTCCGAACATTCTTAGCATCGCTCGCGCCGCGCCGCGCCGCCCGAGCCGAGCCGAGCCTCTGCTGCCGCCGCCGCGGCCCCGCCGCCCGCCGCGGGCGCCCACCAAGCACTTTGCAGACTCGCTTCCACCCTGCGGGCCATTCCGCGCGGCGGGGCCCGGGCCCGGGGCGGCCGCGTCCAGGGACAGGCCATGCAGTGACGCCCCCCCACCCCTCCACCTTTGCCCGGAGCGCGGGCAGCAGCCCAGCGCGCCAGCCGGCCCCGGGGCAGGAGCGGTGCTAGGCAGGGGTGGGGTGGCCGGGCCCGGGGACCGGGAGCCGGGGAGGGAGCCGGGCACCGAGCAGAGGGCGGGGGAAGCGGCGCCGAAGTTTGCCTCGGACTCGCCGGGCGCTGCGGCGGCTCCCTGGGCCGAGGTAAGTTGGCGAGCGGGGCGGATGCTGGGGTGCGGGGGGCGCACGGGGCGGCGGGGGGCCGGCGGCGCGTCCCTCGCGGGCCGCTCTTTCTTTGCGGACTCTGCTTTGTGTGCGACGGCGGGCGGGCACGCGGAGGGCCGCGGCCGGGCCCCCACACCCGCCTCCCCGCGCCCCCTCCGAGGTGAGCGGCCGGGCGCCGCCGCGCGACTTGCCAGGACGCCAAGTTGGGCCGCGCGCTGGGAGCCCGCGCGGCAACAGGCGGCCCCCGGCGGCGGCCCTGGAGGCGCCCGGCCGGCCGCGCCGCGCCCCCCTCGCGCCCCCTCTCCCGCCGCCTGCACGCACACACACGCACACACCCTCGGGCGCCTTGCACGGGGTGCGCTGGGGAGCCAGAAGTTCGGAGCGAGTGCGGGCGGGCAGAGCTGCTGCCGGCGCCGCCTGGGAGCCCGGAGCCGGTCCGGACCCCCCTGCTTTCGCCGCTGTCCCCCGGCGCCGGGTACCCCCGAGGCCGGCCCGGGTCTGCGCCGACTTGTGCCGCTGGCGGGGGGGTTCGCTCCTTCTTCTCAAAGATGAAAAAGGGCACGGTCGTCTTTGCCGCTTCTCCAGGACTGTTGCCGCCGCCGCCGCCGCCGCCGCTTCATTGCACATTCAAGTGGAAAATTTTCAGGAGTCAGCAGAAACATTGTGTCCAAAAAAGACTGAGTCGCAGTTACCACCAAACCCAGGAGGAGACTCTCCCTGGAAAACTTCCCTTCCCTTTCGGTAGGAAATACTGGGGGATTTGTTTATTGGAAGAGAAATGGTCCCCGGGGGGGAGAAAATCTGGGTACACTTCTAGTCTTTGTTCGTAACAGCAACACTTGTTTTCAAAAGTCCAGAGTCCCGCTTTAAAGAAAGTTCAACTTCTGTGACTTTTCTTCTTTTTTAAAAAATAACGTTTGTATTTTTTAAAAAATCAAAGCAATATTTTTAATGAGTCGAAAACAATGAGGGCTCACACCTCCCCTCTCATGAAAATAAATGAAATCCAGATCAAAATTTTCTTTGCTTTTAAATTGCCTTTTTTAAAAGATTTATTTAAAGTTGGATAGTGTCACTATATAAAAATATTTATGAAACAATGAAATAGCAGCCACCAGCGTTTCTCAGGAGGCTTGTTAACTTCTTAGAAGCAAGTGGCTTCCTGTGATTTGCAGAAATGAAAATTGACCTCAGTGAGCCCTGGAAACTTAGAGGCAGATGATGTTCCAGGAGCAGGGAATGTAAAAAGGCCATGTTTAAAAGCAGTGCCTTGGAAGGAGCCCAGGTCTTGGGACAGAAAGGTCTGTTAAGCCTGCCACATTTCAAAATAGTAAAAAGAAATACTAAAAACACTACACGTATTGCAAAGGAGCAGAACGTTATCAGTTCACAACAACCACAGATTTCTTTCTCCCCGCTTTCCACCTTGATTGTTTTTGGAAGTTCAGGTGGTCTGATGGCTTGGGGTGCGCTGGGTGCCTGCAGTGGTTACCTGAGTAGGCACATCCCTCCCTTCAGGGAGATGTGATCCACTGTGTAGTCACAGACGGGAGTGGGCTCCTTTCTCTACAGCCTGCAGTGACTCTTGCTGGTCTCCTACGGATAGGGGCTTCTCTGAGGCACAGATTGGGGAACAGTCTTCAGGCTACGCCCGGTGCTTTACCCTTTCACTGTTGGGTTTGTGCCCCCCTCTGTAAACAGCAGGGTCTTCGGGTCCAAGCATAGCTGAATGCTTACAAGGACCAGACTTAAATCCCAGCTTCCTTAGGAATCTTTTTCTCTTTACAAGGAAATAGTAGAACTAAATACAAAGTGACTCAGGAAAGACAAATGGATTCGTTGAACCTTTGTCAGTAGTGAGGTTTTGAATTGTTGAATTTTTGGGGAAAGGCTTATTTTTCTAATCTCACTGTTTCCATAAATGGTCACAGATATTTTTGTTTAGTGTTTCTTTGTATGTGCAACTCTGTGTTGAACTCTCAGGTTTCAGGTTTTAAACAATTAACAATTCTTTTATTTATTGTTGGTATAAAAAATGAACTGATGATAAGCTATATCCATTACAGGTTCTTGCTGGTGGTATCAAAGTGCCAAGGTAGACTATTTTATTTTTACTTTAATGGTAAATATTATTTGATCTGCAGTTTTAGGGGAATATTAGAACTTTTTTTTTTTAGAAACAAGCTTGAAACAAAACCAGTATGACACTTTGCCTTGACAATATGGGTAAAGAAAATTACAGGAAAGAATCTTTGTGTAAATTCCTCCTCTGTGTGATCCTTTATAAAGTAATGAACTCCGGGGAACATGCCTGAGAGAGATTATTGGAGGGTTAGAGGGTTTTTTTCTTTTCTTTTCCCAAAAACAAAAACCAGGACTCACCATGACATATACTTAATTAAATTTAATTTAAAGGGGGAGGACATCCCAATTTAGTTTGAGCCAGACTGATAGGAATTTCTCACTGAGAGGCTTTTCCTTGCCTTGCGGTACAATGTGTGCCCAGGCCCCAGCAGCAAACTAATTACACATAAGGGCGGGTTTGGGAGGGCAGCCTGGGGGGAGTCGGCTTCCTCCTCCCTTTCCCATTTCCTCTCTCCCCCCACTTACTTTATACAGCAGGAATTATATATTGATATACTCACTTGGGAGACTGGAGTCCCCTTTTATTTAGAAAAAGGAACAAATAAGTCATAAGGAAAAAAAATGTTGGAGTGTTTTTCCCTGCTTGAGCCTCAGCAATTTATAAACAATTTTGTGTTTTGTTGGTTCTTAGAATACAGAGCAGCAATTATGAGGGCATTTCTTAACGGGAACGTTTGGGAAGAATATACTTTTATCATCGGTGTTTAGATCATATTTGTCGTTACATTTTCAGCAGAAAAGTATATAATACAAACAGTTTAAAGCATGTAGATCCCAAATGTTAAATAGACTTTTGAAGAAATGAGCTGTGACATTAGCAATATTTTAAGGTTGGTTGCTTCAGAAATGGATTGATCTCTCATACGTGGTGGTCATACAAGAGCCTGGGCATTTGTGGGATTACTTTTCTCTCTAACCTCATGTATTATGTGTTAATTGTGAGCGTAATTATGCTGCCTGCAAATGGAAATTGTGGTGTCTTATCACTCAGGGTTGGTGCAAATAACTGTATGATCTGGTGGACTTAAAAATGACCATATTCACATACAGACAGTAGGTGGATAACACTTTTAAGCTCCATTTTAGGCAGTTGTACCCAGTAGAGAGATTGTGAAAGGGAAAATAAATAAATAAATAAGTATGAAAGCTGTGTTTAGAGGTCGAATCTGTTTAGTGGTAAAACTTTAGGGTCTGTTTTCTCCAAAGACTGAAGAATGTGGCCAAAACAAGTGTCCATATTTCTCTGTAGAACTGCAAGAAAAAGCAAGCCAACCTTGTTAAATGCGAGCATTACAGCTGCCCCTTTGGATTTCAGTGACTGGAACTGCAAACTACCAATGTCCAACTTTTGAACTCAGCCAGAAAAATATATTGTAAGCTTATTCCCCTTTGACAAACCTAGGCTGTGCTGCTGCTGGGCTGCTTGGGGACTGATTGATGGCTGGCACAATCTTTTATAGCTGCATGGTGCTTTTTCTTATTTAATAATAAGGCATAGATTACCTTGTATTAATATTTAAGTTGCATCTAGAGTTGTGTTTCAGCCACATCAGTGATATATTTTATTCTTTCATATTCATAAAAGTGATAAAATCAGGTAATTCAAGTCCATCCTACGCACTTCGTATTTCAGGGTTGAGCTTTTTGACAGACACCTTATTTAGACCTTGTTGTATTGCAATTACTGTGTACCTCTGAAATCAGGGAAGTTCTGGGGCTTCCCTCTTGTTGGGATAGTTTGTGGAGTGCTAGTATATTTGGATCTAAATACTTGGAGTGTTTTTCTGTGGGCTTTTATTTTTTGTTTCAAAGCTGTGAACTCTTGAGTGTCCTCAATCTGTAAGATTCTCATTATGAGCTTTGTGGTCCATATTTGAATTTGGAATTGAAATTTGACCATTTTTTCAAATACATTCCAGTTTTGTAGTGGTATAGAATAGGGTGGCTTTGAAATATGTGTTTTATTTTAGTCAAAGTAAAAATGGGATGCCCTGGTGGGTGGGTTTTCAGGATGATGTTTCTCACAAGTGTAGGTTACTCTTAGCTTTTAAATTCTCCTTTGGTCCACTGACTTTTTGCATAGTTGAGAGGATTCTCAAAAAATAGTTTCCAATAGTCCGGGAGTCTTGGCTCACTGTGAAACTCACTAGTTTCCTCTTCTTGATTGGATAATGGTAGTGGTGGTGGTGGTGGTGGGGAGTAGGGGGAAGGTCCTCGTAAAAAGCTATCTTTTTTTTCTACCTTTGTGGCAGTCCAAGGGAAGGGTGTGTTGCACGCGCTACACCCACCCCGCCTTGTTTAAACCTGATCTTTACTATCCTAATGCAATGCTTTCTATCCTTTTTCGTGATTCACATTTGTTTTGAAGTCTCTGTCCTAGGATTTCATTAGCAGTTTTAATTTGCAGGCATGGGACCCTGGAAAATGGGTTTAAAAGAAAAAGCTGGCTTATTGATGAACAAATTAAGCATCCATAATCTCTAGTGGGAAATTCTGGTTGCTTTTAGGCATCTGACAGGTTTAGATGTATGTGTAAAGTGACTGAAACACTCTTGACTGGGAATATACAACACTGTTGTTCTTACTGATACATAAACTGAAAAACTGCTGCTAATGGTGGGAAACGTTAATTATGTGAGAACATATTGAACTTATATTCTCTGGCATGAACTTTTTTAAAAAAATGCATCAACTGTGCTGCTTTTTTTTTTAATAGGCACAGCTTTCTAATTATCATAATTCAGTTCAGCTCTGCTCTTGGATGGTGTTCAAGTGCAATCTCAATTTAACTTGAAAGGGGATTTTTTTTTTTTTAAACTTGGAATGTTTAAGAAAATTTGAAAAGTTCATCCAAGAATGTTGTCTGCTTAGGTGTGAGTAAATCTAGGGGAGTGAAATGAGTGCCTTTCTGTAATAGTTCAATAGATCTGAATATTAAGAAAGAGACTGTTTTTTTTGCTTTGCTCTGTATCCAAGCATTTTTGTATAACCTGATGCTACACACTGCTGAGTTCTCTTTGAAAACCAGTGTTTTTCTAATAGATAGTAAACTAAATAAGTGAATATTTTATTACCATCTGCAAAAATGGGAAAGTCTTTTAAGAGAGCAGAAATACAAAATTGATATGAATTTATTTGACAGAAATAATTGTTAATCTTTTATACCAACCAAGCCTTTAGAAGGTAATTGCTTTATCTGCTCCTTCTTTACTCTGTGACTTGATGGCATTTTGTGAAGGGAGTCATCTTTGACAGCGTTCATCCCAGTGTCTGTATCCCTTAATTTTTCTCTGACTTTAATAGCTTTTCAAAGAAAAAAAATTAAATGAAGCCCAAGCGCCGAATCCTCCGGGAATCAATTTTAATTGTAAGAAAGAACAACTTAGATGGGCCTTCCGACTTTCATCCAGCCTCTTTCTGCTGAAATGCAGAGAGCCCGCGGTAACCAAATGACTTCATTTGCTCTGGCACTTAAGAACCGAATTCACTTCCGTGGTGGTGAAATAAAAGGAGCCAAGTGTTTTAAATAGCCACTCCCCGAGGCCCGCCCGCCCGAGCCTGTTGAGAAAAGCGCATTGTCTGCTTGCAGCTCTAGCTGGGAGCCTGCCTGGCTCGCCCTCCCCCACCAGGCAGCTCCATTTCTGAAGTTGACATCTGGTTTTCTCTCTGTTCACCTGATCTATCCCTGTACACGTGCTCACATGCAGTGTGCATGCATGCATTCTGCAGGTAACAGGGATTAGTGACATTAAGTGTGTGTGTTTCAAATCCCTACTGGGATGGGAGAGGAACAAAGCTAATGGCACAAAATAAAATGTAAACACAGTAGCTGCCCCACATGCCGCCGCTGCTGGGTTTCTGTCCGATGGTGCTTTCTGGGTAGGCGTGCCTATTGTTATGGCAGCAACAGGCGGCAGAACTTGGGGCACCATATGGCGGATGTGGGCCTCAGATAAGCTGTCTGGTAATTTAGCTTATCAATAGCATTTTGATATGCTTCATTTTCAGATCACCCATTACTGTGGCTGGGGGTGTCTTGGGGGCTAACTGATTCTGAAACCATTGTGAGCGGATGCTTCCTTTGGTGGAATCTCTTTCAGTCCTTTCTGCCTGGCTGCCTTTTCATCTCAAAGCCTTTGAGAGACAATGCTGGTTAGAGTTAGAGCTCCATTAGCTGAAGGAACCATCAGCCCCGTCTTGAAATCCTGGGCACTTAGAAGACCTTGTCATGTATTGTCATTGAGAGAAAAACAGAAAACAGATACTTAATAGCATTTCATATTGTCTGAGCCAAGAAATTCTCTTAATTCAAAGTTGCTTTTGCTTTAAATATTGAAGGAGTAAGTTTGATACTGTTTTTAAGTTTTGATGAAAGGTTTCTAGTTTTGTTATGCATTCAGAATACCTCCCTAATTTCCTTTCACCTTTAAATTTTACCTTAGCCGTAAAATGCAAAAATTATTACCATTTGTATAATTTGAAATCAGGGAATGTGCCATTTGTAATTTGGAGGCAAGAAGCAGCTTCCTTCATGCTTAGAAATTGTGAAAGTGGAAAATGCTTCCAGAACACCACTCAAGTGTCCAGTGAAGCTGAAGCAAAACTAAAATCTCCCCTACTGATGAATCGGTAGGGGAACTCTTGCCTCAGCTGGAGCCAGCTTAGGGAATCTGCACTTAGTAGGTGGCTCAGTGGAAGTCTGATGGTGTGCATGACCATGTGCTCATCACCCGTGTGACCCTCATTCACCATATACTTGTTGTCTCTGATATGTGTCAGGCATGGGAGAAGCTAGGGCGAGGCTGTCTGCCCCGCTCCTGTCTCCCGCTGCCTGCATGTTCTCACTCACCTTTGCAGGCCCTGCTCCTTTTCTCACATTTTGCCTTTTGGGTTTGTCATTCAGGACACATGGATCCATTTACATGGCTAACTCAGGATGGTTCTGACTGAAACCCAGGTCAGCCTCTTTCTCTTCCTGCTCCAGGAAGCTCCTGCCGCATCAGTGGTTCCCACCTTAGCATGTGCACTGCAGCCTCCATGGAGCTTTTACAGCCTGCGCACCACCTGTGGAGGCTTAGGAGGGTTGTGGTAGGTGCAGTGTGTCTGTATTTCTGAAAGGCCCCATCATAACATCCGCTCCTGGCTGGGAACCATTGATCTAGATATTCTGATTTTTATCTGCAGATAGAATCAGGTTAAATTTGGCCACTTCTAAGTCTGAATGTGATTTTCTTCCCTCTATATTTGTGAGGCAGTGTACCTAGGAACATAGGCTGAATCTTTATGGAATTCACTAAGATGTTCTTCATTGGTTTTAAAGATAAGCCTGCACAAAACTAAGGTCTCACCTTTCGATCCAGGGGAAGCAATAAAATGAACCAGAACCACCTTCTCTGTGCTTGGCATTCATTTGTTACCTCTTGGGAGTGTAGCAGTTGTTTCCAGATGTGATTGTAGAGGTGTGTGTCACGGTTACTGGTGAGGGGCTTGAGAATGGAGTTCTGTCTGGCTGCTTGTAGAGGTTTTGCTTTCTGAGTAGCAGAGATGTTCCTGATGCTCCTAGAGGTCCTTGGGTGGTATGCCTGGTGTTGGAAAATGAGGGGATAGGAAGGGTAATCCTGACGGCTTTCTGGAGATGAACTGTGGATAAACCACCATGCTTTTCATTCTTCCTTCCTTGTCTCTTCTCTTCACCTTGGGCACTTTGAAATCCAGATGCTCCTGGTTTTCATGGAGCTACTACTTGCCACTGAGCATTTAAACATTTATGGGTGCTACTGTGTGCTAGGGATTTAGTAATTAGGAAAAGGTGGCTAATGAACAGCGATCAGTAAAACTCCCCTGCCTGGCAGAGTTTACAGATTAGCAAGGAAAACAGGCATGTACAGAGGTCATGGCAATCCAGTGGGAAAGTTGTGTGTATGGTATTTTGTGAGTTCCAAGGTACACATTTTTAACATGCTTGAACATTTTTGAAATTGGGATGTGTTAGACAATCATGGCTGGCCAGGTGGTGGTAATGACCCTTGATGTTGCATATGCTCACCAAAGCCTGTGGAGTGAATGCAGTGGAGAGGAAGAAAATCCCAGAGTCATTAGTGAGCATTCCTAAGAATACCCTTGTTCTTACAGAGGGTGATAGTGTATGTGCACTGATCACTCTGAGAAGTTACTTTAGCTTATGTTACCCAATTTATTTAGCTTGTATTTTCCTTTTTATGTAGGCACAAGATTGATAGAGAGTAAAAAGTTTCAATATGTATAAAATAATATTTCTAAGTGATAAGCATTGTGACATCATTTGTTTCACACTAGTACGCCTGAAATAAAATCCTGCTGCGTCTTACCGGCAGTGGTGTCTTAGGGTTAGTGAAATGTTGAAACAACACGTTTGCATCTCTAGTCCTAAGGATCTGGGAGGTTATACATTATCGATGGGTGTTGCCTTGAGGGTTGCTTTGAGCGAGTGGGGTTTTTTACACGTTTATATTTTTTAGGAGCATGGATTTCCTTATGTAACATCAGAATAAAGGGGAAACACACTCACTGGGGTAAGCCCTCATGATACATCCCAAGAGCTGTGTTGCCCTGTGGTAGGAACTGAGAAGGGCTTTGCGGAGGAAGTGATGTTGGAGTTGGGCTTTGAAGGAACAGGGGGATTTTTTCCAGATGCCATTTTGGGGGTGAGTTGGGAATAGGTTGTTAGAAAATAAACAAACCTTGTGAAATATACTCCTGAGTAATGAACTTAACCCTCACATATCGATACGGTTTGTTGCCAGTAATGGGCTACTACAGATTTGAAACTTGGCTGTGAGGAATTAATTGAAAGGAGTAGGAGGGGGGAACTGATTGACATGAACAGTGGGCTGTTTCCTGATTTCGGTTTGGAAAAAGACAGGATAATGTGGGTTCAAAATCACAGATTTGGAGTTGGACACACCTTGGCTCAGCTACTTGCTAGTGTGGCCTTGCACAAATTACTTGTTCTCTGCAAGCCTTGGTGTCCCCATCTATAAATTTCAGTTGCGCCCACTGTATACCAGACACATAGTATGGTAAATGCTCAGTAAATAGCAACTTCAAATGTTATGTTGCATAGCAGATCTTTAAGGATTTTCTGCCAAGTCACCCTGGACAGTGACCCTTGAGGAACACCCAAGGCTGAGGCATTTACTTAGAATCTGAGCCGGATTCCTGGTCTCAGGCAAACAGATAGAAATCTAGGAGAGGCTGAGGCAAGCCCATAAAGCTCTTGACCATTAATCGCTTTGAACCACACTTCCCTTATTCATAAAGTGGAGGAAATCCATCAGTAAATACATAATATTTGAGGTCATTCCTTACCCAGTATGAATTAAATGGAAATGCTTCAAAAACTGGTTAGCATGGTGCAACTTCATCTGTCTGAAAGAAAACCTTTTCCTTAGCTTCTTGCTTGAAAGCCACACTCCTAACATTGGGGTTGGGTTGTAAAAGTTCTTTTGTAAGTTGTTGAATGGAACTCATCTTTTCATAGCGAAACAATGCTTAGGGTCTCGGGCCTTCTTGTAAAACCACTGCATAATCCCCCCTGGGGTGCAGAGGGCATCCAGCTTCAGGTGTAGAGAAGAAAGGTACTTTTGCTGCCTTCATTGCACTTCTTAATACCTACCTTGGGCTGGCTGCTTAGCTTCTCTGTGCCCGCAGTTTCCCCATCTGGAAAATGGGGATGATGTTATCTACTTGGAAGAGTTGGAGTAAAGTTTAGATTAGGTAAGTGCTGGCTTGGTAGGCTAGAGCTGTAGGTGTGGCTGCTGTTAAAACCTAGGCCATTCGTTTCTCCCAGTACTCCAAGCTCCAGAGATAAATCTTTGCCCCTCTTCTAAGACTCGCTTCCTCTGGGCCTTAAATGTCACTCAAATAATAATTCACACTCATGTGAATGAATGGTTGCCCATCTCTTTAGCCAGTGTATTTGCATGTTTAAGAGGATGTTTGTGAATTCCAGTGCCTAACTCCAGGTACTTCCTGGGTAGATGAGCTGAGTTCCTTCTGGAAGCTGGTGATAGAACCTTGTGTTTTCAAAGTCAGCTGCCTTAAGCTGGTCCTGCTCTGCTCACATTCCCAGCTACACTTCTGGGTGTGTCAATGTCCTTGTGTTTTTAGATCTGGGCCACTCCCAGTGACTGGTCTGAGCAGTTAAGATTGCTTTGTATGAGCCTGGGCCAGGGACCACCTGCATTTTATTGACATCTTTTGCTGTTGTCTCTTAAGCAGTGCATAGACGTGTGTGCTAATTAATCTGGTTTCCCAGTCTCTAAAAAAATTAAAATTAAGAATTATTGAGGGAGGAGAGTAGTCTGGTTGAGGAGAGAGACTTAGATTCAGGCAGGCTGACAGTGGATGAGGGGAGAAAAATATATTTAAAAGCACTTACTCACAACCCTGGGAGTCTACTAAAAGTACTGAATTACATACTTTAAAAGGGTGAACTTTATGGTATGTGAATCATATCTCATAAAGAAATAAAACGCTGGATCTAGTCACCACACAGAACAGCATCTTGTCATGCCCACCATGGTATCCCCAGCACTCTGGCTGTCCTGTTTTTCGGTGATCGAGTGATTAAAAACTGATAATCAGACCTAATAAGAGTTTCTACCAGTTGGTTTTAGAGAGGAGCCAGGAAAAAACATATCGTTCCTTTCAAAGATAAACAGTAGTAGTATTTAAAATGAAACTTTTTACTTTAGAATCAGTTTCAGTAATGTGGAATGATGTGCTCCCTAATGATAAATGTTTACCATGTTAACCCATCCTTATAGATTATACTTTTAAACAATCCAGGAACTAAGTCATAAAGGATAAAGTGGGAGATCATGAAGAGGAGACACCTGGAAGGCATGGGAGGCCACACAAATCAGTCATTGAATCTGATTTGCAGATTGACTTAAGATTGGGAAAAAACGGACCTAGAATCAGGTTAATGTGTACCTCAAGTTTCAGGCTCTGCTCTACCTAGCTTTTTTCTTAATTTTAACTTGGTCTTCCTTGTTCCTGTGTCCGTCCACCAGATCCTGGCTGCCTTCCTGCTGGTTACTGTTTGTGGCAGTTTTGCCCATTTGTATTTTCTACAGGGCTGCTCTTTATGGTTCCCCATGGCTAAGTACCTGTTTGCCTGGTATAGTCCTGGTTTATGTCGCTTGTCTTGGCATAATCCTTAAAGAACCCTCCTTTACTATCAAAATGTCCCAGTTTGGATGATAAATTATATGCTTATGGTACTAATAGGAAATTGTCAGGGAAACTGGCAGACTAGACTTTTCTAGAATGGAGAGACAATCCTGGGCAGGAAGGCTTTGTGGTGTCTTGGTATTGAGCTCATAACAGTATCACTTTTGAAGGTTTGTCCCAGGCCATTTCTGAGGCCAGAGCTACAATAGAGGGGAATTTCAGGAAACAACTTTCCCTTCAGATCTGTGCTATTTCAACCAAATTGTTACAAACCTTGTTCTTTTCTGTGGATGCACTCATAAGTATTTTTTTAAAAATAATTCTCATCATTCATAGGAATGATTCAGCATTGGTTCATTTCCTTTTAGACCAACAAAGTTTAATTTAGAAAGAATTTTTTTTTCAGTGGTATTCTGAAAGGTTGGTTTGTACTGTATGAAATTGGGGGATTTCAGGTTATATTTTAGAACCTGTGGTCTTGGCACTCTTGACATTCTTAGGTTTCAAACTCACTTACCTTTGTTCTGAGGGAGACTGTAATGATGTTCTATGATGCACCTAAATAGATAAGCCAGAGAACATTGAGTGGAATTTTAGAAATTTTAAAAGAAATTTTAGTACTTTTAGAACTTCGCCTAAAACCAAAAGTAATTGGAATGACACTGCCCAGTTCCTGGTGGTTCTTTTGACACCACTGTTTAGTTATTTTGTGATGTGCCTTAGGCAGCAACTTTGGGCAAGAGTGGAGGTGTTCAGTCCAGTGTTTCAGCTCTCACCAAAACAATGGCGTCTAGACTTTGCTGTTGAGAACTCTGCTGGAGAACTGTTACCTTGTTGGGGTGGTTCACTGGGAGAAGGCATTTGAGGGTCCTCCAAGTGCTGGGTCTTGGTCTCTCCACTTCTAGCTGGTGTGGAAGGAAGTCCTGGTTGGGAATCCTCTGCTATGGCTCTTCCTGTGACCTTAGGTAAGTCACTTGAAAATCTTTGGTTATCTTTCTGGGAAGATGATGCTGTACTGCCTCTTGCCCCTCTAGCTGTTTTTTGTGCTGTGCTTTTGATTAAAGAGAAAATGTATGAGCCCTTAGGCAGAAAGGTCCTGGAGAACTGTTATCTTATCATACCATCCATAACCCTCAAAGACAGGGTTTGTGGAGGAGGAGCAGTACTGCTGAGTTCACTTTTAGTTGTGCTAATTCCTGGGCTTCTTGGATAGGAAGGGAAGGCTGACAGGCCAGGTTCTGTCTTAAGCCCATGAAGAGTTGCAATTGTAGTTGAAGAAGGTGAAGCTCAGAGAAGTTTAGTGCCTTACCCAACATCACACAGCTACACTTTAAAACCAGTTCTTTATCTGTGTGGCTCCACAGCTATCAGGCTAACAAAGGACTGCACATCAAGTCACCTATCAGGTTTTCTTGTGGCATTTGAAGGGAGTTAAGATAGATTGTGACATTGAAACAAAGGTAGCCTTCTCATTTAGTGTATTTGCCCAGAAAAATGAGGACACAATACTTGTGTTTTCTTGGTGGCCCATTTTACTCCCTCTTATAAACATATGGCTAAGGTCTTGAAAAGCTGGGTGTGTCTCAGTTGAGCCTTTCAGAGGTTACTTATCCTACCCCATTCACCTCTCCCCTGTGGTTTCAGTCCTCCAGGATTGTGGGGACCAGTACCCCTCACCCCCGTGACTGGTTATACTCACCGTTGAGAGAGAGGGGGCAAGACTCCTCCGGGCCAGGCTAATCCAAACTATTCTCTAGGTGGGTGTAGTGGGTAGGGGAGACTGCTGTAGTTTGGAAGTTTGGAACTGGACCTGCCAGTTTATCTGGTTTTGCTTTGGAATGTGCTATGTTGGCAGGCAGGCAGAATAAGTTACCCCCCCCATCACCCTGAAGGCCTGTATATGGAAATGGCCTCATGCTGGGGATAGGGTTTAGGCAGATGACCTTGACTTCAGTTTTTGAGAATGGGAGTGCTTGGGAACCTGCTACGATGGGGTGAATTTCTCTCTTCCCACCCAGGTGACCAGCTTGGCCTGTGATAGGTGATGGGCAGTGATGGGGCAGCTGGCAGAAGAGAGTTAACTGTGCTTGCCCAGAGCCCTTCATAATCAGGACTCTGAAAAAGACACTGGGGCTTTGAAATGGGGTTGTTTACATGTTGATACCCCTCTTTGACGCCTTGGTTGGTTTTTGGTGGGAGGCAGTGGGGCTGGTTGATACAGTCTTTTCTTCCTGTCTACCTGTTTCTGGTGACTCTCAGCTAAAAGGTGTGTGATCACTGATTGCCAGTTTTTAGGACTCTGTGCTCATGTCTTTCCCTCCTTCCCAACTTGCTTGTACCTTCTTAGTCTTCATGCATTTCTTAAATTCTTCCTAGGTGCTTCTATTGGCTGTTTTGGTGTTGTCCTAACTGTGCAGTTCTCACTAGTGCTTGGTGTATTTAGCAAGGTAGCCAGAAAGCATGGCTTGGAGGTCAGATCTTGGTTGCAGCCCCAGTTCTGCCTGTTGGCTGTGTGATTTTGAGTAAGTGATTAACTCTATCCGGGCTTGTTTCCTCCTCTGCAAAGTGGAGAAAATAATAGTACTTCTCCACATGGGAGTTTAAATGAAATATAGTGAATGACCCACTGTCAGCCTCTCTATTGGTTCCCCCAACCCACTGAGAAGTCTCTTGCTTCCTCCACTCTCCAGTTTCTCAGTTCAGGGTCCTGAGGTTTTCCTCCCAACTAACATAGGCTAGTCTGACGGGGGGGGTCATTTATTTGCCTTTTCATCTTCCTCCTTCGGGTTAAGTTTTAAGCTTTGCCCCAGCTTCCTCTCTGGCTGGATTTCCTGCTTTGTTGTTTTTCTGTTTTTTTTTGTTTGTTTGTTTTGTTTTTAAATTTTTAGTTTGTCAGGCTATTTCCCATTTGTTTTCATATTTTCTGTTGTCTCTCCCTCCTCCCTGGAAAACACATCCACCCTTCCCGCCTCCACTTTTCACCCTTTCTCCTCTGCTCTTATCACTTTAAGATCTCAGAGACTCTATCCTGCAGTTCACTACATTTCACCAAAAATGGTCATCAGAAAGCACCACTTCTGCTCTCTTTAATGCTGGATTGAATCTGTTGGCTTATAGAGTTCCCAGCACTCTTGATATTTGTTACTATTTTGGAATAACATAACTCATTCTCATCCTCATTATGCTTATGAACTTGTGGAATAACACAGGTTTCCTTCACTTATCTGTTTGACCTTGGGCAACCTCTTTATCCTTCTGAACCACAGTTTCCTAACCCCTGAAATGGACATAGAAGTGCCTTCCTTATGGGTTATAGTGCAGGTTCAGTGAGGGTGAGCACAGTGCTGACTCGCAGAGAAGTGTCTCATAAATGTTAGCTGCTGCTGCTAATTATGATTGTGACTACCATCATCCAGCAGCTGTAAAGTAGAGTGCCAAGTACCTCTTCTGTAGCATCTGTCTGTCTTTTTGAAGAGGGGGGTCAGGAGCAGAATCTTATTTTTATTTTAGATTTTCAATGTCTTTGCTTTGGGAAAGTTTAATACATTAGAGGGCAGTTGAACCCCTGTGCACCCATTATCACCCAGCAGCAATCATCACCTCATGGCTATTCTTGTAAACTCCTGGCTCCTCTCCCCCCAGATTATTTGGAAGCAATCCTAGTTGTCATACCATTTCATCTGTAAATTAGTATGTATTTTAAAAATATGACTCTATTTTTAAAAAAACAACCAACTATGATACCGTGATCATACCAGCACTTTAATAACTCTTTAATGTTGGCCGGGCATGGTGGCTCACGCCTGTAATCCCAGCACTTTGGGAGGCCGAGGTGGGCAGATCATGAGGTCAGGAGATCGAGACCATGCTGGTTAACACAGTGAAACCCCGTCTCTACCAAAAAATACAAAAAATTAGCCAGGCGTGGTGGCGGCTGCCTGTAGTCCCAGCTAGTCCGGAAGCTGAGGCAGGAGAATGGCGTGAACCTGGGAGGCCGAGCTTGTAGTGAGCCGAGATTGCACCACTGCACTCCAGCCTGAGCCACAGAGTGAGACTCTGTCTCAAAAACAACAACAACAACAACAAAATACAATAATAAGTCCTTAATGTCAAATATCTAGTCACTGTTTGGATTTCCTTGATTGTCTCATAAATGTTTTTTCATAGTTGGCTTGTTCAGATGAGGGTCCCAAACCAGATCAACAGGTTATATTTGGTTGCTGTGTTTCTTAAAACTCTTTAAATCGCATCCCCACCTTTCTTGTAATTGATTTGTTACAAAAGCCCCTGTGTTTCTCTTCTAGACTGCCTCGTTCTGGAATTTGCAGTTGTATCTCCATGGTGCTGTGTATTTTATTCTCTTATCCTCTGTATTTCCTATAAATGGGAATTTAGATGTTGACATTTGATCTAATTCAGGGTTTTTATTTTTTTGATGCAAATATTTCATAGCTAGTATTCTACCAGGAGGCACACAATGTACAGTGTCACTTTTTCTGTGATGTTAGTGCCATTGATTGATTATCTCTGCCTGTATCTATTATTTCACGTAGTTTTTGCAAACTGGTGGTTCTCTGATATTCTAGTTCTCTTTTTGGAGACAGGTCTCACTCACTCTGTCACCCAGGCTAGAGTTCAGTGTTGCAATCTCGGCTTGCTGTAGCCTTGACTTCCCGGGCTCAGGTGATCCTCTCACCTCAGTCTCCTAAATAGCTGGGACTGTCAGTGCGCCACCATGTCTGGCTAGTTTTTTAGTTTTTTTGTAGAGACGGGGTTTCATCACCCAGGCTGGTCTGAAATTCCTGGGCTCAAGCGATCTGCTCACCTCGGCTTCCCAAATTGCTGAGATTACAGGTATGAGCCATCTCACCCAACCCATTCCTTCTTTTATGGAGAAGGTTTCTCTTAGCAGCTATATGGTTAACGTAGCGTATAGTTTGTAAAGGAAAGATAGTTTTTTTCTTGTTTACATATCATTAGGCAATCACTGATTTTAAATTATTGAATGCGTTTCAGTCCATTGCAGTTCCTCCTCTTACTGATGCTCAAATTGTTTCATCTTTGGCCAGTGGGAATTTCTTTAGTTGGCTCCTGTGGCCTTTTGATGTGACCCTATTAATAGTCGTTTATAGTTTCCTTGCTGTCCAGCCTCTTATATATTCTGGGAGATGGAATGAACCATTTCTGCAGAGTTTGGGTTCCTTTTAGTGAGAAATGGAGTTTCCAGGCTATGATGTGTGTGCTAGGTTCTCTGCTTTTTTTCTCCTCCCACTCCTTCAGTTGAATAATCTGCTCAACTTTGGAAATGGATCCTGCCTGCCATGTCAGCTCTAATCGTGGTAAAAGCTTTCCTTGCACACTTGCTCATGCCTGGCCCCTTTGGCTCTCATTTGCCACTTTCATGCTTGTACTTGTCATCTTGTCCTTTCCTCCCTTAAGAAAAAGACCAAACTGAAGAATTACCATGGATAGTTTGTGGTTTGACTTGCCTCCTGAAGGCCAAAGCTCATGTTAATGTAGGCTTCACAGTCTTTAGTCATTGCCTTCATCATGTCTGCCTGATAGTTTGTTCTATTCCTTGTATACATAACCAGGACATGAGAGATTCCTTATCTTATTACCACTGTGAGCCATTCAGGCTGCAAGCTGTATTTCGATGATGTTGTTGGGTGCGTTTGTACTCATCTGTTTCAATAAATATTGATTGAATTAAGCTTTGTACTTCTCCAAAGTGTTTAAAATAGAATGTATTTAATGTCCTAGTCATTTAAAGAATTTATCACTAGTCTATTATTTTTATAAGCTTAAATAAGTTAAAGATTTGTAGTTTTAGATAGATTTATGCATTACACCCCTAGTCATAACATAGCTATTGTTTTAGTGCTGCGGGCCTACAGTAGTAGGCCTGTAAGTCTAAGATGAGTGTTTTTTGTTTAACAAGTCTGCTATTAAACTTATTTTTAGTATTATAATTTCTGTCTTTGCTTCTTGGAAATTGTTTTATGCCCATGTTGGTGCATCATAGACTATGCACTTAGGCCAACCCTCCCCCCGGCCCCACCCCAGTCCCCCAAGCAAAGCAGGGCTCATTTTAAAGACAAGCTCTAATGCTTTCTTCAGAGTTTCCGTTCAGACCTACAGTTTTAGCTTCAGTAATACTTTTTTGTTTTGTTGGTGAAACAAAGCTGTATGCGTTCACAGTGCAGCCAACACAGTCTCACAACGGCACAAGTGAATAGTCCTGAAATTATCATCATTCTCCACACCACTGAGAAATTAACCAGCATCCTGGCCTGGGAAATTTTGGATACACGTTTAATGCCCCTCACCCACCACCCCGGCTTTTTTTTTCCTTTTAAAGCCACAAGCTTAATTTAATGGTTCCTCTGTATTAAAGGAAAGTACAGTATTATTGTAGGGGTTTATTCCCCCCCACCGCCGCTTTCCTCCGTGGGCACTGAGAGTAGGGGGAAGAGCCCCCTAATTCACAAGGCAGGCCTCTGTGCCCCGTGGTAAACTCAGTTTCACAAAGGGAATTTTCATTATGGTCCTGTGGCTCCCTAACATAGTGGAGGCTTCAGGAGGCAAGTGGTAAAAGCTACCAAAGAAAAAGCTGGACTGGAGCCACTGACGTCATGTCAGTAAATCTGCTGGAGGAGCCCAGCCATGCAGCGCCTGCCAGCCGGCCCCTGCACTTTGGCCTTGCCTGGTCAACTGTTCTTACTGCTTCCTCCACCCCCACCCCACAGAACAGCCTGTGTTTTTTGTGTTCTTTTCCCCCTTTTCCTTCTGTGCAACTGGGCTGTGTTGAAACCCATAAAGGCTTTTGAAAACCACCCCTACTGGTCCTGTGCTTAATGTCTTGTGTGGGGAGAGTGGGGAGAACCCAACAATCCGTGAGTGAGGGAGGCTTTAAAACTTTTTTCTAGTGGGGACCTCTTTGTGATGAATAAATCCACAGGGAACATCATGGAAAGCAGCCAGAGGTGCGAGCCCCTGGTGCTTAATACTTTTAAAGAACTTTGCTTTTAAGTCTTGGGCTGTGTGCATGTGTGTGCGTGCGTGTGTGCATGCGCACAGTAAAGGACAGAGAAGGCCAGTCAGCACATGGGTGGAAATACAGAATTTCAGCCTTCTAGCAGAGGATGATTTAAGAGAATGAGTTCCAATGCGAGTCCTTTATTACCCATTAATCATTGGTCAGCTCACTCTGAACTCTGGTTTGCAACTGGAACAGTTAAATCTTAAGCTACATGCTTCTGTACATCCTGGATATTTAGAGTCGCAACCCCAGATGGGCCTGAATTAAAATATTGCTGTGCTAAATCTATTTTTACATCTAGGGGAATGACATCTAAAAATAAACCTTATCCCACCTGTTACCCACTTTTGGGAAGTTGAAACACTGTTAAGTCGCAGCCCATGGATTAAGCTTTGATGACGGCTTCCCATGTGATGCCTGCGTTCCACTTTTCCTGCCATTGGCATGATGTTTTCATTGTTTCAGTAACCGTTGTCCTCCTGTTTATTTTGCTGTGAATATTCATTTGCAAATAAGAGTGAAGCACAGGTTCAGATTGGTTTTGATGTTCCTGAATCTTAGGGTCAGAAACATATTAAAAGCAGTATCTTATCCATGAATCATGAGATGAGTCAGTTCCTGAAACCACTACAAGCCTCATAGTTCTTGGCTACAAGCAAAGGCAGGAAATCCAGGCTTCAATAACTTCCTTTCCCAGTCCTGGCTATAGCCGCGTTGGTGGTTAGGTTCTGCTGTCTGCCTTTGTAAGCGGTAGGAAGATGTATGTCTGAGGAACAAAGGCACTTGAGTCAATTTACTGAAACTGTTTATAATTTGTGGTCTTGATCTCAATGTCAGGCTGCATTGGCACACCCTGCTCTGCTGTGCGGCCCAGCACAACTCAGCCAGGAGAGGCGGCAGGCTGAGTCCGGGGAAGTGCCCCAGCAAACACATGGCAAATGTTTCAAGGGGCTTTAGCGTTCCAGTGAATCCTAAAACTAGGGGACATGCAAGCCGACACTAGGCAGAAAGCTCTGGATTCCATATGTATAGTTGAAGTATCGACTCTTTGTTTGTTCTTCACTTGAGAGAAAGGAGGGAAAAGAGAGGAGAGAGAGATGAGAGAACAAACTAACACACTCGCCAGCCTGCCAAGCTCTGGCCTGTCTCTTGCTTTTACTTGCAATTTACTTCCCTATATACAGGGTCCTTTTTTTTTTTTTTCTTTTGCAGTGTTTCAGGCCAGTCTTCCTGACTTCAGAATCAGTTTTATAACTGTTTTATTAAATATTTTAGAGAGTAAGGGAGAAACTCGAAGTTGTCTCCCAACGTTGGGTCTGCTGTGACTCATATTTATTTTTCTCCTTTATGAGCAGTGCCCACTTTGTGTACGTACCCAGGTCAGAGCAGAGTCGGGTTGGTGTTTCTGTGTGAAGTTGGGACTCACTGTTGCTTCATGCTTTACTTGTGAATTTATGGGCTTTTTCAATACTGAGAAAAATTACAGTTGAGTGTGACTCATTTTCATTTATCAACTCTTACCTTCTTTTTCTACGCTAATTGGTGTAGAACCAGCTCTCCACAGTTAGCTAGCTGTGGGATTTGAGAAAATGGGACTGAAATGAGACCCTTTTCCCCCCTACTGTAGGTTTATATGGAGTCATTGGAAGTTCTGATAGAAGTCTAAAAATAGCATGGGTAGACAAACCCTGTGAAAAGCCACTGAGGAAGATGGAAAAAAAATTGAGATGATGAGCAGTTGGATATTGATGCTACCTTTTAAATTGAGCTTGTTTCCAATTCGTAGCTGGCAATAGCTCAGAAAGGTCAAATTCTATTTCAGCCTATGTAAAGAATAAAATAAAAGCAAATGCAAAAGTTTGCCTGGCTTTTTAATCAAGTGTGGCTAATTCAGCGCACAGCCAGGCTGGCGAGTGCCACTTCGTTCTTACTTGTCGTTTGTATTTTGTGTTTGGGTAATTTTCTGTTCAACATCAGGCCTCACTAAAAGATTCTGACAAGCTGTTGAGAAAGTAGGGCTCATTTTGATTTTAGAGGCCTGACTGAGAGTCATAATTTCTGGCTGTGGTTCTCCAGATTTCAGGGTGGTAGAAAAACTCCTTAGTCTTAGGTGAGTTTCTTTGGAAATCACTGTGAAAATACATTACTCTTATTAACATGTAAATAGTCACTATCTAAACTTGGAAGAGATTTTTCCTTATGTTAAGAGAGGTACAAATCCAGTTATTTTTATTCGTTCTTCATTGATCTGAGAGTTAACTTCTTTTTCATGTAGATTTCAGGCTGGGATTAGAGACTGAATCTTGAATTGCTTATCGTCTCTGGACCAGGTTGTTCGGGGCCAGGGATTGATTCATTAATTAAAATCAATGTAAATGGATTTGTAAGCCTCCTGTAACAGATTATCCTATTAGCAACCACACAGAGCACAGCCCATGATCTGTGAGGAATGTTTGTTGCCTTAGGTGAAATGGACCCAGACTGATGGACTCTTTGGGGTTACTTTATGAAAAACCCAGTGGCTTTTGTAAGGAAGGGGCCTCACTTAACCTTTACACTGAACAGATATTTCCTATATATGGCAGATTGTGTTATTTTCTGAGCCTGCCCCAGAAGGCTTGAGTTCTGTTTGTGGGTTGTGTGTTTCTACTGTGCCTGCATCTCCCCCACCCTTGCATTCATGCCGTCCAGGACCTTGCCATATTTTAGCCAGGTTCTGTCACCTTTCAGGTGAGATTCCTGCTAAGAACTCTTCTCTAAAGAAAAAAGGAGGAACCAGAAATACATTCCTATTTGATAGCAACAAAGTGCATTTTTCCTCCAACCCAAGCAACCAACAAGCAAGCTACAAAGAAGACAGTTGCTTGTTATTTGAGGCTCTGACTGTACAGCTGTGCCTCCTTAGAGTGGTAAGAAGACAAGATGATACTTCAGGAAAACTTTCTGGATTTAACAAAGGTCGGAGTTCATTCAGCGGCTGTCATTTATATTGTGTGTGTGTTTTTTGTTTTGTTTTTGTTTTGTAATTGTGTTGGACAGGTAGATGCTTTCTATAGTAGGACCAGCTCACCCACCTTTTCTTGGATCAAAGTGGGGATACCTGAACCAAGTTAAGTTAAACTCTGTCTCCTGCCTATTTTGGGATTGAGATAGCAATCCCAGTTTGTCTTTGATGCTCACACTGTAGTTCAGGGAGACCCTAACTGGGAAGTAGATGTTTGACCCATGGGTATAGAGAAGTGTGGAATAAAGCCACTTTGCAGAAAGACAAGGAAACACAGTTGTGCTGAGGATGAGACGAGAGACCAAGGGAATAGTCTCATTTCCTGATGGTTTTCTGTTTCCTGGTTTCCATCTCTTGTGAGGGTTGGCTGCAGTTTCTGATTCAGGGGTCTTCTGATGGACGCCTTGGCCTTATAATGAACTCGTATTCCCTTACTGTTTTTTCCTACCTTAGGTTAGTGGGAGTGGGTTTCTGTTAATTGAAACCAAATGGTGTTTGGCCGACTAGTTTGCTGGGAAATACGCCCTGCGTCTTCTAGGGAGGACCCATTCAGACATGTGCCTTCTGCTTGGTCTGCCATGCAGGGCTGCTCCCCTCGGCAGATAGAGCCGCCCTGGACCCTGTGCTCTCCTGTGTATTGGGTTTGAGGGAACATCATTCCGGTTCCTGGACTGTCTAGCTAACTGGGGAACAAGAAGGGCTACCCACTTCCACCCAGTCTCAGACTGGAACAGTTCGAGGCTTGACTTAGTCCTTTCTGCTGCCTGGTGTGCCCTGTGGATTTAGGCTGTGTGGTGCTAGGTTCAAGCATGGCAGGTGAGGAATTTTCCCAGTCGTGCCTGGGGGCACTAAAGAGTTCTGGTTGGCTGAGCACGTGGAAAGCAAGCCAGGTGTGTCATTAGACCTGAGGGTCCTGCCTGGTGGTACCACCCCTCCCTCTCCGCCCATCCCTGAGCAATGTGGAAACCATGCTGTCAGTGGCCTTTGGCAAGTGCTTCCCTGTGATAAATCTGAAAAATAAAAAGTGCACAGGTGAGTACTTCCTCTGTCAGGGAATCTTCGAAAATCAGAGGATTTTATTAGCAAATGGATTATATAGCAAGTGCCTTTCTCACGGAGACCAGTATGGTTGGGGACCCATAGGGGTGGTGTCAGAATAAAAGCCTGCCCAGAAGGGGGTGCGGTGGCAGTGTCAATAAGCAGGGAGGAAATTTAGATGAGACTTGAGAATTTTAGATAACACAGTAAAAATTATTGAAGAGGATAGAGGATAGATTTTTTGGGGGAGGAAAATCCCTACAAGTACATTAGCAGATGTATGTACATGCCATATTAGTTTGTTGGCATCTTCTACAAATTTGAAGCCATTTTTACTTGAGGCTCAGTATAACATGTTTTACCTGTTTTGTTGGTGAAGTTTGGTTTGTATATTTAGGAAGTGGAAATATGGAAACTTTGTGCTTTAAATTGAGAGGGGCACAGTGAAAGAGGGGGATATGTAGAAAGTTCTCAGAATAGAGGGCCTGGCGTGGTGGCTCACGCCTGTAATCCCAGCACTTGGGAGGCTGAGGTGGGCGGATCCCTTGAGCTCTGGAGTTCGAGACCACCCTGACCAACATGATGAAACCCCGTCTCTACTAAAAATACAAAAATTAGCCAGGCATGGTGGCATGCGCCTATAATCCCAGCTAGTTGGGAGACTGAGGTGGGATAATCGCTTGAACCCAGGAGTCGAAGGTTGCAGTGAGCCAAGATCACGCCACTGCACTCCAGCCTGGGCAACAGAACGAAACTCCGTCTCAAAAAAAGGGCCCTCAGAACAGGTACCTGAGGGGTTTAGACTTTTATAAGTGTGTTTCTTCTGGTCATCACAGATCTAATAAAAAATAACATGTTCATATGATGCTTTAGAGTTGACAGAGCTTTTTCAGTAGGGTAACTCTTTGATCTCTCACAACTTGATTTGTGCAAGCGAGGAAGCGGGGACCGGGAGGTGAGGAGCCTTACCGTGAAGCCATGGCTGAGATGCTTCCTGCCATGCCTTCTCCTTCCTTGCCGCGCTCTCTCTTTTTTGGTGGGAGGATTATGTGTTAGGACGAGGCTAGGGGAACGGTGAAGTCGGGGTGGAGGAGGGAGGGCAGGTGGGGTCTGGAGATGGTAAAGGAATTGTTTAAACTACCAGAGCAGATGGGTCTCTCTGCAGTATTCAGAGCATAGGCAGAGCAGGAAGGGACTCAGATGTGGTTTTCAGACCAGTGAATATCTTTGTCACTTAAAGAGGTTTTTTTTTTGTTTGTTTTGTTTTTTTAATATTGATTCCTGCTGTTCATCCTGGATCTTCTAAGTCTTAATCACTCATGGTGAAGCTTGGGTGACTGAGTGCTCTGAAACCTTACCAGCTGATCCTTAGGAGGTATCTGAGTCCCATTCAATTCCAGCCCCGTGTCTCTTTAACTAGAAAAGTTTTAGAATTTAGGTCTCAGCATGTCCTGGGAGCTTGTTAGAAATGCATAATATGAGATCCCATCCCAGACCTGCTGAATTAGAATCTGCATTTTAATAAAATTCCAGGTGATTAGGGCGTGCGCATTTTTTAGAAGCATTGCTATAAGATGTTTCAGGGAAACTTCAGGGAGTGTAGCTGGGGTAGTTTCACATACTCTTTCCAAGTTTGTTATTTGCCTTTTGACTTACCTTATATAACTGTTTCATGCAGAAATTAGTTGTAAGTCGGATTTATCAGTACTTCCTTTATAGTTTCTATGTTTTTTATTTGCATACTAAAGACTTGCCTATTCAAAAACTACTGGAAAAAAAGTCCTCCAATTTAAAAAAATGAAATCATGGTATATTTTACATAATTGGATACGTCTCGAATTTGTCTGGACTGGTATAAGGAGCGAGGTGGGAATCTAGACCCAGTGGCTGGTCACTTGTCTCAACACTGTATCTTTCACCATTTATTTTTTTCATTGGTTTCTTCATGGATCCACACACTAAATTCATATATGTTTTATCCACATGTTGAATTAATTACTGTAGCTCTATAATGTGTATACCTACCTGTTTCTCATTACTTTTCTTTTAAAGATTTTTTTCCCCTAGCTTTTCTCATCGGTTTCTTTAATGAATTGTAGAAACCACTTGTCTGGTTAAAAAAATTCCAGAAGCTGTTTTTACTGGAGTTGTATTACATTTTAGAATAGTTTACCTCATTCTGTTTTTTAAACAGTTTTGCCTTTTCTAAATTATATACACCAATAGTACTTCAGGACATTTTTCAGTAACAGTCATGCCAGCCTTTGCAATGGAATTTTGAAACATATCTTCTGTGGGGTTATTCATAGAGACTTTCCACTTATTCTGTATCACTGCATCCTGTTTATTTCTCTCAATAAAACTAGTTTATCATCTGATTTACTCAGTAGATTATAAGCCTCACAAGGGAAGTTTCCATGTCTCTTTATTTACCAATGTAATTGCTCAGTGTCTAGAAAACCTCTGGTACATAGATGCCCAAAACATATTTGTTGAATGAATGAAATTTCGGTAACCAGAGACTCTGGCCCTGCAGTTGAAGATCAATGACATGTTGAATTGTTTGGATTTGGATCCCAGTTTGAATTCAGTGCACCTTTTGAGATTATTGTGCAGTCTTTTGGGGGAAGTGTTCCTTCTCTGCCATTGAACTGAGGATGGACCTGGGAATGTTTTGGTCTATGAGACTTGACAGTTAGTGTGAATTCATTGTGAAAGTGGAGACTGATGACCCAGCAGGCGTTGTCAACCCACACATTATTTGGGAAATAATGCTGTGAATCAAATCCCACCACTTTGATTCAGCAGCATCTCTCTTTTAGATCATTCTGGTATTTTTCTTTTAATTAGAAAAAATAAAATATTTCTGCAAAGAACTTTGTACCCTTTTTTCTATAATTAGAGATCCCTTAGATAAATTAGCATCACCCATTTAAGCCCTTTTGTTTTAGGCACAAATACCCAACCTGTGTGCACCTTATGGACAGGAATGGACTCTTCATTCATTTTTATAACTCTTAACAACTTTGGACTTTTTCTTCCATAACTAGAGATCCCTTAGATAAATGAGCATCATCCATTTGAACTCTTTTGTTTTAGGTACAGATACCCAACCTGTGTGCACCTTATGGACAGGAATAGACTCTTCGTTCATTTTTATAACTCTTAACCAGGTACTCAAAAAAGGTTTAAACAATAAGAGAAACCAAATCATAAACATACAGTACATTCTAAAATTATAAATTAAAAAATGATGTTATACCTGTGGGGTGCAGTGGAAATGAGTTTTGCGTCTATTTTAGTTTCTGCTACCCTTTTAAAAGCCACACTGATCTTAGAAACTTTTTTTTCTATGATAGGAGGATTTCTAGAAATTATGCTTCTTAACTCTCATTTATTTTCCCTCACCGTGGTATGAGAAGTGTGGGATATTTGGATGGAGTTGGTCAGTTATTTATGATACTGTTGCTTTTGCTTCCTAATTTATTTTAGTTTTATATTTGGTGTAAAATGAAACTCCCCTAATATTTGAGGCCTTTAATGCATCTGGTGCCAAGTGACTTGATTTTGTAGATTATAAGTCGTTCAATCGACTGCTTCTTCAATAAAAATCGTTTTGAGAACGATCACAGTCGCTCCACTGCAGATTTTGTGGTCCTCCCCTTAGCTCGCTATGATGGTCGGTGAGAGAGATTATTTTGGGAAAGACAAAGCACAGAGTCTCCTCTGCTCTAGCACAGTCATGCCTTAGAGTTTAGATTTTGAGCAAAGCCATAGCAGACCCCCTCTGGGACCCCTTTGAATTTTGTGTTTGATTCTTCATGTGTACAGTGTACAATATTTGGAGAGTGTTTGTAAGACCGTTGTGTTTTCTTTAATAAAACTGCGTTTATCCTTGTGTGGACAGATTGTGTTCTTAGAGTCTAATTTCTTAGGGAACACTGGGAACTGTTTACTTAGATTTTTTTTTCTTTCTTTAAATAAAGGCTTCCTCCGGTTATCAGCTTTAAAACTATTGAAAGCCAGCCAAAAAAATTGGTTGAAGGGAAAAGGCACTATTGTGGAGTGTCTTAAATTTTAGTAACTATATGTTGGGGGTGATTAGGGCTTTTACTTTTCCAGAACCTGTAGCAAACAAAACAAAACAAAAACTTAGACGTCAAGCCTAATCGCCTTTCTTTTGATCTTGGAAATTGGAGTTTTGGAAAACCAAGCAGGGTAGGCTTAATTAAAGGAGATGCTGTTATCTTGAAGTCTTTCCTGAGTGAAGGGGAAAGTTGAGTAATTGGAAGGGTCATGCCTGTGGGTTTTCACTGTCTTTAGGTTCCGAAAGATGCTATGAAATTTCAGTTCATTGTTTGCAAGTGTCTGTGTTGGGTGGTGGGGATTCAGAGAAGAAAAACTGCAGGCTAGTGGGAAAAGGGGGTTGTGTTAAGGGGACCATTTCAGTCTACAGTGGTGAGTGATGTACAGGAGGTGTGGGGCCCACCAGATAAGAGACTTTAAGAGACTTAGAGCTGGGAGTCCTGAGTTCCTTTTGAAGCTAAAATAAATAAAAATTATATAGGGAATAGAAGCTACTGGTCATTATGATCTCCTGGACTACACTGGGCATAAAAAAGATGACTTTCTATAAGAAATTCTGTCCAAAGTGGCAAGATTATGCAGGAAATGTAGTCATTTGGTTATAGCCGAAGGCAAACTGATGCAGAGCTGCCTGCCACAGCACTTGCAGGCTGCTTGTCTCATCCCCAGCCCTCTCTGGCTGGCTCCAGGGCCCTTTGATCTGCTAACAGACTGTGTAAATAGACAGCTGAAGGAGATAGAGCCAACTGATGTTACTTTTCTATGTACTCCCTTTATCCATGGTGTGCCCAGAAATAGTCAATTTCCCTCTCAGCACTCAGGGGCTGCCCCCTTGAACCAGATCCTCTCTGCATTCAACCCTTGGTGCCATGGCAGGCTCAGATGTCAGTGGTCCTAGGCTGGTATCAGGCCATAGCGGTGCAGGGTAAGAATGTTGGAAATTGACCCTGCGTGTTACTATCCGAGAACATCATGGACAAGGTTAAGTGGAGTTTCTCTCTCTGGCTCACTGTCCAGACCAGTCCCTCGACACCACTCCCTCTTTATAGCTTCATGGCTTCCATCTGTAGAATGCTTTATGTTTTAAATGTACTGTAGCCAAGTTCATGGTCTTATTTGAGCCTCAGGACAATGCCGAAAGTAGAAGGATAAGAATCGTTAGCCCCATTTTAGAGATAGAAGAATTGAGTCTCAGAGAAATGCATCTGGGTGTGCGTTTCGGTCTTCACTGAGTGCTTTTGTAGCTGAGCGGCTCCTCCAGCAGCACTGCCTTTCTCCAGGCTGCAGCCTTCTGTGAAACATTTCCCTTTCCCTTCCATGTTCTCCCAAATCAGTTACTTCCTTCCCATTCCCTGGAAGCTGCTTCCATCCTTCTCTCGTCTGGATTACTCTGGCAGCCTCTCAGATAATCTTCCAATGCCATTGTGTCTCAGCAGATTAATTAATTTGCTGCATCATCGTCACCATCATTATCCGATAATGCACTTACATAGTCATTCTTGTGAACTGGCACTGTTCTTATTGCTTTGCAATTCATTTAATTTTCACAATAATTCTGTGAAGGAGGTAGTAATATCAGCCTCATTTAATGAGGAAGTGGAGGCACAGAGAAGTTAAGTACTTTGTCCAAATTGCACAGCTGTTAGGGGCCACAGCTGGGATTCAAGCCCAGGCCTGCCGGCTCCAGGGTGCTTGTTCTGAGCCACTACATCTTATCCTGGGGCTCCCATTCTCAGAGCCTCCTCCCTACCTGCTTCATCACCCAATCAATGAGCGCATTCCCCTTAGCCTGGTGCTTGAGACCTCCCACAGTGTGGTCTCAGTATCCCACAGATTGAATCTTTGTCACTTCCCAAATGTGTTGCCCTACTCATAACATTCTCTCTCCCAAAAAAGCTTCCCTTAGCAGAGGATGGGGGCTTTGGTTCTTGTCTCTGCCACTGACAATACATGTACCATAGATGAGTCAGTCCACCTCTCCTAGCTGGACTCCCCTGCCCGGTACGTGGAGATATTATCATAACACTGGTTGGTTGCGAGATATGAGTGACACCTAGCAAGTGCTCAGAAATGGGGATGACCTTTTCCATTTGTTTTGCCTGCCCAAGCCTCCCTATATTTTCTTAAAGCGCCTCCTTTAGGAAGTTGTCTTGGAGTTCCTCCCTCCTTTACCAGGAGGGAATCTTTGCTTTCTTTAGCCCATAAGTGTCTTACAGCCACTTTCACCATCCAGCATATTTTATCATCCTTCGTTGTTGTTCTTCTTCCTCCTGAACTCTGAGCCCTTGCGGGATACAGGCTGTGACTTGCACATCTTTATATTCTCAGTGCTTTGTTTATAATAGACCCTCAGGATATATCCATTGGAGTGAGTGAATTTGGGGCCACTGGAATTCAGTTATTGCATCCCTTGGAAAGCTTGGTGAGTGGTACCCAGCATGAATTGACCTGCAGGAGCAGCCATCTATTGTGTGTGCTCTTGAGTTCTGCTTTTTATTAAAATTCTTCCCTGCTATAGTTGGAGATCCCCCTCACCACTTTTTATAAAACACAGGCTCATGGGGTAGTGTAAATTTGCACAACCATCTTCTAAGCAAATTGGCTAAAACCCTAAATTCCCTAGAAGCAGAATGGCCCTGGATGTGCTTTTAAAAAACAGCATGGATTTTAGAACATGGAAAAAGTTATGTTAGAAGAACTAGACTCCTACCAAGTCAGAGATATATTTATTTCTTTTTATGGTTATGTTTATTTTCTTTTTATGGCTGAGTTGGCATTGTGTTTGGTTTGTGTTGGGAGCTCCCCTCCATGTACCTAGGCTAGAGGAAGATGACAAATGCATTAGACAAGCCTTCTGCCAAGCACAGGAAGAATGCATCTTAGCCATTCAGTTTGGTATGTGAAATTTGCTGGAGGGGCCACTGTTTCCCTTCTGAGAAGTTAGACAGAGTTGAAGTGTCTGAGGCCAGTTCACCAGCTGAGAAAGTCTTGGTTCTGTCTTCCAGCCTCCTGGCCAGTCAGCCACGTTCTTCTGTCTCAGCCACTTGCAGCAGCCTTTTCTGCCTCTGTGCCTTTGCTTCCACTGGCATCTGCCTGGCATGCCACTCCTGACATTCCCTAACTATTGTTCAGCTCTTGCTTCTTTCTGAAGAGAGGAATGTACATCATTTTACAGAAGCCTTCCCAGCGCCAACAGCATAATAAAACCAAGCCTTCCTTTTATTCCCTTAGTCCTCCATACTGCTGCTCTGTGTTGGCATTAACCACGTTGTCTTCTGCGTGTTGGATTTACCCTATTGTCTCTCTCTGAGAGCCTCTTGAGGGCAGGAACTGGATTTTATCTTTGTATCCTGCTTGGCATGCAGAAGCTCTCAAAGTGTGCTTGCACGAGTCAAAGGATTGGGATGGGATGATAATAGCTAACATTTACCAAGTGCTGTGCTGTTTTATTCATAGAACTGGGTCTTGGTTCTGGTATTGCTTATTCATTTTTGGCATCTTCAGATTACCTGGAAGGGTATTGCTACACTGTCAAAAATAAAATACAGTGAAATTTATGCTAATGAAAACATACACCGTGTGTATGCCCAACTCTGCTTTGCAAAGTAGACGTTCAGTGGCTATCTCTGGAATGACTGGATTAATGAATGAGTGAGTGGATGATTGAATAGAAAGAGACTCCATCCTCTGGGAGGGAAAGAAGAATGGAATGGGCTTGACAGCCGTACTGCTCTTAAAGCTGAACTTGTTGCTTGGCTGGAAGGAGGGATGAGGCAGGAGCTAAGCTGACAGAAGCACTCGAAACTCGCATATCCTCTTTCTTGTGATTTCTGTTTTAGGGAACCAACAGGTCTTCAGTACCATCTCCCATTTTTCCAGACCACAAGCTTTTACCTTGTTCTTCAGAATCCTAGAATTTTGCCACCAAGTTCCAGCCTAAAGGAAAATACACTTGTAGCGTGCAAATTCTCACCTCAAAACCTGCTGTGAAAATAGTCGGTGTCATTGTAGAGTGATGCAGTGCAGAAAGGGGCCTGGGATGCTTCACCTGGAGAATGAAAGTCCCAAGTCTGGATCCCATTTGCTCTTACCATCCACCTTGATAGGAGTGTAGGTGTGGCACCTGTCACCATTCTGTTTGCATTTGTGTGAGTTTATGCCAGACAAACATGAGTAAAACCAATTCCTTCAAACACTTGACACATACAGAAGTGAAGAAAATATTATCTTACATTGTGAACACAGTGGCAGGTAAGATTGCAGGAATGATGGTTTGTGTACAAACTATTAATAAAAGTTGTGTGTTGCATATACAAACTTTGCTTTATTGTAGATGGCCTTTTAGTTCAGTGCTATACATGTAATATTCAAAGTGTACATTATATTACCATGTTGTCTTTTTACTTTTATGAGTTATTTGTAATGTGGATAATAATTCTTAGTTCACATCACAGTTTGCTGACCACGCAAGGAAAAGTTGAACTGCAAATATTTCAAATGAGGTGATAAATTACTGTTGGTTTTTTAATTGTCTGACAAAGAAACTCCATTGTTCTAAATCTTTCAAAAATAATGTGATTACCCTCGTTTGTGTGTCTTGCTCAATTTTAAAGTATAAATAGAGGGAGTTCCATTAAGCAATACAGGCTGTTTTCTTACCATGCTTACAAGGGCTGTTAGAGTATCAATGATGAAATTGAAACTTAGTTTGAACTTGATATGCAAAACAAAATAAATTTGACTCGTTTGAAATATTGCGTAAATATGTTCCGGAGCCTGGCACCAAGTATCTGGGGATTTTTAGAGCTGACCTCACTGGACATTGAATTATAAGATACATTTTAACAGTGTTTTTGAACTGGTTGAAGAAACCCCTCTTCCATTCCCTTCAAGTCAAGTATTTCTTGGTAAGAAATATTCTGCTTTAAAAGAGAAATTTCCTATTGCACTTCTTCAGGTTTCTGGGTTAGTTTAACTGAATGGATTCCTGAAGCTACAAGTGAAAGGTTAAATAGGTACCATTTGCAACTACTTATCTGTGAATCCGAATTTTTTGAATATTGTGTATGCAAAATGAAGAGAAACATACTTCATTTGTGATTTAAACTATGTTCTTGAAAACATACTGTAATTTACATAATTCAGATAAATTATCTGTTTTGTATATTGTGGTTATATATAAGGTTTCCTCTGACAGAGGGTGATTTCTGCTGCTAAAATTGTTTAAAGGCATTGCCCTTGATATTTCTAGCCAACAGTGGAGCTCCCAGGTGCAACCTGCTGTGGTTGAATTGGAAACTTGTCACTGAGCTCTTTTCTTACCTGGCTCCTTCTAGGACTTTCAAGATCCTCTGGTGTGGCCGGGCCAGATGGGCTAGCCCTGATGCACATGTCCTACGGTTCATGAGCATTCCAAGCTTGAGTGGGAGAGTCAGCTTGGGCAGTGGTGGTAACAGTCATATCCTCTCACCATCTCCATAATGGGCCTCTTCTTCCAGGCAAGAGCAGATGTTATCCCCATTTTACACTGAAGAGAAAACTAAGCCGAGAAAGGGCATGTGATAGGCCCAAGGGCATCTCCTGACCTTGACTAGCACTCTTTTCACCATGCTGTTTTACCCTCGTATGTCTCAGTTGCTGTGCCTAGGAGAAGAGTTCCAGTTTGTAAAACTCTCCAAATTGATGGCCAGTTGGAGATTTTTCGGAAGGCTTAAGTAAGGGAAAGAAATAGCGCTTGTGGGACTTTTTTTTTTTTTTTTTTTGCAGAAGCATGATGCCAGCAGAAGACTTGTTTACTTGTGGTGCTATACTTGTGCGGCTGGTGTTTATCTCACTTTCTATAGAGGAACGCAGTTGATGTGTTCTTTTAAAAACACTAGACCCGAGACCTGGGATCACCCTTCCACTCCTCCTCATGCTGTTTGCTTTGGCGGTCAGCCAGCTGCCTGCCTCTATGTGTCAAAAACAAGATCTCCCCACCCAAGGACATGATAGAGCTATCTGCAAGCCATTTTAAGGCACATATTCACGTTTAATGGTGGCGCTTGAATTAGTTTTCACAAAGTCTGTGCACCAGAACTTAACTACCTCACTCTCAGGCCACCTTCTGAAACTTAGTGACGACATTCCTAGGTGATTCTCTCAAGGCTCTGCCTATTTATTCTTCATGCCTTTGCAATTCTAACCTTTTAATTTCTGCTTCTTGCAGCATAAACTGCTAGAAAGTAAGGAAGAGGGTGTCTGCTAGAGAGAGAGAGGGTGATAGCTGATAAGACAGGAAAAGGTAAACACTATAGTTGGCACATTTAAAAGGCATATTGAACTGGTCTCTTTAGCCCTAATTGCCTTTCTTTTTTTGGAAAGTCAGTACTATCGTCTGGCACAGTATGATTGTGATGTTTACAAAGCATCATACTTGTGTCTAGTAAACTCTGTTTAAGGAAATAGGAAGATTGTTAGAAATACTAAAAAATTAAAAGTTTCGATGCTTGAAGTGCTGATTAGTATTCGGACTAAAGTATATGAATGAATAACAATTTTTTCTCTGCAGAGACTGCAGCATGAAATCTCATGCTACATTGACTGGTGGCAGTGGTTTTTATTTTATAGAACTTTCTTTTCTGTTGTTAAGATCTGTTTTATTGGCGCTGGTTCTGCTTTGGCAGTTCCCAAAGTCCCTTACAGGACAAGAATGATGAGTGGGGATATAAATCTCAGTTCCAGCAGCTGCTCACTCACAGGTGTCTCGGTGGAAGAATTGGGTCCTGTTGAGCCTGTAGCTTCTCTCTATATACTGCTGGGAGATGCTGCCTGTGAGTGCCTTGCTTGATGGCCAGGTGCTAGGGCTAAGGACCTCTTTGTGGAATAGCCATCTTTGCTTGAGGTCTGTGCAGTTGCGTATGTCTGTAGTGCAGTGCCTGGTAAGGCTTTCAAACTGTGGGCAAGAATGTAACAATGCCTGTCACTCGTGAAGAGACACAGTTGGTGAGGTGAGTATGGATTAGTGCCAGGGAAAGTTTTGTGGGTCAGAGACTTTATCCTGCTGCAGGAATTAACTCCATTGATCAAAAACGGCCTTAATTGGGATGGGGCTGGGGGGAAATTTCATATGTGATTGGCAGGAGTCTAAACTGTATAGCTTTTCTGGAGGGCATTTTGGCAGTGGGGATTAAAGTGTTAAATGTGCGTACTCTGTGACTGGACATTTTCACTTCACAGAATTTATCCTAAGGAAATCATTGTGCAAGTATACGCAAAAGGATGTTCCTCCGCACCATATGTTTAGTGTTGCCATCACCTGGGGCTTTATTAAAAAAGGAAAAGTTACATAAATTCCAGTAAAACCATACAGTGGAATATTATAAAGCTGCTGAAGAAGATGAAGTCAACTTCTATGTACTATTATGGAATGATGGTAAAGAAATTATGTACAAAAGTCACAGATCAGTATGAATAGTGTGATCCTATTTTCAATATATATGTGTGTATTAATGAGTGCATATTATGTAATGGTTTATATGCATTAATTTTGGGAGGAAGAATATCAGATGCTAATAGCGATCATCAAATGTTAATAGTGATTATGTAAAGACCCTCATTTTCTTCTTCCTACTTCTCTGTATTGTTTGAACTGTTTATAAAGGTAAAACCACAATAATTTGGGCTGGGTACGGTAGCTCACGCCTGTAATCCCAGCACTTTGGGAGGCCAAGTGGGGTGGATATCTTGAGGTCAGTTGTTTAAGATGAGCCTGACCAACATGGTGAAACCCTGTCTCTACTAAAAATACATAAATTGGTTGGGCTTGATGGTGTGCGCCTGTGGTCCTAACTACTTGGGAGGCTGAGGTGGGAGAATAGCTTGAACCCAGAAGGTGGAGGTTGCAGTGAGCTGAGATTGCACCACTGCACTCCAGCCTGGATGATAGAGCAAGATTCTGTCTCAAAAAAATAAACAACCAGAATAATTTGATGCTTACTTTTTATAGTTTTTTTAAATTTAAATTTTTTTTAAAAGATGTGGTCTTGCTATGTTGCTCAGGTTACACTTGAAGTTCTGGGCTCAAGTGATTCTCCTGTCTCAACTTCCTGAGTAGCTGATAGTTTCTTTTTCTGCTTATTTATTTTAGAGATGAGGATCTTGCTTTATCATCCAGGTTGGAGTGCAATGGTGTGATCGTAGCCCACTGTGTCCTTGAACTCATAGGCTCAAGTTATCCTCAGCTCCCCCAAGTAGCTAGAACTACAGGTGCATGCCACCGCGCCTGGCTAATTTTTTTAATTTTTATTTGTTTTGTAGGGATAGGGTCTTGCTCTGTTGCCCAGAGTGGTCTTGAACTCCTGGTCTTTAACCCAAGTAATCCCCCTGCCTTGGCCCCACACAGTGCTGGGATTGCAGTTGTGAGTTACCATGCCCAGCCCTGATAGTTTCTTTTTAGAAAGCTGATCAGCATGGGCCCGTTTTTACATCTTTTAGTTCTTCGACTTACTGGAACTTTTCTGATTTTGTTTTTTAAAAGGGACTCTTCTTCCTTTTAAAAGTCCTACAACATCTTTTTCTTATTTACCTAAACAGTAATGAGAAAAGAAATAATGAAGTCTTAACAAATTGTTAAAAAAAAAAAAAAATGAAATTGTAGGCCAGGCACTATGGCTCACACCTGTAATTCTAGCACTTTGGAAGGCTGAGGTAGGAGGGTCACTTGAGCCCAGGAGTTTGAGACCAGCCTGGGCAACATAGCAAGTCCTTTTCTCTACAAAAAAATAAAATTAGCCAGGCGTGATGGTGCACGCCTGTAGTCGCAGCTTCTTGGGAGGCTGAGGCAGGAGGATTGCTTGAGCCTGAGAGGTCAAGGCTGCAGTAAGCCATGATCACACCACTGCACTAAAGCCTGGGTGACAGAGTGGGACCCTGTCTCAAAATTTAAAAAACCAACCATGAATTGTCTATGTGTTCTTTATGAAAATTATGTGACAGATATCACTGGGCATCTACTGTGTGCCAGGGATACAAGGATGAATAAGATGTGGCTCCTGTTCTTCGGAGTTCACAGTGAAGTCAGGAGTGTAGTTATACCAGTAAATGATGGTTAAACTGGGTGATAGGTGCAAATAGAGGGCGGTACAGTACACACAGTGAGAATAGAGTGGTGCTGGTAATTCATTTATTTAATAAAGAGCGAGCATCTTTATTATAATTTATTTAATCAAGAGCAAGCACTGGCCAGACACTGTTGTAGGCACTGCGACAGCAGTGAACAAGCAGGTAAGGTCCTGTTCTCATGGAGCTTCTGTTCAGCAAGAGAGAGAAATAGGCATGTCATGAAGAGTGTGACCGGTGTGAAGATGAAGAGGAGGATAATGGCAGGTGAGGGGTTGTTGTGACACATGAGTTAGGGAGAGTAGCCCTTCAGGAGGAGGAACGATGGTATGTAGAGGAGGAGAGAGTGACGTCTCCTGGAAGGGGATGGAAGAGATGGAGATGGCATTGCAGGCAGAGGGCCCAGCTGGTACAAAGGCACAGACATAGGATATCTGGGAGCCGCCTGCCATTTTGGGTTTACAGCAAGTTGGGGATGGTGTTTTTAGGACTGTACCATGAATACCATGTTTAGGAGCCTGGATTGATCTGTTGGTGACAGGCTGGCCTGCTGGACTTTAAATTGGGAAGAGATATGATTGGATTGGTGGTTTAGGAAGTTCCCTCTGACTCTGAGACTGGATTGAAAGAGAAAGACAAGAGTCAGGGTAGTCACTGGGGAGGCCACTGCAGCGGCTTGGGAAGAGGTGATCAGGCCGTGGAAGAGAGGTGGAATGAAGAAATAAGAACGTGCAGGACTAGAATGTGCAGGACTAGGTGATTATAAGCCATAGAAATCCTGGCTAGAGCAGGAGTTGGAAGAGATTGAGGTAGTAATGACATAGTTCATATTTGTTCATTTGAATCCAGGTTTGTCTAATGCCACTTCAAGATGTTCTCTTAGTAGTCACCAGTGATGTCCTGGTCTTTTCTCAGTTCAGCATCTCCCAGTTGTTTGAGATCTTGCATACTGCAAACCTCCCTGGAGCCTCAGAGACCCTTTCCCCAGAGGTCCCTGGTTGGTGAAGGCCTGAAAACTGGGCCAAGTCCTCTCTTCATTGCTGTCAACGTTGTTAGTCCTTTCATGTTCCCTCCCCTACATCTGGGAATGCAGTGACATGCAGTTTCCCATCTCCTTTCTTGTCCCATAAAGACTAGTAAACAGGCCCTTTACCCTCTGGGGTTTTTACCGAGAATCAATAAAAGGAAACTGCTAAAGAAGTAAGGTAACGTGTAAGGTGACTGATGTAATAAAGGCAAAGTAGCAAAGACAGCAAGGTGACAAGTTAACAACTGTAGCAATGAACCAAGTGTGGGGTCCCTCAGGAGGTTCTGCTCCTCTTACAAAGTCACTGTCCTGATTGCTGGTCCCTGACTCTTGGTTAGGCTGTATCATGCTTCCTGATCTCATCTGTTATTTCTCAGGGTTGAATGTGCAGAGCCTGCCTCTCTCTTCTCTACTCCTCTTCTCCAGGTCCTCTGCACCTCCTTCTTCATGAAAGCTCCTCAGTCCAGTCCTAGGCACTCAGGGAGTGTCCATTTCTGGGCCCACTTGGATAATTTGCATCTTTTGAGGGACATTCTCCATAACAGTCCCCAGCCTTATGGGGCAGTCTTTTTGAAGTATTTCTTCATGGAATCACCCTTGTCCTCAAATATCTCCCACTTCTCTGTCCATCTGTCCGTCCGTCCGTCCATCCATCCATCCATCCATCCATCCATCCATCCATCCATCCAATAATTTGAGCTTCTTATTGGAGCAAATCACTGTTCTTAGTACTCAGGATATAAAAATAAAGTGCCAAGGGATTCTCACTTTTCTTCCTACCACTCTGACCATGTTGCCTCTGGAATCTTTGCTGGCATTGCCTCTTCCTATGAGAACCACTGACATTTTATGTGCACCTACACAGCTTCACTTGCTATCTGTGTGCTGCTGTCAGTGCATGATGACCGCCATCCCAGCTCTGCAATTCATCTTGCTGTGTGGCTTCAGGCAAGTTCCCTAAACTCTGTTGCTGCCCTCAGTTGGTAAAATGGGAATGATAATGTACTTATTTGAAAAGTTGCTTTGCAGATTAAGTTAAATAATGCATGCGAAGTGCTTGGCACATTGGCTGGAACAGATTAAGTACTTAAATGTTATTACCACCACCACCATCACTACTGTTAGTATTGCTGCTATCACTACCATTCTTTCTGCCCTTGGGAAATATATCAATCATGTGAGAGTAATAGGGAGTAAAATGAGAGACCAGACTTTTATCTGGGTGAGAATAAATCAAATCCAGTATCTTTGGGATTGATATGCAAGCATTATGGGGCAATTTTGAATTGACAATTGAGGGGGGAGCCTGTGAGAAGACTTCATTAGGGATAAGTGAGTCTTAAATATACTTGGGCCTGAATTGATAAGAGGCATCAAGTTTAGACCCAAGCTGAGTTGGAAAGGTCTTTAGCCTTCTGTCTAGTAGGAGGGTTCTCGGATTGGTGACCAGGTACTTCTCAGGTGAACAGGGTAGGGCCTGTGCATTTGTTTGTTTGTTTGTTTATTTATTTTGAGACCGTCTTACTCCATTGCCTGGGCTGGAGTGCAGTGGGTTGATCATGGCTTACTGCAGCCTCGACCTTAGGGGCTCAAGTGATCCTCCAACCTCAGCCTCCCAAGTAGCTGGGATTACAGGCATGTGCCACCATGCCTGGCTAATATTTTTATTTTTTTGTAGAGATGGGATCTCATCATGTTGCCCAGGCTGGTCTCAAACACTTGGACTCAAGTGGTTTTCCTGCCTCAGCCTCCCAAAGTGCTGGGATTATAGGCATGAGCCATTGTGCCTGTCCTGGGGCTGTGCATTTAATGTGAGGCTCCTCACACCCGTGCCCACATTGGGGATTGTCTCCAGATTTATTTAATGTGCTACGTGTTTATAATTATGCCTGAGTGTTTTCAGATGTCTAAAATGCAAATTTATTCAAAACACTACTAAACATTGTATTAGTTTGTTGGCTCTTAGTCATTAGATACTAAAAGTAGGACTTCTATTACGTGGGTGGCCTGTAGAACATTTTGGTGTTAGAAGGGGTTCCCAAACTTGAAAAAGTCAGGAACCACAGAATTTGCTTAATAAAACCGGAAGCAGATCCTGGCAGCATTCGAGCTGGAGGGTACAACCCAATTAAAATGGCTGTGTAATAAAGCAATCTTATGTCTCATAGGACAAAAAGTCCAGAGGTACAGTGATGCTAGGGTTAGTTAGGGCAGCAGCTTAGTGACCTCATAGGACCTGGTTGTTCCCTCTTTCCACTCCGCTGTCCTTTGCATGTCAGCTCCCTCCTCTCATGTTCAGCAAATGGCTGCAGCAGCTCCAGGCATCACATCTCCATACTAATGCCCCAATATATTTGTTCCTGACCTCACTTCTCTCAGTAAGGAAAGCTTTCCAATTACTGGCCAGCCTTCAGACTTTCCCTCATGCCTCACTTTGATGAATGGCCTAACTTGCACATTCCTAGATGAAACAGGGCCTAGGGAGTGGAATTCCCACACACAGGTCAGGGATCCCAGTGGACGAGGGAACGTGTGGATTGAATCAGGATTCTGCCTTCAAGAAAGGTGGGGTGGAGTATTTGGGTAGGCAAGAATATCTGGGCAGGCAGGAACTCAGGAGGCTGCCAGGCAGTTCATCAGGGCGATAGCTGGGAGAAGACTCCCAAGCAGTCACATCCAGGGCTGCTCTTTGGCCAAGAGGCAGAAGCCTCCCAAGCAGTGGCCCTGGGGAGTCTCCTGGTGCAAGGAGAAGTGGAAAGGTCTTAGAGTGGGATGATAGGATCTGCACCCTGTCATTGTCCCCAGCAGCTCTGGGCCATTCATCCTCTGTATAGTGCTCCGGGGAGAGACTGCAAATGCTTCTTTTGGCTTTTTTTTTTTTTTTTTTTGAGACAGAGTCTCATTCTGTTTCCCAGGCTGGAGTGCGGTGGTGGACCACGCCTGGCTAATTTTTGTAGTTTTTATAGAGACAAGGTTTCGCCATGTTCTTTTGGCTTTGTTAAATGAGAGCCCACTGTGTCCTGGCCTAGGCACTGAAGATATAGTGAAAGACAAATAGGCATGGACTCATCCCTCTTTCATTCATTTATTTGGTCATTCATTCCAGTAGTAGTTTCCTGGGGCTGCTATAACAAAGCACCATAGGCTGGGGATTTAAGCAACAGAAAAATGTATTTGCTCACGATTCTGGAGGTTGAAGGTCCAAGATCAAGATGCCAGCAGGTTTGATTTCTTCCGAGGCCCCTCTTGTTGGCCTGCAGTAGTGGTCTTCTTGCTGTGTCTTTGGGTGGCTTCTCCTCTGTGTGTGTCCCTGGTGTCTCTGTGTCCCAGTCTCCTCTTATAAGGACACCAGTCACATTGGGTTAGGGCCCACCTTGTTAATCACCTCTTTAAAAGGCCATGTCTCCAAATCCTGTCACATCCTGAGGTACTGGGGATTAGGGGTTCAACGTATGATTTTTTTGAGGGGGAGACACAATTCAGCCCGTAACAATTCCACAGTTCTCTACCGAGTGTCAGTATGTGTCAGGTACTGCCCTCTAGCAATGTAGCTATGAATAAAACACAAAAATCTCTACCCTTGTGGAGTATACCATGGGGTCGGGGAGTTTAGTGGTCTTCAGTCACTGCTTCCAGTTTCTGTTTGGGACCCACCTAACTTAGTATGATTTTAGCACCCTTCTCTCCTCCAAATTCCTTATTTCTGTAAATTCCATGCCCTGAGACCATTCCTTCACTAGAGACAAAACCCAGGGATGGAAACGCCTCGTGACCCAGTGTAACCAGCAGAACAGGCATCAGGGACAGGAGATCCTTTCTGGTTGAGCAGGACTCCTTGAGGGATCTGAGAAACAGAGCCTGGGGACTGAGGAGGAGGAGAGGGTATGGGTCTCGGGTCCAGGTGATGGCTGGGCAAGGAGAGGCTGGGGGCAGTTTTCCTTAGGCAAGGGCTGGTTGCCTTCGTTTCACCTGGGTGAGGGGCCCAGGTGTTCTGCTCCTGGGGAAGCTTGTTTCTGGAAGCCGCAGCAGGCTGGCTGTCTCTCTGGGGAGCTGCACATGATGCAGACCGGGCTGCTGGAGACAGACCTACTGGCATGGAGACCTACGTTGCAGGGGCTTTGCCAGAAGGGCTTGGGATCAGGGAGTCACTTCCCGAGTGATTTGGGTTGTAGATGGGCTTATCAGATTGAAAAAAGATGCCCAGTTAAATTTGAATATCAGATAATCAGTATATGTCCCATGATTCAAATTTCAGGTAAGCATTATTTGGGAAAAATTTATACAAATAAATTAATTTGAATGTCATTTTTCTGACATTCACATTTAAGGGGGCATACCATTTTTATTTCCCGAATCTAGCAATCTCAGCTCTAGGGGTTCCCAGATTAACAGGTGGCAATGGAAGATGGGGGAAAGGCCAACAAGAATAATCATAATTCATTTTTTTGCAATAAAAATCTTGGCCAGGGAATCACTTCCTAGCTCACCCTCCCCACCCTCCCCCCAAGACCGAGACTGTCATTTGCCCCCTTTGCATGAACAGACCTCACAGAGAGGTCATAGCCTGGTGACTTACGATGGGCTTCGTGTCCTGCATGGGCTCTTTGTCTGTCGGCTTCCGGCCGAGGGATGGGAGGGGGAGCAGTCTGAACACTGGTGGAAACTCCGGCCAACTCTCTTCTCTGCCCTCTTTTTCTGTTGCATTGGAGCCACCAGACAAGCAGAATTGCTGTGCCCCATTCCAGCCTTATCTATCTTAGAACAGGCAGGTGTCTGCGAGGGGGTGCAGTGGAGAATGTGACTTCCTAGGAGTTCACGGGGGGTTCCTGCAGCCCTTGGAGAGCACGCTTTTTCTGCTGACATCCCTCCCCACTCCATCGAGGGACCTCTGTCGTTGCTGCTGAATCCCTGGACCTGAACCTGTGATCAAGAAGTAATCCTTTTTATTTTCCTCCCAGACAATGTATAGATTTTTGAGGTCTCATTTTTAGCAGTGTCCTGGCACTTGCTTCTTAGTCAGGGGTCAGAAAACTTTTTCTGGTATAGGTGAGATAGTAAATATTTTTGACTTTGCAGGTCACCTGGTCTCTGCCACCACCTCTCAGCTCTGCTGTTGTGGCTTGAAAGCAGCCATAGACAACATGAAAACCAGTGGGATATGGCTGTGTTCCAATAAAATCTTATTTATGGACACATGTGAACTCCATGTAGTTTATTATTCTTTTGATTGTTTTTCAACCATTAAGGAATGTAAAAACCATTCTTCCTTCATGGGCCATACAAAAACAGATGGCAGACCAGATTTGGCCTGGGAGCCATGGTTTGCCAGCCCTCTTCTAAGTCATCAGCAGAGAAGATTACAGATCAGAAGCCTGGCTCTGCGTTCCCCACGTAGGCGCTGAATGGCTTCCCGCCCTGAGGTCACAGCTTCTGCTGCTCCCAGGTGACTGACTGAGCCGGGATCCAAAGTAGTGGGCTTGGCCTCTCAGCTGCCCACAATGTGGGTACCAACTCACATACCATAGTTTGCTGTACAGAGAAAGGTTCCTGCCTGGATTTGTAGATCTTCAGAGAATGAGCCATAAACAATCAAGTCTGGCCATAGAATGTAATGAATGTAGTTATAATGATCATAGACAATAATATCCAGAGTGATTTGGGGCTAATAAGTAGCCAGCAGAATTGAATGTGGGGCAGTTGTATGCCTCTGGTATGCTACTTTCTGCCTACAGTTGTGTTTATACTTGGTATTGTGTGTTTTAAGTGAAAGGATCAATTGGATTTGAATTTCTGTCACTGGTGGGGTCTAGCTACACCTGAAACACGAGTCAGGAGGCAGGGCCCTTCATTCCTGAGTGTCTTGACCGATGGAGATGGAGGCTTCGTGTTTTATGGATAGAAGATGTGCTGTGTAAGGTGGACAGTGGAATTACACCTCCACAGAAATCACTCCTGGTTGGAGAATCAAGTTTGCATGTGTGCCCCGTAGCATTCATTCTTGCCGCATGCTGGGAGATGGGTGGTTATTAGGTTATGTCAAAGTAGTGTTTGCCTTAATACACGATCCTCCTGCAGTAACCCAATAATGGAAGTGGAAGGGAGGGAGGAGGGGAAGGTGGTGACCTGCTTATTTCTGAAAGTGGGAATCATCTGGAAGTCAAGGAAGCTTTGTGTGGTGTTAACAGGGAGCTAGTAGGGGTCTGTACCCCACTGCTCACCCCAAGCCCCTGGCAGGTTTGAATTCACTAATTCTAGTCCTCAGGTGAGGTAGCATGGCCTAGCGGTCAGCAGGACAGCATCTGGGCTCAGACTGCCTGGCTCCTGGCCCACTGTTTTTTCACCTCTGCCTTTGGACAAATTACTTCACCTTGCCATTTACTTGGTGGTACAGTGGGGGTATTAATAGGAGTACCTTCCTCATAGGGCTGTTGTAAGAGTGAAATGAGTTAACGGATATGAAGGGCTTAGAACCATGTCTGGCTCATAGTGAGCAGCACGTGAATCTTTCTTGTGGTTGTGGTGGTGGTGGTGAAGGTAGAGGAGGAAGAGTGGTTTTCTTAGCCTCTAACCTCATGCTCTGAGGGTAAGCACAGCTCTGGTAGTCATCATTCAGAGTCCGCTTATAACCCTGTCTCCTCCCACCGTGTCATACGGAGACACGTGAACATCTGTGGGGATGTGCCCCAGGCATTCTTTGTGAGTAGTGGTTCATGGAGGATGCTTGGCCCGGCCACAACCCAAGGTTCTCATGCTACACCTGTCACTTGCTGGTTGTGGGACCTCTGGCAGGTCCCTAGCCTCTCAGAGCATGAAATAGAGATAATCAGGTGTCCCCAGGCCCCTCGCAGGATTGTCTCGGGGGCATGACAAGATAATGAAAATCAAAATGCTTTGCGAACTGTCAGGTTCCTCTGCAGAGGGAAGGTGTGATTGCTGCTGTTGGCATCATCTTCCTCATTATGTTCTTGCATTCCCTTGGTCTCTGGGTTTCCTTCCTCCAGCTTCTGTGGGGCAGGGGTTTTAATAGAATATTCACAGAATCCTGGTTTTTCCATAAAGACATTTCGATGTACCGTTGCTTTTTTTTGGGGGGTGAAATTATTGATGTAATTCAAGTTTGAAGTTGTGTAAGAATAATGTGCGGATTTTGTGTAAGGGTATTATTTCTGAATCCAGTTCCTTCCTTCTCTTTTTTCTTTAATTACACTCTTGTCTTATCCCTGTAGTGTTCTTAAGTGCAGTCCAAGGCCAGTCTAGCTGTATTCAGATGGCTTTGTTAAATTGGGTTTTCTGTGACCCAGGCTTTTTTTAAAAGGAACAATTTCATCAAATCCCAACAACTTTCATCCTAATTTTGCCTGCTTAAATCTCTTCCTGCACCCTAACTTGGGTTAAGTAGTATAAATTTTACTTTCTGATGCTTTATGTATATCATCATAATTGTTTAAGGACATAATTCTTAATTAAATCTAAAGAGCTTGAAAACTTTGGGGATTTTTTTGCGGGGGGGAGTCCAAGGGTCTTCTGAACAACAAGTTTTCAAATGTGGTTGGTTTCTGGGATTCCCAGGGATTGGAAAGCTATCTCTTTGATGGTGACATTTCCAGGAATCAGGACAGGACTCACGTCCTGGCTTGGGTCATTCCCAGGCCCCCTCCTTCGCAGCCCATGTCTAGCTGACTCTGACCAGAGTTAAACATGAGAGCAGTTTGGGGAGGTGATGGAAGGTACCTGGGGACCTTTGACTCTGCCTAGTGGATGAGGGACTGTGGTGGCTGCATCCTGTGGAAGTGACTGCATCCTGTGGAGGAATGCTCTTGTCTCACAGTGGGAGTAGGGAAAGTGGCTTCCATATGTTCACATTAACAAGGGTGAGATTCTGTCCCATGAGCTTCCTGAGAGAGATGCCACTTTTGCTCCACCTCATGCTTTGCTGAGTGCAGGCAGCCCAGCTGCAGTCCCTAACCACACACTGCGGCTCTCTACCTCTTACGCTATGCTCCTTGCTTAACTCCAGATGACTTTCCAGCACATTGCTGACTCTCCCCTTTTTCCTTCGAGTCCTTTTTTTGTGGGGGGGGGGGGGGGGGGGGGTCTGTGTCAAAAGGTCAGGCTAGGGGCAGGGATTTGTTTTGCATTGAAAAAGACAACCAAGGCTGAGGTAAATCTTGGCAGCCTTTTCAGAATTTAATCTGGGTGAAGCCGTAGGTTGGACATGGGGTAGGGGTATTAGGATATTGGTTCAAACTTGGAAGAACTTGGCCAGCTATACAATCTTGAGCTAATAGCTAAGAAACTCTGACTTGAAAATTATGGTTTGTGAAAAAACATTGAGGGCATAGCCTCCTGAAAGAGGGGAGGGCTGAGTAGGAGGAACATAGTCCAGGTAGCATGATCTGTAATGAGAATTCAACTTTGCAAACTGGGGTGTGTTTGGAAATCTAATTTTTTTTTTTTTTTTTTGTGGGGACCCAGCCATGCTAAATGTCTTGTAGATCTCATAGCCAGTAATCTGCTGAGGTGGAGCTCTGGCCTTGGCCTCTCCTGGTAGTGAGGGGCATCTCTCATTATATAATGTTGCTTTGCTAATTAAGTCAGCAATAATGCCTGTGGCATATTTAATTTCCAGTTAGACTACTTTATGGATCAATTTGAATTTAATGTTAAATCTAATGTGGAAATCACTAAAAAGTTAGATCTCTAGGGAGAGGAATAGGCACTTACTCTGACTATTAAAAATAACAGTTAAGGCCCTGTGTTAATACATGAAGTTTTTTTATGTGGACTGGGAAGAAATTAGTAGAGAATGCAGAACATATAGATACATAGATAGTCTGCATGCTTGTGATTTGGGGAACATTCTGGTGTTCAGATCAAATTTTACAATGCTTATAGTAACTGCTGCAACAGATATCATTTACTGCAGCTTTACTGTATGCCAGGCCCCTGGTGAGTACTTTAAATGTATTATTTAATTATCAGAACAACTCTTATGAGGTGAGCATTATTATTCCGCTGTATAAATAAGGAAACTGAGGCTTGGGAGGTGAAGGTCTCATTGTCAGAAAATGTTGAAGGCAGGATTTGAATCCAAGCCAATTTCATTTCAAAATCAACTCTTGACTAGATGGAGGTGCTCTGGAAGATGCCCAATAATTGTAACCAGCAGAGCTCTGCAGGTGGTCTGAGTTTAAAGCCCATTTGCTTCTGAAGTGTTTGTTGCTGCTGATAATTTGAAGAGTGGCATCAGCACTGCCATTATTGCTTTAAGGAACAGATATGGGCCCCAAGGTGCCAAGCCAAGACCCTCTCCCAGCATTCCCAGGCTAAAGGGACAGTCCTCAGAAAATGTGACTCTCTGACCATGACTTGTCTGAGGTGAGCCCCGGCACTTCCTCTGGGCAACTTCTCAAAAGTTGACTTCATCCAGCACCTTCAGTCTTGTGTGTACCTTGGATTTCCTTTGGACCTCGTATTCTTTATGGGTTATACTTTCTTGTATTATTTTTCATGTTTGACTACCCTGTGTTTAGTTAGACAGAAGAATGTGGTTTTGAGTCCAGACTCTCACTTACTGCCTGGTGTATTGGACAAACCATTTAATGGTTGCTAGTTACTAGTCTCCCATGCAGTGTAGTTGTGAGGTTTCCTTGAGGACGAGCGAGTGTAGAAGCACCTGGCTCAGTGCATGGTGTGCACTCAGGAAGGAAGCTTCCCTTCTTGCGTTCTTGTTGCCTCCCCTGTAGGAACAGCATCCATTTACTAATGAGATGACCAGGTTCAGGAGCACCACATTTTTTCTGGCTCTTGTGAGTGCCTAGTGTTCATTTATGCAACCACTGTGTACGAGGGCACAGTATCTCCAGTCCCTGTTCTACCAGCTGGGGTTACTGTGTGGAGTAAGTAGGGTGATCTGCACACACCCCTATCCCCAGCATCCTGGAGCTGACACTGTAGTGGGAAGGAGAGGAGGGGCAGGTTAATAAGCAAACAAAGAAAATAAATGCTGTATATAGTTGGATGTAGATACTCTCTGTCAGCTCATTCATTCATTCATTCATTCACTCATTATTTCAACAAACAGTTCTAAATACACATTATGTTCCCAGCATTATGCTAAGCATGGACATGTGAAATTGGATAATGTCTGTTAGCCCAGGAATTATTTCAACAGAAAAAAAAAAGTCTGGAAAACGTAGATCACTCTCGTGTTCTTCCCTTTTGAACATCCTAACTCTTTAGGGTTAAATACTCATTTGAGCAAGTACAAGCTTCTAAATATACCCACCCCTTAAGCCACCCGCCCTACTATCCAGCAGGTTTTCCTGTTGATAGGACAGTGGACGTATGAGTTTGAGTGTTTGGCAGATGTTTGCATGAGTCTTAGATCAGTGCTTCTCAAACATCCCTGTGTGTAAGAGTTGCCTGGGAGGCTGGTTAAATTCGGATTCAGGTGCTTCACTCCTAAATATTCTAATTCACTGGGTCTGGGTTGGTGCCACTTGTCTGAGCTTTTAGCCTGCAGTGCAGGTGAATTGGTTGCAGGTGGTCTGTGAACCACACATGGATGAAACAGTGTCATATTCACACCAGGCTGGAAGAATGTTTAACCTCTTCAGTTTAAGGAGGAAACTATTTCCCAGGGAGCAGAGGGGCTCTGAAATTAGAAGCTACAGTGGACAAGATGGGCCAGGACTTTTGAACAGAACGGATCTGGGATCTCATCCTGTCTCCACCATCTCCTGAACCTGGTCACCTCCTCAGTAAATGGATGCTGTTCCTATGGGGGGGGGAAGAAGAACGCAAGAGGGGAAGACTCCTTCCTGAGTGCACACCATGCACTGAGCCAGGTGCTTCTACACTCAATCTTCCTCAGGAAACCTCATGCAGGCAGCCTTGGATAGGTCATCCGGTAACATCCCTTTCCTCATCAGCCTGCCTTGCTAGGTGGGTAATGCCGAGAGATACGATTGGAAAGACCCAGGCAGAGTACAGGATAGAGACTCTAGGGCTAGGTTTTGGTCCATGCTAAAAAATAACATACAAATTGGTTTCCCAAATTCCTGATGGATTGTTTGAATGTGAGTTGAGTTGCTGCATATATACCCTGTGATTTCTCTTTTTTTTTCCCACAAAAATATACTATAACCGCAAAAAAGACAGTCAAACAAAAGAGGGAAAAAATTCATCCAGAACTAGCTCAGTACCCTAACACAACTGTTTTCATTTTAACTTTTAGCCCTTGTCTGTATGCAGGCATATTTCTCTATATCTGTAATCATATGTAGGCTCAATTTTGTATTCTGCTCTTTTCAGTAAACCTTAAGTAAATGCTTTCCAAATGGTTACATAGTCTTCAAGATGATTTTTAATGATCTTACAATCTATCTTCCCACAGGCTGAATTTACTTAACCATTCATCTACTGTTGGACATTTAGATTTTTTTTTCTGTAGTTCTATGCTATTATAAGTAATACTTTGGGATATGGCCTCGTGCTTATTGTGGATTTTTTCCTTAGGGTGAATTCCCAGGAGCAGGATTTCTGGGTTAAAGGGCACAATTATTTTCTTGGCTCTCAATGGATATTGCTAAATTGCTTTCCAAAAGGGTTGTACCAGTTTATAATGCCACCAGCAGTGCATGAAGGTACCAATTTCAACATCTTGGCTTGCACTAGATAGTATAATTTTTACAAAGGTTTGGCTCAGTGGTGCACATCATTTAATTGATATTTCTTGGATTATGATAAGGTTGAATATGGCTTTACTTAACTATGTTTTGAGATTTTACTTTGTATTTTTGTTTTCTTACAGTCAAGACCTAGCTGTGGTTGAGGTCAGATTCTCTGTGTAGAGCTTTTCAGACTCTTGAATTTTACAGCGAAAAAACAAACCAAACTAACAAAAACCAAACCAGAATTCATCTGTAAAATAAATACTTTGGACATATTTTGTGGTTGGATTAACTGTTCGTGCTCTTAACTTCCTTATAGGTCATAAGTTAATAGGGCGGTATTTGGAGAGTAGGGGGGCTTTTCTTCTTCTCCTTAGATTCTCCTTTGTTCTTTCCCTCTACCATCCCCCCATTTCCTGTTTCCCTCCTCCCCTGTAAGCCCTGTTTTTGTCTTTTTGGAGATAAAACATAAAAGGATCAGCTTTTAGTCATGCTCCTTCAACTTATAAAATGTAGGTTGCCTAAATTATGTAGTACAGAGTGAGGATAAAGAAAATCACAGTATTGTAACAAATTGCCTGTAACTGCTTTGCAAAAGCAAACGTCTCCCATGAAATCTTAGAAAGGTGTGTTTGAGGGTGTAATCTTGGTTTATGGTGCAAGGGAGCCCAACTTGTTTTTCAAGTTGGTCTTGAATAAGTTCTTTCTGGAATGCTCGCCATCCTCAGTATGACAGAGTTCGCTTGATGACAAACTCTTTTACTCTCCTGTACATACCATGGCCACTGAACTGGTTTGTTTATTTGCCTGGGGTAAATGATTGAAACGCACTCCTCTTTGCAGTGGCAGTGGCACTCAGCATTTGATAGATGATTCTTATTCCCCAGGCTCCTTCATGGTGATGCCAAGCCCAAGTCTAGCCTTCCAGTGGCCCCTGAGGCCACACTGTCCCCTCCCCAACAAACACGGAGAAAAACACACACTTTCTTGAATGTGCACATAATTTATTGAGCTCGTGGGCTCTCCGTGAGTAATGCTGCCCCACCATGCGCATAGTAGGAGAATCGATATTGGCAGAATAACTGGGTCTATGTACATAAAGTAGAATGATCGAAGCTCGATTTCAGTTTAATTTGTTAATGAAACAAGATGGAGCACATTTTCCCTTCCCGCACACCTCTCGGGCTGTTTGAGATGAGGCACAATTAATTTATTTGTACTGTCTGTGGAGGCGTATGCCAGCTAATGTAGTGCAAGAGCTTTTATCTTTATGTTTGTAATGAAGAGGGGCAGGCCGCTGGCAAATTGACAAGGACTGCTGATGACTCATCCTCTGAATGCGAGTACTTTCTTCTGAAATCATAAAATGCGCGTGCACACGCAAGCCTAGTTCCTGTTTGAAATGGACAGAACCCATTTGGGAAAGTTCAAGTGCCTTTGAAACACTGCAGGGGAAAGAACAGGCCAGTGAGGCTGTTTCTCCGGCTCCCTGGCCTGTCTTGAGGGCAGGACCTCCTGCTCAGTGGGGGCCCTACTCTGGGATGGGAATTCCCGTCCTCTCCCTGGCCTCTCCTCCTCGCCCCTCCTTTCCTTGGAAGGCTGGCTCCTTTGTGCTGGTCTTTTGTGCTCCAGTAGGCAGCCTTCCCCACCTGCCAGGCCAGGTGCCCGGTTCACCTGGCGAGGCCTGTGCTTCCGGGGCTGCTCCCTAACCTTGATCCTGGGCAGTGCCCTGGGGCTTTGCTTTATGAGGCTGTGGATTCTGGGGCCTGGTTGATTTTAGCCTGGGAGCACACATGGGATTCCTCTGGCCTTTGCTTGAGTTCCCCAGGCCTGGGCTTGGTGGTGGCTGTGTTGTCACTCTGTTGATATGCCTCAGAAGAAATAGTTTACACAGTAACTAAAGTTGGTTTGACCCTTTACAGTGTGTAAAGCTTTCTGGCATTAAAACAACTCTGAATTGGATATATTGTTACCCCACTTTATGGATGAGGAAATCGAGGTGCACAGAGGTTAAATGACATGTCCATGATCAAGCAGCTAGCCGGTGGAAAGGTAGTGGTGACAAAACCTTGGACTTTAGAGTCTAAAACCTGACCTTACAATTTCTTTATAACATTCATTAAGGACAAAATGAAACTTTTTCTGCATAAGAAATATATAAATTCTCTTCAAGAGTCATGTGAGAGTTAGACAGCAGACTAGAGTGACTATGGTTAACAACAATGTATTGTGTATTTCAAAGTAACTAGAAGAAAGGACTTGAATTGTTCCCAACACATAATAATGATAAATGCTCAATGTGATGGATACCTTAAATTCCCTGACTTGATCATTACATATTCCATGCATGTAACAAAATATCACATGCACCTTATAAATATGTAAAGTACTACGTATCAGTTAAAAAAATTAAAAAATAAGTGAATATACAGATTTCTATAGTTCAGTAGAATAACAGGAAATTCACAGGATACTTTCTGGAGACTTAAAAGCAAAATGTTTGCAGTGGTCTGAGAAAGGAACCCTGAAGTGTGTGGTCTAAGAAGTTTTCCCTCCTGTGTCAGATGCCTAGTCGAGCTGGTTGTACAGGAAGGCTAAGTGCAAATGTCCCAGTCAGTCCTGTCATCTGGGTGTAAGCAACACAAATCACTGTGCATGGTCTTATTGAATTTCAGAGCCAGAAGGAACCATGGAGATTTTACAAATGAGGGAACTATGGCCTAGAGTGAGAGATTTTGTGTTGGGAAGAATTCCATTCATTTATCCAACCATCCATCCATGCGTCCAACAAATATTTATTGAGCCAGTTTTGGGCTGGGAGATAAGGCTTAGGCTTTGAATGAAACAGGCACAGTCCCGTCTTCAAGGAACATACAATAGCAGATGACACGGCTGAGCAGGAATGAGCATGGCGTGATAAGGGCTGTGATGAGTGAAGTCAGGGTAGCTTGAGGCACATAGGTGGGGCACGTAACTATTGGAGTGGGAGAAGGTAGTTAGGGAAGGTTTCCTTTAAAGAGTGGTATCTCTGGTGAGACTTGAAGGATGTTGCTGAATGTCATTCTAAAAATGGAGAGCCTGTGTTGGCTAAAAATTGGGACGTCATAATTCTCAAATGCAACTGAAGTTGGTAAAAGGTTGTATGTGCTTGGAGACCACAGATACTAGGCTCTGAGACTTAAATGCATGCAAGAAGTGGTTGCTCTAGGCCTGTGCTGTGCATTGGGGGAGTCACCAGCCTTGTGCACTAAGTCAGCACTAGGAAGGTGGCTAATCTGGGTTGGGATGTGTCATAAGTAAACAATGACCACTGAATTTCAAAGACTTAGTATGGGGGAAAAAAAAGAAGTAAAACACATCATTAACAGTTTTGGGCTGGGCACGGTGGCTCATGCCTATAATTCCAGCTCTTTGGGAGGCTGAGGCTGGCCAATTGCTTGAGCCCAGCAGGGGCAACATGGCAAAACCTCATCTCTACAAAAAATACAAAAATTAACCAGGCGTAGTGGCATGCGCCTGTAGTCCCAGCTACTTGGGAGGCTGAGCCTGGGGAGGTTGAGGCTACAGTGAGCTGAGATTGCTCCACTGCATTCCAGCCTGGGTGACAGAGTGAGACTCTGTTTCAAAAAACAAACATATAATTTTGTTTATATTGATTATAAGTTGGATAATTTTTGGATGTGTTGAGTTAATAAGTTATTGAAATTAATTTCATCTGTTTCTTTTTACGTCTGAAAATGAGTCAGCTGGGTGTGGTGGCTCACAACTGTAATCCTAGCACTTTGGGAGCCCGAGGCGGGCAGATCACTTGAGGTCAGGAGTTCAAGACCAGCCTGGCCAACATGGTGAAGCCCCATCTCTACTGAAAATACAAAAATTAGCTGGACGTGGTGGTGCACGCCTGTAGTCCCAGCTACTTGGGAAGCTGAGGCAGGAGAATTGCTTGAACCCGGGAGGTGGAGGTTGCAGTGAGCCAATATCGTGCCATTGCACTCCAGCCTGGCGACAAAAACAGCAACAAAAAATGAGTCTACTAGAAACTGTAAAATGACGCCTGTGGTTCACATTGTAGTTCTGTGGGTGGGGATGCTGGATGGAGAGACTGACCCAGGAGAGGAAGCTCCATTGGTGGTGTGAGGGGGTTTTAGAGTGAAGAGCTGTGAATCGGGTCCTGTGGGCCCTGGGGCATAGTCTGTGGTAGGCGCTTTGCATCTCTGAACCTTGCTGCCCTGTTTCTGACATCCCCTTAACTAACACCCATCCCACAGCGGGGACTGAGGATAAAGTCAGAATGCCTAGGAAAAGCATTTTTTAAAAATATTAAGTATGAAGCCATTGTGATCCATGGTTCTCTTTGTAATAAAAATTTGGGATTAAGGCCTTATATACCATACTCCATACTGTGTACCGATAGTTCAAAAGACAGACAAGAAACCTGGCCAGTTATAAAATAGGAGGTCGAAGTATGGGAAATGCATTCAGCACAGAATGAATTACAGAGTGGGAGTGGATCTGTGTGAGATGCCATAGATAAGAAAATTCCTTTTCTGTTGCACTTGGCTTGCTCTACTCCAGGAATTCCCTCACCCTTACATGGGAGTTTGCATCCAGGCTTTCATAGTCCTTGTTCCTTGTTTTGTTTAGTCTCCAAAGGCCAACAAGGAATATCCATATCTTTTTTTTTTTTAATCTTCAGGTGTTTCATATTGTATTCCTGAAACTCCACACGCATTAAATGCTTGAATGAATTGCCATTATACCACTGTTTCCTGAAAACCTGGGTGTGTCAGGCATCTGCTGGGCTGGTAGGATGATGATGGGCAGGACACAGCCCCTGCCCTCAAGATGCTCTCAGTTGGGAATGAGACAGAATGCAGTGTGACCAAGCCATAGTAGGGGTGAGCCTGAGGACTGTGGGAGACCTGGATAGCGTTCCTAACTGCTAAACGTTGCGATTTAGAGGATGACTGAGTTAAAGACAGCAGAGGAGGGAGCTAAGGGACAGTTGTAGCTGCCGGGAGTGCACTCTGTTATTCTCTTTTGGTCAGTGAGACTGTGGATCTGAGTTTGCATAGGATCCTGCCAGTCCCCAGGGGTCTCTAACACTGTGGCAACGTTCGATATTAATGTTGCACCTGTATATTAGTTACACTTTTCGTTGCTGGGTTATGTACTTCAAAGGTGTAGCACACAGATAGCCCTCCCTGATAGAGAGTGACCCCGGTTAGTTGGAAGGCTCTCAGAGGACCAGTGGGGCAGAGACGGTTTGGCAGCACTGAGCAGGGCGTATCTGAGGGGTATAAGGTAGCTGTGACCTGGCATAGAGTTGGCAGGCAGACAGACAGTCATTTCACTGGGAGATAGCATCTGATACTCATCCCTTCGGGCTAGTCTTGTAATAGTGGCAGATAAATAAGCTGCCTCCAGTGTGTTCCCAGAATATCTCTGTCTGCAAAATGTCTTTGAGGAGATGTTTGACTTGCAAGCATGTGGTTGATAAAATAAATACATTTTAAAAATGTAAACCTCTCTGAAAGAGGTTTTAGTCTCTTCTCTCCCCAGGGAAAAATAAGGCCCTTCTTTAACCTCTTTTCTTCCCTAAGTGTAGAATTCTTGCCATGCTTTATAAGAAAAAACATTTTTTGGAATGTAGCACCTGCAGAAATACAAAGGGGTTGTGCCCAAACCATTGGACCATGGCTATTATGTGGGTGGTTTCTTGGATGTTTTGTGAAGAGGTATCAGCCCTGACACCTGCAAAGCTGGAGGAGCTGGACTTTAGAAGTGCTTACATTGTTTTTAGCTGAATTCTGAGGGCAGGCAGCTGTAATGAGTGATTCTCTCTAATATTAGAGGAGCCTTGCCATTCAGTGACACCTGCTAGAACAGGACTTGGTGCCTGGCAAAGTACCTCGCACAATGTAGGAACTTCATATATAGTTATTGAATGAGTGAATAACTGAATAAGTAAGTGAATGAGTGAATGACTGGGGCCCTTTTCTGGGCTTTCAGATCATGTGGACGAGATTCCCCAGGCCTTCCTCTTGCTGCTTGAGGGCAGTCTGTGCAACAGCAGCGTCAGCATCACCTTGTTAGTGTTTCTGAATCCTGGACATGTTGTTAAGCATGCAGATTCTCATTCAGTGGATCTGGGACAGGGTCTAAGAATCTGCGTTTCTAAGAAAGTCCCAGGTGATACCACGCTGGTCTATGGGCTACACTTGAAGTAGCAGGGCTCTGTTAGGGTTCAGTGAGATCATCAGTAAGTCTTTAATAGGTGCTCAGCGTGCACTAGGGATTGTGGAGAAAGATGGAAACCTAGGTTCTTTTGTTAAAATTCGTAATCATGGTGAAAAATCAAGACTCATCCTTATAAACTGGAGAAAATGCATTCATTATATTGTGTGGTATGATAAATGGTCAGGAGAAAGCTAGAGAGAGGAATGAAGGACCTTCTTGTGGAGATAGTGCTTGGGCCATGGTGTAGAATCATGAGATGCTAGAATTAAAGTTGTGTCTGCTTCCAACCCTGCGTGATCTCTAAGCCTCCCTGATGGTTGGCTATCCAACTTCTGCTGAAATGCCCTCACGATAGAGAATGCACTGGGTCCCTAATTCTCAAGGCATGTTGCTCTCCTCATATCTTATGAGATGCCCTGAGGAAAGGGTTTGCCCGGGTGAATAATGCCCACATGTGTTGCCTATTCCATCCACACGCTGCAGATTCACAGCGCAGCGTATTAAAGGCTTTGCAATGCCTGGCACTAAGACAGCCAGTTTAACTTTGTATTACCTAAGGTAACTGGGTCTAACATAGGTGACCACAACTTCCCTCCTGTTTTATTAGTACTTATTAATACATGTTAGCAAGCCTGTATCAGGTGGTTCATCATACTAAGTTAATACAGGACTCATTTATCACTCATAAAACATTTATTAAGCGGCCATGATGTACCAGTCGCTGTTCAGGGGTATGCACGGAGGAGTAAATTGTCTCTTGCTTGCATAGCACTTTATTGTTTACAAAGCACTCTCCCAGGCTTTGTCTTAAATTGTCAGCAGAACCTTGTGAGGTTGCATAAATTTTACTGCCATTTCATAGTTGAGGAAACTGAGGCTTCTAGAGATTAAAGTGACTTGTTTAAGGGTATACTCCTTCCAGTGGTGCCATTGGGATTTGAAACTTTTGATTCCCAGTTGAGTGGTTGTTTTTTTTTGTTTTTTTCCAAACGGTATTCCATTTGGCTCCGATTTGGTGAGAGAACCGAGAGAGGTAGATCTTAAAAACTTGATTGAGAATCGAACTTATATGAGAGAAATAGAGGTGTTGTGGTTTCTAGAGCTGGGATGGCTCAAGCAGTGCTGAAGGAATTGGAGTATATAGATTAGAGTGAACTTTAAAGGTCATTCAGGAGGAGCTAACCCTGTACTCCATGACTTTATGGAGGCTTGCCTACAGTGCTTTTCTACATAGCTCTTTTTTTTTTTTTTTGGAGATAGAGTCTTGCCCTGTTGCACAGGCTGGAGTGCACTAGTACAGTCATGGCTCACTGCAACCTCCACCTTCCAGTTTCAAGTGATTCTCATGCCTCAGCCTCCCAAGCAGCTGGAACTACAGGCGCACACCACCATGCCCGGCTAATTTTAGTATTTTTTAGTAGAGATGGGGTTTCACCATGTTGGCCAGGCTGGTCTTGAACTACTGGCCTCAAGTGATCCACCTGCCTTGGCCTCTCAAAGTGCTGGGATTACAGGCATGAGCCACCATGCCCGGCCTCTTTCCTACATAGCTCTAATGCATCCTGGAGGCATAGATCTTTTGATGAGGAGCTTACTACAGCAAAGGGCAGTTTATTTCACTTATACACCATTCTCTTATGTTGAGCTTAGATAGGGTCTCTTAGAATCTTTATCCATTAATCCGAATTCCCTACCTCTGTTGGAACCATACAGCACAAGCCTAATTCTGCTTTTCATATGCTAGCCCATTTAGGTTTTTTCTTTTGAAAAATCTAAAATAATTTTTCTTATCAGATTTGCAATATATGTCCAATGTGAAACAATGAGAAAATGTAGAGAAGCAAAATACAGAGAAGCAAAAACTAAAATTTAGAACTATCTGTAATTTCACCACTCATGGATTATTAGTATCACACTACTACTTAGTCTTCCAAACTATTTTCAGTAGTTTTTGATGTGGGTGTATATATTTTTTTTGTATGTATGTTTTTTTAAAAAACTAAATTAACCATATATTTGGGGATAATATTTTGTAATTTTCTGGTAGGTGGAATTTTATTAATATCTTTAATATCAATACTTACTGCAATTAATAACAATTTTAAAATAGGGTATATAATTTATTCCCACTTGTCAGATATTTTGTCGGTTCCTTCTCATTTTTTGGTAGTTATAAACCATGCTGTAATAAATATCCTCATAGGTTAATTTCTGCCTTAGACTTTTTTACCTAGACTATAAGTCGAGGTAAACTGCTTCCGTTACCTATTCCTAGAAATAAAAAAGTAAAGCCTAAAACTCCAGCCTGAAAATAGCTCCATGGCCCTCTTATTCATTCTCTAGCCTCACTGTCTCCATTTCTCCTAGGACGTGGCTTTGTGCCCGTTTGCTGTCTTAAAGTGTGCTCACTTTAAACCATTTATCTCTCTACAGTCTCTGGGATCCAGATTGGAGATCCTTTCCTTACCCTGAATGCCACATTTCTAATCAGAACAGCCTGATAGTGCATTAACTTTTACAGGGCCTTGTCACACTGAGTCATTGAGCTTGTGGGCAACCCAATCCCTTAAGTCTCTCATATGATCTTCTCCATCCTATACTTGTGAATTGATTTTTTTTTTCAGCCCTAAGTGCATGACTTGACATCTATCCTTATTAAATTTCGACCTTATTAAAGTCAGCTGGTCATTATAGCCTTTGAGATAGTATCAGGAATAGACTCTATCATCCTTCATAGTCACTGTCCCTTCCAACTCCCAGTCACAGGCAAATTCCAGTGTCAAATGATTCAGCAAATCCCAGCAATCATTTCTATCTCTGTCTTCCTTACTGGATTGTAAATTTTTTGAGGCCAAGACCATATCCTATTAATTCTCCTTAAAAAGTAGTTCCTACTTCCATTTTGTCACATGTGACATAGCGGATACCCAGGAAATGTTGCCATGTGAATATTTGTTTTGATTTAACTCCGGGGATGAGGGCTTGGTGGTGGTGGGTATCACAGTGATGAAGAACATAGAGAAGTCTAGGCTGGGTTTCTTGAGGAGCTTACAGTGAGGAGGAAGAGACAAAAACTGGCCAGACCATGGGTAATGGATGTAGTAAAGAGAAACTTAAATACTCCTCTGAGGGTACTCAGTTGACTAGAGGCTTGAGCTAATTCTTCAGATGCATTTCGATGTCCTCCAGAAAGGCAGACAGTGGAGGAATTCCTCAGTGGACAGTTGGTGAATGCCCAAGGCTGTGAAAAATCAGAATTGGGACTAGGGGAGTGGAAAAGGAGATGATGTTTGCTGGGAGAGTTGACCAGAAACCAGCCACCCAGCTTTTGAGAATTGTGTTGAATAGTGATTGCATAGAATGGTCTTATCTGCTTCTTTTCTGTGAGATACAGAAAAAAGATCACCCTCTCTTTTTCTTTTTACATTTATTGAGCTTGAGGCTTGCAAAGCTAATACCTACTCAGGACTGATTACTCTTAGATCAGAGGATGAACTGAAACCAGAATCCAAGAGCTCTGATTCTTCTCACTCTGTGAGTACCTTTAAGCCAGATTTATGGTATAAAGGCAGCAGGATAGCACCTCCATTGACCCACATGGGGGCCTGCCTTGGGCTTCATCAGCCCTTTGGAGTCTCAGATCCCTCACCTGTAAAAGGAGAGTAATACTACCCACTTACCTTTTTGGGTTGTTGTGAAACACACATAAGACGGTATTAGGAGAAGTAAGGTCTGAGGGCTGGGCTTTGGACCCAGCGACCCCTAGGTAAAGGCCTGTTGAATTGGATGACAGTGAACTTTGCAGCATTTCCTAGCCTCAGAAGTTCTAGAGCAGGAGCCTGAGTGTTCTAGGTCCCTGGTGTGGCTGTGGATTTCCAGGCATGCAGCAGCTCTGGGGCCCCTGCTTCCTACCCACCAGCGGTTCCAGCTCTCCGATTAACTGAAAGGGAAATTTTTCTTGAGGAAGGGAGGGAGGTTTCTTAGTGGCCCAGGTCCAGCCACAGGGAATTTGAACACCTAGAGCCCTGTCCCAGTGGCCTTGGGAATTTAACAGCTTCTTCATTGGTGGAACCTTGGTTATTTGTGAAAAGTGAGCTTGCAGGGTTCTGAGGTAGACACTCAATTGACCTCTCCTGCCTTCTGCCTGTGTGCATGGTGGTATCTGTCACACTTCCATCAGCCACGAGAAGGTGAGTTTGCATTTCTGTATAGATGCATGCCCTTGTGCATGCTCATTTAAGTAACACGTGTTTGTGTGAATGTATGTACATATAGTCTTGTGCCATATGATGTTTCGGTCAATGATAATCATATATACAATAGTGGTCACTTTATAATGGAGCTGAAATATTCCTATTGTCTAGTGACATCTAATGATCCTGACTCTGTGTAGGCCTAGGCTGATGTATTTGCTTGTGTCTTTATGTGTGTGTGGGTTCCCCTCCTCCCCTGCCCCTTCTAGGAACAGGGTCTTGCTCTGTTGCCCAGGCTGGAGTGTGATCATGTGATAATAGCTTATTGCAGCCTTGAACTTCTAAGCTCAAGTGACCCTCCTGCTTCAGCCTCCCAAGTAGCTGGGACTACTGGCATGCACCACCATGCCTAATTTTTAAATTTTTTGTGGAGATAGGCTCTTGCCATGTTGCCCAGGCTGGTCTTGAACTCCTGGGCTCAAGAGATCCTTTTGCCTAGGCCTCCGGAGTAGCTGGGATTACATTGTGAGCCCCTGTGCCCAGCTATGTCTTTGTTTTTGAAGAGTAAAAAAAAAAAAGAAAAAAATGTTTAAATAGAAAGCTTATAGAAAAAGACATAAAATATTTTTGTATAGCTGTATGGTATGTTTGTGTTTTTAAGCTAAGTGTTATTACAAATGAGTCAAAAGTTAAAAATTAAAAAATTTGTAAAGTTGTAGTGAGCTAAGGTTATTTTATAATTGAAAAAAATTAAAAATAAATGTAGTGTGGCATAAGAATACAGTGTTTATAAAGTCTACAGTAGCGTACAGTAATATCCTAGGCCTTCACATTCACTCACCACTCACTCATTGACTCACCCAGAGCAACTTCCAGTTCTGCAAGCTTCATTTATGGGAAGTGCCCTATGCAGGTGTACCATTTTAATCTTTTATACCATATTTTTACTGTACCTTTTCTATGTGTAGCTATGTTTAGATACACAAATACTTACCATTGAGTTACAATTGCCTACAGTATTCAGTATAGTAATACGCCATACAGATCTGTATCCTAGAAACAATAGGCTATAACTGTACCAAATAGCCTAGATGTGTAGTAGGATATACCATGTAGGTTTGTGTAACTGTGCTCTATGATGTTGATGTACGATGACGAAATTGACTGACAACACATTTTGTTAAGCAACATGTGACTGCACATGAACACCTGTGCATTCATAGGCATTCACAGCTACATACACTGAAACACCCAAACACACCGCCATGTATATTTTTAAAGAATTTGAAAGATCTAAGATTATATTAAAGGTGGTTTAGTTTACTTTTGTGTTGATCAAGTGTTACTATGCTGTAATTAATTTAGTAAAGGAAATTAAAATGGAGATGTGGGGAAAATGTGACTCTGCCTAATTGACAAGAATCCGGGGCAGTCCAGAAAAGCATTATGGCCAGGCAGAAGTTGAAACCTTTGAGAAGTCTGGCCCGGGACTTTAAAAATGTTTTTCCAGGTTAGAAATACTGAGGGTTTCCATTCTAAAGGATGAAAAGGATCTTTTCCTTTCTCCTTAGCTAGCCGGTAGATTCTCTCTTCCTCTTCTTTCCTCCAGTTCCTTTTTGGTTCATTCACTCTGAGTCTCATCTGAATAAGCATTAGGGGAGGGGCTTCCTGGAGGATTAGAGAAGGGCAAGGAACAAGTGGAAAAAAAGAAATCTTATCCCACTGCTGTGGTTCTTTGTCATCCCTGGTCCCTGTCCTTGGCAGAATCACACAGCTACAAAGTGGTGGAATGTGCATTCCAACCAGACCTCTGTGTCATGCTGCCTACTAAACTCCCAACTCTTTGGCCTGATCTCTGCCTGCCCTCCTTGTCTCCTTTCCTGCTTCGATTTTTTTTTTTTTTTTTTTTGAGTGCTTACTATGTGCTATGCACTGTTCTGGATTCTGGGATTATAGCTGTGACCAAGGCAGACGTATGCTTGACATATGTTAACCATGAGGCATGCATCCCCTGGTCCCACCACCACTCTGCTCCCCATGATTTCTATACATATATCTTTCTATCACAACAGTTACTGGGTTGCATTAGAGTTATCTCTTGGTGTATCTGCCTCTCTCACTGGACTGTGAAATCTTTGAGGGAGGAGTTAGTTACTTCATCTCTCCATCACAGAACCCTGCCTGAAGTTGGCTGCATGCTTGTCTAAGGCTAATTGAACAAATGCTTGCGTGCCTTTTATGACACACAACTAAATTGTGAGCAATCCAGGTACCTACCACTTCTGTGTCTCAATTGGTCCTACAGAACTAGTACATAATAGGCCATGTTTTATCCTCCAGCTAGACATCTAGAGAAGTAAATAAGCCTTCAAGTGCTTCATCACTATGTGTGAATTGTTAAGAAAAACTTTTATTAAAACGTTAATATGATTGTGATAATTGTTTACTCTGGCAAGTAGTTTGCCTCTTGGATTCCTCTCTGTGAATCTACCCATAATGTCCTGAAATTCCAAATGCATCCTTTTCTCTTCCTCTCATTTACTATTTCTATTCAAAACTGGAATATGTGGACATGTGTACAGCCTTTTAAGACCAAAGGCTTTACGTTTTCTAGCTTTTTGTTTTGTTTTGTTTTGTCATTGCCCTACCTAGAACAAACTTCAGGAAAGATACGTTTGTACAGTAGTGGTGTATCTTAAGATAAAAATGAATTCAGTTTTTTAAAGCAAAAATAGGGATTTAAAATGTTATTTGCATTAAGCTTTTGGATATTTTTCTGAATTCAAAAAGTTACTGCAAAGTGGGACAGAAATAATCACCTCTCCTCCGTTGAAGATGCAATTTATTAGTGATTGTCCTTAAATCTAAAAAATGTGCATCTGTGAATATTGTATTCTAAGTTTCAGTTGCGGGCATAATCCTTAAAGCTTGTGAATGATGCTTGAATATATTAAATTTAGGATTTATATGAAACTTAATGGTCTTATGGAGTGCAATAGGCTCCAGCTGGAACCTAAGCTTTTGATTCTTATCCATTCACAAAGAAATATAGGTAAAGCAGAAATTTAAAAAGCAGAGAATGTTTCTTTGAAATGGCCAAATGAATCTTCTCTTTTTACTTTAAAAATTTACCTATAATTTTCTTATAGGATCTCCTTTTGAAAAGTGCCTTTTAAAATAGTTGGGCAGAATTGTAATACTGTCTTTTATTTTGTTAGAAATAGTCTTCTTTAGAAACAAAAATGGTGTTAGAACATTTGTATCTATATGTATGTATTAAATATAGTCAATAATACTTTATGGAACTTGAAGAAAAATTTAACTCTTGGGCAGTCCAGCTGTAAGCCAGAAGTCTACTTGTTCTGTTGGACAGGTGAATAGAGTAGAAATAGAATATTAATTCACTTTGAGAGCTTTCTAAAAATGTCATGTTTCAGCTCTCTTGTTTTCAGATGAGGAGACGGAGGCCTAGGTAGGGGGGAAAAAGGAATTGCTCAGTTATATTATTGTTGTATCTTATCTTACCTAGCAGAAGTTAAAACTCCTCAGAGTCAGACTGTGTGTTTATACATCCCTATCTTTGCAGTTCACATAAGTCCTTAATAAGGATGGTTTGACTAAAATCAATGAAAGACCAAGCAAAAAAAAAAAAAAAAAAAAAAAAGTTATCATCTCAGGTATCTTTTACCTGTGATATTTCTTGGTGAATGAGTGGGACTCAAGAACTTAGGTTTGTGCGAGGACTTTGCTTACTGATGGAGAATTCCCAGACAGCTCACAAGCAAGTGTGTGTCCTCTACTTACAACTGTCCCTTGCCATTTCAGCATTACCTGTTTGGAGCTGTTCTGCATTGGGTTTGCCCTAAAGCTAAATTTAAGTCATGTTGGCAGTCTTTTGTGCTTTTCAGTTGCAGCTCTATACTCTGGCAGCTTACAGCTCAAGTCTGGATGTGCCTAGCTTATGCATGCGTTTAGTGTCACTCTTACCATTTGCTTGGTAATTGGAGGGAAAAAAAGGGGAAACATTTTGCTCGTAGCAAATCAAAAATTCTTTTCTCCTATGTGAAACATAAACCAAGAGTAAGGGTGGAGGTGTATATAGAGAAGCATCGTAAGGGTGATGTATTAGTCCATTTTTACGCTGCTGATAAAGGCATACCTGAGACTGGGTAACTTACAAAGAAAAAGAGGTTTAATGGACTCACAGTTCCATGTGGTTGGGGAAGCCTCACAGTCATGTCCGAAGATGAAGGGCAGCATGGCGGCAGGCTAGAGAGAATGAGAGCCAAGCGAAAGGGGAAATCCCTTATATAAAACCGTCAGATCTCATGAGACATTAACTACCACAAGAACAGTATGGGGGAAACTGCCCCCATGATTCACTTATCTCCATCTGGGTCCCTCCCACAACATGTGGGAATTATGGGAGCTACGATTCAAGATGAGATTTGGATGGGTACACAGCCAAACCATATCAGATGGTTAAGTAATTTATATGGCAGAAATACATAGAATAAATACTGTGCATGTACCAGCTGCCTTAAAGCATGGAAAATGGAGTAGGGGAAGAAAAGCAATTATCGCCCCATACCTTCTGAGCTGACCCCTAAGTATTGATAAAAATTTAGCATCAATAAATATTTAGCAGCCTTGAAGAATGTTTTCTAATTTTAGCCCAAAGAATAGGTGTCTGACAAATTGATCAAATTGCAATTTAAACTTCTGTTCCTGTAAAGAGGAAAATACTCCTTTGATATCAAGAGAATTTGAAGAGGTGGCATGTCTCAGCCCCTGCATCATGTCTGACACCTGAATCTTAGCCCCAGGATACCAGAAGGCTGGCACAAAGCTTTAACTCTGTACATGTGTAGATTCTGCAAATCACCTTGTCCACATATAGAATCTCCGTTTTTCTAGTAGAGGAGGTGGCGAGAATCTTCCTGGGACTCATCTGTAGTTGGATGCTTTTCCTTTCAGTTTCAGATGAAAAAATCTTTGAATTTTCTGTATTTACTTGCCTTGCTAATCACTCCTTAAGACAGCCTGGCATGTGGGCTCTGAAAATCAGAGCAGTATTCCAGCCCCTCCCTTTCATCAGTTAATTCATCATCATCTATATTTATTAAAGATGATGTGTGCCAAGCCAGGTCCTAAAGACACACCCCAGTAAGATGAGGTTGCTGCTTTCATGGAGTTTGACACTGGGGAGATAGACTTGTTGATGGGCAGTTGCAGAGGTGCTCTAATACGAGGGCATGGTGCTGTGGAAACAGGCACAGGGCAACTCAGCCTGACTTAGGTATCCAGGAAGGCTCCATTGAGGAAATGATAGCTCTGTTGAAATGAGAAGACGCTTGGAAAGATACAAGGGGTGACTCTGTGTATGTGTGAAGCATCTATTGGAATATGAGTACTCCAGCACTGAGAGTTATGTTTAGATTACACTGAGTATAATTTGACTTGGTCTGATTGCTTTGCTTTGAGGTCTCATTCTATCTATCTGTCTGTCAGTCAGTCATCTATCTCTGTCTGTCATCTATCTACAATCTATCTTTTTAATTGTGATAAAGTACACATAAAAGTTACCATCTTCATTTTTAATTGTACAGTTTAGTGGTATTAAGTGCATTGACATTGTTTTGCTATCATCACCACTATCCATTCACAGAACTTTTTATCTGCAAAACTGAAAATGTCTATTAAACAATAACTCTCCATTCCTTCCTCCTCCTCCTAGCCCTTGTCAACCACCATTCTACTTTCTGTCTCTGTGAATTTGACTACTCTAGGTACCGCTTATGAGTGGAATCCTACTGTATTTGTCCTTTTGTGACTGGCTTAATTCACTTAGCATAATCTCCACAAGATTTATTCTTGTCATGGGTGTCAGAATTGCCTTCCTTTTCAAGGCTGAATAATATTCAAGGTCCCATTTTATTAAAACCTCAAGCATATGTGAAATATTCCCTGATCAACACATTAATGAGCTCTCTATTCCCTTTACTGATAAGTCATTCATGCATTTGTCCCTCTCTCCCTCTGTTATTGATTACATGTTAGGTGCCAGACATCGGGCTAGTTGCTGCAAATACAAAGAACACCTGTATCTACCCCCCATCCCAAATATTGGTCCATCAGTGAGAGAAGCCCAATGAATTATTAAACAGTATTAGTGAAAGAGTAGTTGTATGTATAAAGTACTGTGAGACTTAACAGGTAACACAAACAAAAGCTGCATGGGAAAGCCAAATAAGGCTTTACCAAAGAGGTAGCTATTGAATCGGCCTCTGAAGTATTTGTGGGAGCTTTGTAGGTAGCGAGGAAAGGCATTTCCGATAAGAGGAACAGCATAACAGTGGCTTGGGAGTCTTGTCTGTACACATAGGCAGTCTTACATGGTGGTTATCAATTAAACTCTGGAGTCAGACTGTCTAGATTTAAATCCTGGCTCTTCCACTTCTCTGAGTGATTAGGCAATTTATTTTCTTTCCGTGCCTTAGTTTCCTCATCTGTAAAATAGGAATAACAGTAGTACTTTTCTCATAGTATTGTTATGGGTATTAAATGAGTCAAGACATACAAAGTGCTTAGAACAGGGTCAGGTACAAAATGTATACTCTAGAAGTGTTAGCTACTGTGATTGATTATTGCTAGTGTAATGTTTGAGGGAATATCAAGTCATTTGGTCTACCTAAAATAGGATATAATGTGTGTATGTGAAAATCGTCACTAGACATAAAGTTGGTGTATTAGTCTGTTTCCATAGTGCTATGAAGACATACCTGAACCTGGGTAATTTATAAAGAAAAGAGGTTTGTCTCACAGTTCCGCATGGTTAGGGAGGCCTCAGGAAACTTACAATCATGGCAGAAGACAAAACAGGTACGTCTTACATGGCGGCAGGAGAGAGAAGTGAGTGCTGAGCAAAGCGGGAAGCCCCTTATTTAAAACCATCGGATCTTGTGATAACTCATTCACTGTCACAAGAACAGCATGAGGGTAATTGCCCCCCGCCCCGTGATTCAATTGCCTCCCACCAGGTCCCTCCCACGACACATGGGGATCATGGGAACTACAATTCAAGATGAGATTTGGGTGGGGACACAGCCAAACCATATCAGTTGGAGGTTGCCTCGGTGGATCCTGATGATAAAGGATTCAAATATCCCCATATCTGTGACTTCTAAGCTTTCTTCTTGTATTCAAGTGCTTGAATGTCTGAACTTGTATCTGATGTTTACTTAAATTTTCTTTTTAAAAATATTGGAATCCTTTCTTAAAAATTGCAAAAACAATGGAACATTAAAAAAAGTATAAGACAAAAAACTGCAATATCACTGTCCTAACTTAGTAACTATTTCCTTTTTATTTTCATTTTGTGTAGCTATATGCATAAAACTAGTTATAATCATTATGTAATTTTGCTTTGCTTTTAAAAATTCATATTCTATGAGAAATTTTCCCTTATGTTTTAGTTCAATTATTCTTGTAAATGAATGCCCAGCTTTCCTTTGCATTCATGTACTGTTTTTTTTAGTCATTCTCTTTTTCATCATATTATAGTTGGTTTTATAATCTACATCTTTGTGCTCATAATTTTTGTCTTCTAATGAATTTTCTCTTTTTGATAAATTTCTAGGGTTAGGATTGCTAGGTCAAAGGATTTAAGCCTTTTGAGGCTCCCAATAAAGGTAGCTAATTGGATCTTCACATCCACACCACCAGCAGCATATTTTCTATGTCATATTCACTAGAGATGTGATTATAGTCTTTAAAGGCTTGCTGATTAAGAGGTTTAAAATAACCCCTTGAATTTGCTTGAATTTGCCTTTTTTTTCCCTCCTAGTGATCATGTATATTTCCCCGTATGCTGATTCTCCTCTGTAATTGTCTATTCATCTCCTCTTTCTGGTTGTGTTCTTGATATTTTCCGATGTAAATCTGGATTGTTTATTTACCTTATTAGTTCTGTGTTGGAGAAAAATGCAGGTTCAGGATATTAAAGAGGAGGTCAAAAAGTCTTTTTTCCCCCTGCCTTGCAGTAGCAAGGCTCTCATCCTTGCAGTTGTGGTTCTGGGAAAGCAGAAAGAAGCACAAGCTTTTGCCGCGTGCCAGCGCTCCTGGGATCACAGTGGCCAGAGTCTGGGCTCTTCAACAGCCTTGTTTTTCAGCTGCCTTGCTTTTCAGCAGAAAAATCATGTGGCTGTCTGTTATCTCAGCTCTAATTGTGTGTACACTTTGTTTAGAGGGCCTGGCCTGCTCCTCATGTCCCACAAGCACCTGATACAGAGCCAGCACACAGTAGGCAGTTTCTTTTCACTCACCATAGATCAGAGGTTGGAATGCACCTTTCTTGACGTCTTCATCTGCCTCCTGTCCCCTTTACAGCATGACTGTTTTAAGAGGGTCTTGCAGCTATTCTTTGATTAGCTCTAGTGATGGGAAGTTTACTGTCTCACAAATACATTTAGACTTTGAGTTCAAGGTGTGATGAACCTGGGTTTGAATTTCAGCTTGACCACTGACTAGTGACATGATTCTGGACAAATAATATTTCTAAACTTCATTTTATTTATCTGAATAACAGAGATAGTAATATTTCTACCTCTTACAATTGTGATGAGGATGAAGTGAAATAAGTTCTGGACTCTAAAGAAGTCAAACTCATAAAAGTAGAGAGTAGAATGTGGTTACCAGAGGTTTTGGGGGTGAGAGGATAGGTGATAGGTAGGTAAAGTGGAGCTTGATCAAAGTGTGCAAAGTTTCTCTTAGGAGGAATAAATTCTGGTGCATAACATGGTGACTGTAGTTAATAATAATGATGGTATATTTCAAAATAGCAAAAAGAAGAAGTTAAATGTTCTTATCACAAAGAAATGATACCTATTGGAGGTGATGGATATGTTAATTCATCAGATTGGATCATTCCACAATATATACATGTATGGAAATATCACATTGTGCCCCATAAACATATACAACTATTATTTGTCGTTCAAAAATAAAACTTTAAAAAAGGAAAGTCTTGACCCCTATTCCTCACATAGTGTCAAGTAAATGTTAGCGGTGAATATTAATTTTATTTACTGTTACAAGGTGTATTTCCTTAAACTTTTGCCATCTATTAGAATCTCAGTAATTTGGCAAAGAAGCCATAGCTCAGCCTCCAGCTCTTATAGTGGCCTGGAATTTGGAGTATATTCTTCTGTAATGGAGATGTGGGAGGGTATTGTCTTTGAGCTGATTCCAGAGTGGGCCATGGTCCAGCGGTGGGGCTGGGCAGTGCTGTAATACATCCAGACTAGCACCTTCTTGGTTTTCAGAGTCTGATTATAGAGACCTCTTGTTTGTCCTTCTCTTTCTTAGCTGGTGTTCTTGCCTTGGCATCCCTAATAGAAGATGGACAAAAACATTTAGAAGAAATGAAACTCTGATCCACATACTAGTTATCTGTTCCCCTCCACAGAAAAGAGCTTAGTTTAGCAAAGAGAGGTAAAGGTAGAGATCATACTTCTAAATTCATAGCAGTATATGTTAAGCTCATTGACAGCACTCAATAAATGTTGCTTTTATTAGTATTACAGGTAAGCCAATACGAGGGTGGCCTGGGCCTAGGGTAGGCAGGACCTAACACTTCTCTTATCCCCAGACTTTAGTATTTCAGTATTTTTGACGAGAATCTGATTAATGATCTGAAAGTTCCTCAAAGTCTCCTGTGATTTAAGCAGATAGCTTTTATCCTTGGGGAACCAATATAATTAGTAATAGAACTAGGTTCATGAATCTTAAGATTATGGAGTTCATCTTTGTCCAGCCCATCTCACTATGCTTTGTAGAGAATAACTTAGCAGAAACAGCCCCCTGCTAGGCATCTTGGTAATTGCTTCCTAATAACTGTTAATTTTTGGTTTCACAACTAAAATGTTAGGGAGTCTGGTGAATTTAAGAAATAGTGTTGAAGTGATGGCAATTAAGATTTTAAAAGTTGCCTGTATGACAAATGAAACAGATTTAAGGTGGGGGAAAAAGGTTACCCATGAACAGGGGTGGTATTGAAAATATTTAACAACCAGTCCAGAAGGGCATTGACACAGTAGAAACTACACTGCAGGCCTCTTGATTTGCCAGACACCTATCGTTGTTGAATAGTGAGGAGACCTTGGAACACTACGAAGGGGACAGAGCATTCAGCGAGGCTTGGGGCACTGACTGTTTACACGCTGTTATGGAAGTATTTCAGTATTTTAAACAACCAGTATAGCTGTACCAGTCGGGTACCGGAGGTGGTGTGGGAGAGTGTCTGAAATTGGCAGGTGTTCAGAGGTGTTGATAGATTCTTCACTTGTCATCTTTAATTCATTGCTGAGAAAACTTTAGTTGCACTAGGCCAGATTATCCCCAAAGGCGTTTGGACAGTGTCACATTAGAATTTAGGGCTGTCTATTTAGAAAGCACTGAGACATGTCCTTTTTTTTCCAGAAAATACTGTGTATACAGTGTGAGAGGCACACAGCCTCCGTCTTCATGAGGTCCCCAGTCTATTGGTGGCCTTGAAATTGTTCTGCTCTTTGACTGTAGGCTAGGAATCTGTCATTGAGAAATGATTACAAGGATGTTTGCTACAACAGTGAAAAGTTGGGCAAAATCTAAATGTCCAAGCATGGGAAAAGAGCTAAATAATAGCATATCCACTCCCCAGAATATTATATACCTCTTAAAAATCACGGACACAAAGAAGTTTTCAGGACTTAGGAACTATTTCTGACTGTGAAAAGGGCAATAAAAACCTAAAGCTATAAGGAATAATTAGTGTAAGAAAGGACATCAAAATGCATGGGTAGCACTGATTATTATTTGATGGTGGAATATGGGTAAAGTTAATTTTCTTTGTGGATGTTTCTATGTGTTCCACTTTTTTTGGTCATCTATGGGTATTTATAACTAGAGGTGTTCCAGAAATATTTTTAAAAACTCGATTAAAAATTTAAAAATTATTGTATAATTAGTGAGTAGGTGAACATGTTGGATTTAAACTTGGAGAAGCACATTTGGAAGTTGTATTTATCTCGTGTAAAGAAAGCTGCTGACTTGGTGGGATAAAAATAAGAGGCCTAGGTCAGCCTCCTTGCGTTGAGGCACCCAGCTCCCCCAGGCTTCCAGACTGCACGGGTTCTGAGAGGCCCTAATGGGCTTGTTGAAAGGCTCTACTTGGCTTTTTATTAATGTCCCTCCCTGAGCAGTGCTCTGCTCTGCTGGCTAACCTTGTCAGAAGGTTACCCGTGGCTCTCCAGGGCTCGGCTAATTTTAAACCTGGTCAGGGAGTGTGGTGGCATTGCTCTGCAGAGACAAGAACAGCTCCCTGGGAGACACTGCTGGGGAAAGATGAGTCGGGTCTACGGTTTTTTCTCATCCTCCTGTAAGTGACAAGGCACGTTGAACAAGCAAAGAGAGCTGGGATAATAATGAGAGCTTTTATGGTAAAAACCAGGATTATTAAAGATCTTTTAGCAGTGTCAATGCTGGTTGGTAATTGCACGGTGTGGTGTGCCCTGCATGAACTGTGTTAATTCGGACCACACTAGGAGTCGCAAGGTGAATGAGATCCTCTCTTCTGGAAACTAGACTTTGGCTGCTTTTAAAGACAGAATGAAACTACAGTGAATTTCAGTACTTAATCGGTATTCTTTTAAATTTTCAGGACTCAGACTCCACTGGTGATAGGTTCTTCTATGAAATTTTTGATCAATTTGATTGGGAGAGGGCTGTTTCCGAAAAGCTAAAAAAAATTTAAAAACACAGAATCGCTGCCTGTCTGCATGTTAACTGCTGGTCTGGCTGCCTCTAAAATTGTCATTTTAAGGGTTTTTTTTTTTTTTTTTTTTTTTGGACTGTTTGCAATAGAGTCTTGTTCAGAATACAGCTGTGTCTTATAATACGTGCAACCCTGATATTGTAAAATGAAACAAATCAATAACTGCAAAATAAGGTGACAATTGAGAACCTTTTCCCTATCAAAATTAATTGTTAAAAAGCAGCCCATATTTTTCTGCCTAGAATTTTTTTGTCCATCTACCTTTCACCACCTTCAGGTTGGGAATCTAAATGTGCCTGTTAGAGTTGGCTCTGTCTTCTCCCGCCAAGGCATTCACAGCTTCTTTTGCATGTACGGGATTACAGTGGGAAACGCATTCCACCCAGTGGATGGCCTGGTCTTGAGGCTTACCTGCCTGGCTTAAGGAAGTGCATCTTTTCTTGTAGCTGGACCTATACCCACCCAGTCATAAAACAGTTGCTAGGAGCAAATTAAAGAGGCATTGTGTGTGGAGTAAAACAAGATGAAAGAACAATGAATGGAGAATCAATACCCTCCTAACTCCCTACAGTGATTGAAGTTAACTTTATTTGAAATATCCAGGCTGGGCCAGACCACATCAAGCTAGCAGCATTCTTGCACGAGAGTAGCACGGGAATGAACTTTGATTTCATTTTAGGGAAGAAGAAAAATAATGAATAAATGCTTTTTATTAGCCTTTTCCCTCTCCTTGAAGTCCTACCTCTTCTACATAAACCTAATTAGCTTCGACATGTTTGGATTTAGTTTTGAGAAAATTAAAGCTGAGTAATATTAGGAATTTGTTCAGTGGGAATACTTGTTAAAACCTTCATTGACCCAAATCGGACTTATAAATGGTATTAAATAAGCAAACTAAAGAAAACTTCATCCCCGTCTTGTCCTAAAATAATATTTTTAAAAGCATATTCAGAGTTAAGTATAATATAAATATATTACCCTGATTAGGTACTAAATGAGTTACTGAAGAGGCTGTAGTGGCGATAGTGAGTGTAGTTACGAATTTAATGTTCTTTTCTTAAAAACGAAGTCCTCTTTGACACATGTTCAGAGGTCTTCCTTTTTTCCTTCTCCTGAGCTGCTCTGTCTCACCTCTGGGGCACTTCCCTCCTACACTTGGCCTGCATGCGTGGTTTAGGCAGGCCCACTGTTATTTTTGCGGTAACCTGACACTTTGGGCCCAGGGCAGCCCCCTGGCCCCTGTGGGAGGTGAACTGGCTGAGAGCCAGGCTGCATTCTCCCAGGATGAGCTGCTGCTGAAGCAGGCTGGGCTGAGGGCTGTGGGCAGGCTGCAGCAGGGGCTGGGATGCCACAGACGGGGACGGGGGCTGGGGGTTCACCAGTGAAGACCTCAGATTGTGGGGCTCAGCAGGTGACAGGCCCTGCCTGAGGTTAAAGAAAGGTGGAATTGGTTGTTGAGGCTACAGACCAGGTAGTCAGGGTGTTTGGAAGCCTGAGGAAGGTTTTGAGGCCAGTGAGTCTCTTTTATCTCACTCTGTGGTTCTAGTCTAAGGTATGCCTGAGGCCGTCCTTGTAATTCCTTAGACAAGGATGAATTTCTTAAGAATCATCAAAATTGTATTAACATTTTAGGTTAAAATAAAGCAAATGGTTATTTGTTGAGCTGGGTTAGGGGGCTGGAGTGGGGTGCAGAAATGAATGGGAAATAGTGCCTACCTTTGAAAATTTGCAGTATAGCAGGGAAGAAGGTGGATATATTAGTAGTAATTATTATTATTTTTAAATTTTTTAAATTTTTATTTTTTATTTATTTTTTGAGACGAAGTCTCACTATGTTATCCAGGCTGGAGTGCAGTGGCACAATCTTGGTTCACTGCAACTCCGCCTCCCGGGTTCAAGTGATAATCCTGCTTCAGCCTCCTGAGTAGCTGGGATTACAGGCACCCGCCACCACACCCATCTAATTTTTTGTATTTTTAGTAGAGATGTGTTTTCACTATGTTGGCAAGGCTGGTCTTGAACTCCCGACCTCAAGTGATCTGCCTGCCTAGGTCTCTCGGAGTGCTAGGATTACAGGCATGAGTCACCATGTCTGGCCTATTAGTTTTGTTGATCAACTATTTGAGAACCTACGGTGTGTCTGGCACAGTTAAGACATACTACCCATGCTAATCTCTAAGCATTTAGATAAGATAATATATGCATTGACTGTTGATTGAGATATTCTGTTAATACTTTTCATGGATCATCTCATTTAATCTTTACATTAGGTGGCTAATATTGTTCCAGTTTTCCTGAAAAGAAATGCAGGCATAGGTAATAAGTGGAGGAATCAAAATTCAAACTCTTTGGGATTCTAAAACTCAATATTCTCTTTATGTATATATAACTACTCTGCCATATGGATTCTCCAGATGTCCAAGGTGATCCCTGCAATTCCTTTTTTTTTTTTTTTTTTTTTTTTTGAGACGGAGTCTTGCTTTGTTGCCCAGGCTGGAGTGCAGTGGTGCAATCCTGGCTCACTGCAACCTCCGCCTCCTGGGTTCAAGTGATTCTCCTGCTTCAGCCTCCCAAGTGGCTGAGACTACAGGCGCCCGTCAACACGCCCGGCTAATTTTTATTCTTAGTAGTGATGAAGTTTCACCATATTGGCCAGGCTGGTCTCGAACTCCTGACCTCAGGTGATCCACTCACCTCTGCCTCCCAAAGTGCTGGGATTTACAGGCATGAGCCACTGTGCCTGGTCTAATCCCTGCAATTCTTAGAAGTACCTACCAAGGACAATATTAGCACAAGTTTTATGAGTTCCAACAATCTGTCAGGTATTGGGAGAGCCTCAGGCACCTGAAGGAGTTGGAGTAGGTAGCCGGCTGTGTCCAGGCATCTTGGAGTGTGTGTGCAGCTAGAATGTTGGGGTCCTGGATGGGTGGCTGGAGGAGCAGGCTGAGAACAGGTGTGAAAGGCCAGGGGTCTCATAATGCACTTCAGTCCTGAGTGAGTGGCGATCTGCTGAATGACTTCAAGTGAGTATATGATGAAAGTCCTATTTGCATTTTAGGAAAACCTTTCTGACTGCAGGATAGTGTAGGAGAGACTTGCTAAAAATACATCTCCTGGGATTCTGATTCAGTATTTCTGGCATAAAGCTGGGAATCTCTATGTTTAAGAAGCCACCTGTATCATCTTGTATAACCAGGCCTGGGGACCAGGTTGTTGGCAGTGGCGAGAGTGTGGGGAGGCGGGGGACGGGGACAGCTCAGCTCTGGTAGAGGGCTGAGGCAGAAATGGTGCAGTCCATTCCTTGAGACAGGAGCAAAGTTAGTGGGGTAGAGAGGAGCAGAGGGGATCCAGGGGAGGCAGGGGGACTGGGGGTCAAGTGGACATTCTTGGTGATCATTAGATCAGGAGGGGAGGAGGGGAACCTAGGATAATGGCCCTCCCTTTGGGTGCTGCTCCAGCCAGTTTACCTGAGAAACATCATCTCTGAGAGGAGGCTGTGGGATTGGGTCATTTCTCCCAGGACCTGGGAATCCTTTTGGATTTTCATGGGGACTTTTACAGATAGATCCTTAATCAGCAATGTGATGTTGAAGGTGTCAGGGCCCAGTGTGCCAGAACTGTGTGTGTGTGAGGATTTGCGCTGGTTTGTTTTGCCTGTGGGGGACTTTTGGCCTCTGAAGTCACATCCCCTACATAGAGTCACCATTAGGCAGTTGGATTGAGAGGGAATCTGCACCTGGAAGTCTCCCTGAGAGGGAGGGCTTTAGTGACCATTTGTAGGTGTAATTGGAAATGGATTACATTTTAATTAAATCTAAGGGGCTGAGAGCTCATCTTGTTCCTCTACCAGGGTTAACAGAATCTGTAGAAGGATGTAGTCTTGGAAGGAAATACATTCCCCCACCCAACATCCCGCCCACCTTTTTCCCTAAAGAAACTTGTGCGTATGTGCTGGGGACCCGTAGAAAATGTGGATTTAATCAAGGTGTGGCCTTTGCATATTTTACTGAATTCAGCAGACTCATTTTGCTGGGGCTTGTCAGAGGGGAGGGGGAGACTGCTGGCTGGAGAGGGCTCACAGCACCCTGGGCCATGGGGAAGTGAAGGCAGGCCTGATGTCAGACGTGAGCGCCTCAGACTTTCTGTCCGTACCTCTCTTGGACTGGGCGTGTTGCCCCCACTGAATGCCCTTACAGTGCTTGTGGACGGCTTAGAGCAGTGTTGTGCCTACAGCAGGTGCTCCAGTAATATTTGTTCATTTGAATGAGTGGTTTAATTGTCTGAGGCGGGGAGCAGTAGTTACTCACTTATCCTGCCTCAGCCAGTTTTCAACTAAAGTGCCAAGATTCTTTCTCTTGCTGAACTTGAACTGGATGTAAACCAAGGACGAGGTTTACATTTTGAGGATTGGGATGGGGTGCGGGTGGGGCTTTAACTGGCCCCTGAATTTGCATCTCTCAATGTGAGACCTGTTTTGCATCTGCCCCATCACCATGTCATCATTAAATGGCAGATTGTATTTCTCGTTTGAAGGGTGGGGACTTGTGTTGGTGATCATTGGGACCCAGTTGACATTTGTGAACCAGCAGTGTTGCGTATTTTTGGTTAAATTCATGCATTAGCTCGTGTTGGCATTAGTTGGTGTTTTCACATTGGCCAAATGCAGACATGTGTCTCTGTGTAAGCATAGCAGCCTGGTTCCCATGCTGGGCTTGAGTGTGACCCTGCTGTGAGCTCACAGCCTCTCTTTAGGGACGAGGGGAGTATGTTGAGTGCTTGAAGACGAAGTCTGATGAGCATTCATTACAATGGCTGAGTGATCAGGTACCGAGCAGAGTTAATCCCATGGCTCTGGGTTGTTTAAACAAACACACCTTCATAAACTTGGAACACTGAAGGGAGACGTCACATTGTAGTATTTCAGTTTATCTAGAGAACTGTTCTGGCCTTGGACCGTACTGAAAATACTTCTGATTTAAAAATTCTGATTCCGGATATATAACATTCTCTGTTCTTCACCCTTTATCTTCCCAGGTAGACAGACACACATACACACACACACGTATACCTTCAGGAGCTGCTCACACACTCCTGCTGTTTCTGGTGTTTTCGTGCTTTTTGTATGAAACAGTCCACCTTTCGTCATGGCCTGTGAGGCCCGCTGTGATTGGCTCAGCTTACATTTTCAGCCTCTGCTCTAGCCTTTCTACTTTCTTGCTTGGCTCTCTCTTCCCCACATCTCCTCCACTAATACTTGGCCTATGAGTCCGGCTCAGCCTTTCAGACCAGCCTAAATGCCATCCCCCTGAGAAACTCTCACTGATCCGAGAGACAGAATAAACTCCTCCAACAGCACTCTATTGATTCCTCCATTGCATCAGGTGACATATTTATTCACCTGTTCGTATTCACCCATTGACTCATTATTTCCGGCAACCATTCAGTCCTCTTTTTTGGGGAGCAGTTGCCATGTGCTAGGCATTCTGCTGAATGCCAAACATAGAAAAATGACTAGGCTGAGTGAGATGGTTCATGTCTGTAGTCCCAGCACTTTGGGAAGCTGAGGCAGGAGAATCGCTTGAGGCCATTAGTTTGAAATGAGCCTGGGCAACATAGTGAGGCCAAAAAACCAAAATAATTAGCTGGGCATGGTAGCATATGCCTGTAGTCCCAGCTACTTGGGAGGCTGAGGCAGGAGGATGGCTTGAGCCCTGGAGGCTGAGGCTGCAGTGCGCTGTGATCATGCCACTGTATGTACTCCAACCTGACTCAAAAAAAAAAAAAAAAGGAAAAATGACTAAAGGCAGGGGCCCAACCCTTAAAGATCTCACAAACCCTGAAAGGTGAGAGGCGCATAAACAAATCATTCCTATGCGGTGAGTGAGTTCAGTTCATTTGTACTGGCTGACAAAGGTGCTACCTGTGGGAACACAGTGGAGTGGGGAAAGGTCAGGTCAGGCTTCCCAGTGGAGGGGCTTGAAGTCTTGCAGGTATGTGTACTTATTTGTCTCGCTGCTGGAGAGGGTGCTTGTTGAGGACAGGGAATGTGGTATCTTTATCTCCATATCCAGTGCTTGGGACATATGGCTGAAGGAACAGGGGTGGGAGGGGCTCTCAGTAAATGCTTTTACCACATTAAATTGAAACAGATAATTAGAAAACAGAAACTTTTCCTTTCATATTTATACCCCATCATGTTTCAGAATCATTTTAAGGCAGCATGCAAGACTGTAAAATAGCATAAATAGAAGGTGGGAGAAAGAAGGGAGAAAAAGAAGAGGATAGAGGTAAAGACTGAATGTGGACTTAGGAATGAAACCAAGCTTGCCGACCAAAACCACCTCTGAGCACTCTCTGAGGGGCCTGCCAGTGTGGCTCAGTGCACTTTGGCGGCTACTGAGTAAAGGAAAGGCCAATGGCTTGACCACGAGGTAAAAAACACATTGTGTTTTGTTTGCTGTAGAACTTTCCTTTGGGATCTTTGTAAAGATCAGTCTGTGTGACGTGATGAGCAGCATCTTCCACATCCTTGCATTCACTCTAGAGACAAATCCCATTGGCTGTTTCTTCTAATAACCCTTCATATGCTGATGGCAGCACATCAAAGCATAATTCATAAAAAGCAAATGTATTCAGAGCTCCTGGAATAATCTTTCTCTAAGATAACTGTGGAATCAGAAAGGCACTGAAACAGGACAGTTTGTTTTTTTTTCATTTCTTTTTTTTTTTAATAATTTTTATTGAAGTCCAACTTACATACAGAAAAGGGCACACACATCATCAGTATTGAGTCCCTTGTGTTTTTCCATTTGAACACATTGGCATCCAGAGCCATTGATCTGCACTGACATGACCAGAACCTCCTAAGCCTCCCCACGCTGCCTTCCAGTCAGTACTCCCAACCCTAAAGGGTGGTTACTACCCTGACTTCTGATAACGTAGATGAATTTCATTAGTGTTTGAACTTGGTATGAATGGAGGCAGACAGTATAGTATATGTTTCTTTGTATCTATTTTTTTTTTTTCAATATTGCATTGGTAGAATTCACCCATGTTGTTACTTGCAGTTGTCATTTATTTATATTCTCGTTGCTATCCCATAGAACTTTCTGTGGCTGTGAAATGATTTTTGTCTGTGCTGTATGACGCAGTAGCCATTAGCCACTTGTGAATATTGAGCTCATGAGATACGAGTAGTGTGACTGAACAACTGAATTTTTAATCTTATTAATTTACATTTAAATTCAGAAATGTGTCTAGTACCTACTGCGTTGGACAGTACAGCTGTATACCATTCTATTTTATGAATATGCTATAGTTTTGTTTTTTTTTTTTTTTTTTTTTAAGACAGTGCCTCACTCTCCCAGGCCAGAGTGCAGTGGCGTGATCACAGCTCACTGCAGCTTGACCTCCTGGGCTCAGGTGATCCTCCTACTTCAGCCTCTGGGGTAGCTGGGACTACAGGCATGCGCCACCAACACTCAGCTAATTTTTTTTTTTTTGTAGAGATAGGGAATCACTGTGTTGCCCAGGCTGCTCTCAACTCCTGCGCTGAAGCATCCGCCCACCGTGGCCTCCCAAAGTGCTGGAATTACAAATGTGTTCCACAGCGCCCAGCCTGATTATGCTATAGTTTATATGTCCTATTGTTAATAAAAATTTGGCTGTTTCTGGCTGTTACAAACAATGAAAATATAAACATTCCTATACCTGTCTTTTGGTGAACATAGGCATGCATTTCTTTAGCATCTGTACCTGGGATTTGGAACTGCTGAATCAGGAGGTATGCATATAATCAGTTTTGGTATGTGGATATTGCCAGAGAGTTTTCCAGAATGACTGTACCAATTTGCGCTCTCATCAGTTCTTTGAGAATTCCATTTACTCCATCTCCTTGAAAACCCTTAGTATTAGTCTCTTTATTGTAGCTCTTCTAGTGGCTGGATAGAGGTATCACATTGTTTTAATTTGCATTTCTTTAATAACTAGGCATGTTGAACACCTTTTCATATGTTTATGGGCCATTTGGTTATCTTTCATAAAATACATTAGCTTTTTACTTTTTTTTCTATCGGGTTGTCTGATTTCTTATTGTTTGGAGTTCCTGTAGGATGAAGGATATGAGTCTCTGTTGAATAAATGTGTTGCAAGTATCTACTTTGTGGCCTGCTTTGATTTTCTTAATGGTTCTTTCAAGAAAGCGAGTTCTGAGTTGTGATATGGTCCAGTTTATCATGTTTTTCCTTCCTGATTAGTGCTTTTGTGTTCCTTTAAAGTATCCTCGACTACTTTATGGCCATGTAGGTAATCTGCTAAGAATTCTTATAAATTCTTTATTGGTTTTTTACTTTCAGATCTAAAGTCTCTTTCAGATGGATTGTAAACTATTGTGTGTCGTGGGGTCAATTTTTATTTTTTTCGTATGGATGTCAATCAACCTGGCTCATTTATCGGGAAAAAAATTTCTTTACTCAGGGTAATGCAGTGTCACTTTTGTTACAAATCAAGTGAACGTATGTGTATGAGTTTGTTTCTAGACTCTCTATTCTGATTCCTTGGCCTATTTTCATTATCTTTGTGCCAGTACTATACTATTAATGACTAAGCTTTGCATTGAGGTTTCATACTGGGCAGTTTAAGTTGTTCAGCTTTGGTTTTCTTCTTCAAGGTTGCACAAGAGCTGCATTTATTCAAACAGGTTCGTTTTATTGTTTTATGTTGTCTCACTTTTATCCAGCATCCCAATGTTATTTGACACTGTCCTAGGTTCTAGAGGTCACACAGGCTCTGCTTCTGCCCCAGAGGAGTTTTACGATCATGTTTTGGGACTTAGAAATATCCATGTGTGATTTGGGTACGCTGTGAGAATCTGTATGCTCATATCCATTAGAAATGGGTAAAGGCAGACCAGATCTGACACCCACATAAGAGAAAGTGACAGCCTGATTTCTGATAGTCTAGAGGATGGGAAGGAAAACAATGTGATGAATTGTGGTTTTGGTTCCTTAGGTTGACAGGAGAGAGTTTTTTCCTTTTGGGCGTATTAGAGCCTAGATTTTGGTTCCTGATGTGGGTGCTGATGAAATCCATTTGGATCCATTAGATCTTGAGAGCCCTGAATGTCAGGGGCTGTGGTTGAAGGACCAGAGCAGGGCTTGGCCTTCGCAGTTCAGCTCTTTAAAATGCCATCCTGATTCAGGTTTTCCTTGTTGATTGGCTTACGACTCAATCAGGAGTGAAGCGTGGATTTCTCTGTTGCTTCTCTCCCCAACCCCTAGAATGCCTGTCTCAGTAATTTAGGATAGATGGGGCATGGCCAGAATGAGAGAAGCATCCAAAGTCATAGAAGCTGGTGGAGAAGGCCCTGGACTATTTTTGTATGCAAAGTAGGGAGGGCCGTTTCTGATGCAGCACAATTAGAATTCTGAATCAGCCAAGGGGGCTGCATCTGGGCAGGTTGCTGCTGGGACCTGGAGTGAGGCCAGTGCTAACATATCATGTAAGTTGGCTGTCAACAGACTGTGTAACATGGGTGAGTCTCACCCGGCCTTTAGTAAGCAGGGATGACTCCCCAGGCATTTACCTATAGACTTCCCTCTTAGGGAGCCATTTCTAATGGTGTAGGACCCATTTCTAGGCATTCCATCAATCATGCAGCTGGGGGGACTTCTTGAAATGGTGTATATACTTATATTTATCTTGTATGTTAATGTCTTTTTAGTTCTACTTTTGATTTTTACTTTATGCTCATTGTCATTTAAAATACTGAGTTATAATAATCGGATGGTAAATCTTACCAACTAAGAAAGTGATGTGATCCGTAGGTTAAGAAAAGTGATGTGATCCATAGGTTAGTGGCTAAGGAGTATTGTTTTCCTGGTGTTTTCTTTTTTAGTAAGCATTATGGTTGGTTAGTCTACCCCAAGTGTATGTTGACTGTACAGGCTGCTGGAATTGGGGAGTTAGTCTTAAGGTTTTCTTTGACTGTTACTCCTGGGAAAAGGCTTATGAGTTTTCCTTTTGAAATACTGACAGCTCCTTACTGCTAACAGTTGGGACGTTTGCTCTCTTAAAGCAGGAAAGAAGCTTCTGTTTCTGGGTTTGAAATGTGTTTCCGAGGTTAAGTAGTCCAGTTCCCAGGGTGGGAGCGACTTGGGCTCTGAGACTTGGGCTACGAATCATGTCCTCTGGTTCACGCTCACTTTGGGCATGCACTGTCTCGGTATCAGGTCTTTGCTTTGGAATGGTCAGATAGGATAGATTGCCTGAAACTGGGTCTGTGGCATTGTCCTTTTGAAGGAGTCCACTGATGAAGAACAACAATGATCAGCTTGACTGGTGGTAGTGACGGGAGAAAGGAAGGGGCAGGATTTCTGTTCTCAATGGCTAACAGATTCATTAAGGGGATGAGGTGGGCGATTCCCCTAAAGGCTGGTAATGCGGAGTGGTCCCATCAGAGCTGCATAGCATGAAATCAATCAGAGCTTTTCTTGAGCTGTCACCTGGGCAAGTATTTAGGGCTGATGGAGCGGAGAATTAATCAGGGATTCTCAGGAGGGTAATGCTAAGTCCTCTAATGGGATGCTTAGCATTGGAGCTTGGTGAAGAGATATTGGCTTGTTGATGGGATTCTGTTGACACGGAAGTGATTTTTGAAAACGAGAAGGAGTAATTATCCACTCCTCCCTGCTGAAATTAGAGGGAACCTGTTGGCAATTGGCACCAAGGCTCACTGGCTGCTACTGTCGTCGTGGCAGATGTTGCCTCAATTCTCAGCATCAGCATTCCCATTCCCTGAGAATTCTGCCCTGTCTGTGACAATGACATACTTTCTGTGCCTCCATCTCTTTTGTGGTTGCCTGCAAAATCCAGGCTGCCAATCTTCACCTGTATTTTTCTCAGGCCTCTTGTTAGCAAGGTTGGCTAGTGTCTTAAATGGTAGGAAAATAATAACACAACCCACTTTACATATGCAAAAGCAATTAACCATTATTAGTGTCTGACATTCCTCTCAGCTGCCCAGAGCGGTGAGTCAGGATCATCACTATTCATTAGAAATTAATTAGACTGTCCTTGATGATATCAGTCGTCTACAGAGCTAAGAATTCAGCACTGCCTACATCCTACTGTCTAATGAGGGTATAGTGTATCTGATATTCCCACAGAATGTGCATTCTGTTTGGAAGTTCACTCCTAGATTGAATCTCTGTTAAATATAGGACTTCAGACAACTTATTTAGGTCTCTGAACCTCACAAGGTGGGGATAATAACTGGAGGGGGAAGTGCAGCGATTAAATAAGATCCTCTAGGCAGAAACTGCTGGCATTATGCCTGACACCTAGTTCTGGGAGAAGGCTGAATTTGGATTTGAGGTACCAGTTCACTTTGGAAGTAAAGCAGCTTTTTTTACCCCCAGTCTTTTTGTTGGAGGGGAGCTTTTCTCCTGTGAGAGAAATTTGGACTTTGACTAGGATTACAGTGACCTTCAAGCCATCAAATGTTTGGTTAAGTTGTCCACTATGAATATCATTCCAAGCATGTGATTCTCTTTCTAGAAACCCTAAAGTGGCCCTCACTTGTACTGACTTCTCTCTGTTCCTGGGCTATTAGAAATCTTTTCTCTTAGTGCTCGTCCCGTTGCCACTGTCTGTATGCTGCCCTTTGCTCACCTGCTCACTCAAATTTGCTTTACCATTTGTCACCTCTTCGAATTTCTTCCTTGGCCACCTCCTTGGCTTCTGGTCTTTACACCCTGGCCTCTCCGCCTCCCTTATCTCTTTCCCTGTAGCTGTCACCTTTTGGTAATTTTCTTCTCCAGTCATCAAAAGGGAAAGGGAAATGGAGAAGGTAAAATATATTATCTCAAAAATTACCATTCTCCTCAAAATAAGATTTGCTCATGATAAAAGATTACCTCTTAAAGGACCCAAATCTTATTTGTCCCTCTAACACAGAAGGACTATTAGTTGCCAATAATTGTGATTAAGAAATTGGATCAGCCACCCGACTGTTCGTTATTTACACTGTGCCTGGCTTACAGTCTGTCTTCTTGTGTCCTCCTAATTTGGCGATTTTCTCTGGGTCTCTTACTACTCATTGGAACCTTGGCCAGAGTCAGAAATGTGAAAGTAGCTGAAACACTTCCTTTTCTTGTGGAAACTTTGGGTGTTAAGCTCAGTCATGTTGTTGTCAAAGAATATTTGTGTCGTCTGGTTGTTGGTTCATTCTTTTCTTTTTTTTATTTTTTATTTATTAATTTTTTTGAGACAGAGTTGTGTTCTGTCACTCAGACTGGAGTGCAGTGGCCTGATCTTGGCTCACTGCTATCTCTGCCTCTCGAGTTCAAGCGATTATTCTGCCTCAGCCTCCCAAGTAGCTGGGATTACAGGCGCCTGCCACCACGCCTGACTAATTTTTGTATTTTTAGTAGAGATGGAGTTTCGCTATGTTGGCCAGGCTGGTCTCGAACTCCTGACCTCAGGTGATTCGCCCACCTCGGCCTCCCAAAGTGCTAAGCATTATAGGCGTGAACCGCCATGCCCAGAGGTTCATTCTTTCTTTCATTGACTATTTATATGACAGGTATGGTACTGGTGCTAGGGACAGTGTAAATGTTTTATAGTCTCTGCCCTCAGGGAGGGACACTGGGATGCAAGTGAGAGGAGCAATGACAAACCAACCCACTAAGTTTATTTATTTATTTATTTATTTATTTAAAAAAAATTTTTTTTGTGATGGAGTCTCACTTTGTCACCCAGGGTGGAGTGCAGTGGCACAATCTTGGCTCACTGCGACCTCCGCCTCCTGGGTTCGAGTAATCCTCCTGCCTCAGCCTCCTGAGTAGCTGGCATTATAGGCACCTGTCATCACGCCCAGCTAGTTTTTGTTTTTGTTTTTGTTTTTGTTTTTTTTTTTTGAGATGGAGTATCACTGTGTCGCCTAGGCTGGAGTGCAGTGGTGCAATCTCAGCTCACTGCAAGCTCCACCTCCCGGGTTCACGCCATTCTCCCACCTCGGCCTCCTGAGTAGCTGGGACTACAGGCACCTGCCACCCTGCCCAGCTAATTTTTTGTATTTTTAGTAGAGATGGGGTTTCATCGTGTTAGCCAGGATGGTCTCGATCTCCTGACCTCGTCATCTGCCCACCTCGGCCTCCCAAAGTGCTGGGATTACAGGTGTAAGACACTCTACCCAGCCGTTTTTTTAAACAGACTCAAGGTTTCACCATGTTGGCCAGGCTGGTCTCAAACTCCTGACCTCAAATGATCTGCCTGCTTCAGCCTCCCAAAGTGCTGGGATTAGAGGCTCCAACCCATCAAGTTCTGTTATAGGTAAAGTCTGTTGGATCATATGGTGATGAATGAATAAGTTGGCTTTCTCCAGGGTTAATGGTGGAAACTGAGGCACACTGGAGCTACAGGTGCTGTGTGGTCCTGTGTTACTCAGGGGAACAGAGCCCTAACTTCATCCCAGCTCTTTTCCTGTGGCCTCATAGAATATTGAGACACTGGCAAAAACAAGCCATAATGATTTTTTTTTGGTGATCCTTGTGTTCAGTGACATTTCATTAATTATGAGGATTAGTTAAAATCAACCCTTTTACTTAAGAGCCTTTAAATAATCTGAAGATGGGTGAGAAACTGACATTATGAGAGACCCACAGGAATTAAGATGAAGGGAGCAGCGAATTCCTGTGTCCTATCTCGTCCCTTGTTGGATAGAGTTGGTGTCAGAGCACCTGCATTGGACCGTCTTATCCCGGTCATCCCCCAGGCTTTTATAATAAAATGTGTATTGGTTGAATGCACATGTGATGTCTCCACTGTACTCATGTTACTCTTTTTGAAGCCTCAGTAGGTTATAGTGAAGGAATTATACATTTAGGGAATGTGGTTGTTGAGGCAGTTACCAGGATATTTGGATTCATAGTTTGTTTTTGGAGTTTATTAGAGTGTGTTTGGGAAAAATTTCAGGAATAAAGGATCTTTCAGAAAAGTGTTTATGATGGAAACTGAGGCACATGGGGGCTACAAAATATACATATTTTTAAAAGTATTTCCAGCCAGGCGCGGTGGCTCGCGCCTGTAATCCCAGCACTTTGGGAGTCCAAGGTGGGCGGATTATGAGGTCAGGAGTTCAAGATCAGCCTGGCCAACATGGTGAAACCCTGTCTCTACTAAAAAATACAAAAATTAGCTGAGCGTGGTGGTGAATGCCTGTAATCCCAGCTACTCAGAAGGCTGAGGCAGGAGAATTGCTTGAACTCGGGAGTAGGAGGTTGCAGTGAGCCAAGATCATGCCACTGCGCTCCAGCCTGGGCAATAGAGTGAGACTCCATCTCAAAAAAAAAAAAAAAAAAAAAAAATCGTTTCCAACAAAGAAGACTTTTCTATTCTCTTTCCTTGAAGGGATTCTGTGGAAAGGGTTACTACCCCTGAACCACACTGCCCGTAAGAATCTGAAAGCTGTTGAACCCGTGAATAAATTCAGAATTAGATGAGTGTTAGAAATAAAGGTGTTGTCACCAATTTACATTTTCTATGCAGTCATTTGAAGACCTTGAAGAAGAGATCCTTTGTAAATCAGTTTCCCAAAGTGAACCATTAGAGGAAGCTCTCTCATGTCTTCACCATCCATCAAAGAGGTACATAGCATTGTCTAGAGAGGATGGACTTGGACATAAATGAACGTCTGTTCATGGTTTTACAGATGGCAGAGTGCCTTCACTCATGATCTTACTAAATCTTTATGGCAACCCTGTGGAGTAGAGTCCCTCCATCCCTTAATCATTTTTCTGTATTGGGGTGGAATTTAATTTGTTATTTGCATGTAACAAATGAAAACCTGAGCTTCTGAGAGTTATTAGGTTGGCACAAAAGTAGTTGTGGTAGCTTGAGCTCCATGGCTTGAGGGCGAGTAGGTTTGAAACCCACATCTGTTGGAGTCTTTATATACTCCCCTCCCTTCCTCTCCCACCTCTTGCCCCAGTACTGTGTTATTTATTTACTGAATTTAGTGAAAGCTGACTCCTTCACTTAAAGGATATATATGTATGGGGAGGTAAAGATATCAGCTCTGCAGATAAGACATTGTGTGCATAATTCACTCATTTAGATTTTAATATTGATTATAATCAAGTGCTTGTTGCTATAGATTCAGAATCGAGGTAGATTGTGTGGCAGTTGGCCAATTCCACACATTTTTAGGGTTCTCCTAACGTGTGGTTGATACTCTCAGAGCCTGTAGATACAAGGCCAGTTTCCAGGATGAGGTGGAGTTTGAGCTGAACTGGAAGGAACCTGGGGGATGGAGTGCCAGGATGGTTATTTTGGTATCCAGTATGGGGAGCTTTTCTCAGCCAGCTCCAGTCTTGTGATAGGAAATTCTCTGCCCATATGTAAAGTCTTCATCTTATGATGGGGTTGTAAAACCAGAGGCCTGTGTAACTCTGTGGATTATGTATCTGGTAGTTTCTGGGGCTGTGTCCTGGCCCATTGCTAGATTAGGTAATTCCATCCTGCCGAACTCTAGTTGACGAAAAGTTGCAAGAGCCCGGATACACAGGGCCTTTTCCTTTGCAGTAAATGAATAAAAATGTGAGCATTTAAAACGTCTTTACTTACTAAGTGGATAGATCAGTTAATGCTAGTTAATACTGCATTCCCCCAAACAACCAGGAACTTGTGATTCATACCTATAGAAGTAATTAGAAGAGGTTGTCTGTAAGACTCTGCTGCCTGTCTGCTAGAACAGCCAGCCCCTTGTGGAGCAGTTCAAGTAGCAGAAATTTTTTTCTTATATTGAGTCAGAATATTCTTTGGAACTTCCCAAAGTGGATCTACATCCTTCCCATGTGACAGACAGCTCTTCAGAGGTTGTTTAGTGTCTTAGACACTAAGTGTGCAGTTATGATTCAGAAGAATCTTCCCATCTTTGGGCTGTGGGCTGAGGCTAAAAATGATAGAATTTAATAGGAATAAATATAAACTCCTGCTTTTAGCTCTGACACCAGTTGCACAAAAGACAGTATTCAGGGACAACCTCTGAGGGGCAGGAGCTTAGAAGTTTAATGGAAAGTAAGTCCACCTCTGAGTGCCATTTATTGGGGGCCACTAAATGCATTCATGAGGGTGGGCAGAGGGATGATGGTTTCTAGTCTGGAAGACAATTAGGATCCTGGGGGCTGCTTCTGTCATACCTAAATGGGTGTCTTAGGAGAGATTTGCTCCCCTGAAGGATGGGGTATACTCTCAAGGAATGGATGTGCAGATGTTAACCAGGAGATGGGTTTTCGCCTGATAAATGGAAGCATTTCAACATGTCAGTATGAAGCGGGGTGGTACTGAGAAGGTAATGAGTTCCTTGCTGGTAGTGTTCAAGGGTAGACTGTGACCAGTTGAGTAGATCTTGAGGGGACTTCAAGCACTGAATGGGGGTGGTTGGTGGAGACTCTGGGGCTTACAGTTGTATGAGAACATTCTTTTAAGGCAGTCGAAGGTCCCTCAGTCCCTTCAGCTACCCCTACTCTTCTGGATCCCATTCCCTGCTATCCTGACTGAGCACTGGGCATAACTACTATTTATCTTAAAGTGCGGCTCCTTAGAGTAAATACATACTGCTGTGAACTGCCCGGAGCTCAAGGACTGGCCTGTGGTTTTGTAATGTGTGTTGTTTTGGTTTGTTTTTGTCTTTTTGTTGTTGTTGTTTGGTGGGTAGGGTGGAGAGGAAGAAGGTGGGCTAGCCACTGCTCAAAGAATTCATTCTTATTCTCATAATTTGTCTAATAAACTACTTTGAAGCTAGAACAGACTCTAGAGTATAGTTCAGTTTGAATTTCATAAGACTCTTAGATCGTAACAAAAAAGGTAATAGTTTGAATTCAAAAGGCCCACACTGCAGGCATCGTCAAGTTCTTCCGGAGGTCAGTCACAAAATGCTTTCTTGTGGCTTAGTTTATACCTTCACATTTGGCAATTTTGAAAGTCCTGTGTAAATGTACATATGTTGGTAAGAGGTAGTAAATATTTTGCTGACAAGTTTTTTGAATGATGGCTCAGTAGCAGCATTTAAAGGCAGACAACCAGAGGGTTTTTTGTGTATTTTTTTTTAAATCCAGGTGCTGCCAAGTCTACAGAGCTGGAAGGGAAGAAGCCAGAAGTGCCCACTAGTTATAGTTATACCATTAATTATATAATATTCATGTGCCTCAGAGTTTCTGCACCTGGCATCTGTTGATATACACAGGTAGGGGAGGACAGGGGCACAGAATACAGTTGAGAGACAGCGGGGAAGAAGACGGGTTGCTTGCTGTCAGGTAATGGCCCTGGAATATGGAGCAGTCCCTGGTGCCAGGTGGGGCCACCAGCACCTGCTTCCCTCCTGGGTGTCCGTGTTGTAATACTGCCTGGATTTGATGGGGCGAGAAGGGGAGGAACTGTGGCCACATGAAGTCCTCCCTACTCAGGCCCTTGGCCTCCTCTTTTCGATCAATCCTTTCTCTCTCATTTTTGGGAGGCCTTTGAATTAATGATCTTACACCTTTTCAACAAAGGGATATTGATATGTTAGTGTGCCAGACAGCAGGGAGTACTGGATTAGATCATTTTCACATTGACGTTATGCCAGTTTGACATTTGTTTGGAAAGTTTATCCCTTTATGACCATAGGTTATATACATAATTTAAGGGGAATAAATCTTTGAGAGATATTTTTTTTGGTTCCATGATCTTCAGTGCTACAGAAAAAGAAATGAAATACTCCCCCACAGTTTTCATGTGATCAGGAATTTAGCGTAGGCTACGAGACGGAGTGCTCCATGTCAATAGAGAATATTTCCACAGGTGTGCTAGGCACTTGTGGTAGATGTTGCAGGGAAGTCAGGACTGGGGACAGCTTGGTCCCTACTTCAAGGTTACAGTCTAGGAGCTGAGAGTGGCAAAGTGACCTGATTCTACAGGGTAAAAGCCCCAGAGATAAATGACATAGGTCCAGGTCAGCCGGCATTGCTGTCTCAGTAGAATGAGTATGTGTGATACCAAAATAATCTTCCTCCTTCCCTCCTTGATCCTGCCACCATCTTGCATCTTGATGATCTCATATTGGGATAGTGAAACTAACAGAGTTTCCGAGTTATGATGCCAGTTGCCATGGTGAAGTGGACATTTTAAAAAACTTTATTTTCTTATAAATAACTTGTTCTGCTTTGGGGATTCGATGATCATTTAGCAAAGTGCCCCTGGTAGATAGTAGGCACTCAGTGAATGGTTTTTGTATGAATCACTGCAAACTTGCAACTCCGAGTGAGTACAGTTCTTCCATATAAATTTCCTCTCGTCTGTGAAGATTATCCAGCTTCTGCCTGCAGTTGCATTTCTGTGTGGGTGCTTAACATGATACTTAGATAATAAAGCCACTTGGATCTCAAAATTCCATATTCTCCAATAGGAGTTCTCCAAGCAAAGCTGGTGACTGAACCAAAATCTCAGAAATCACCACTAAAGAACTTAACCATGTAACCCAAAACCACCTGTACCCCCAAAAAGACTGAAATAATAAAATGAAATGAAAAAAGCTGGTGACTGAAGAATTTGCACTAGAGCTAGCAAGAGCATTATGTTTGTGGTTACCACATCCTTACACTGTTTTTGGTTTTCTCCTCTAGGTTTATTTTCTTGAAAAGGCTCCAGGCTTCGGCTTGGAAAATCCCACCGCCAAAATTGAGCCCAGCAGTTGGAGCGGCAGCGAGAGCCCTGCCGAAAACATGGAAAGGATGAGTGACTCTGCAGATAAGCCAATTGACAATGATGCGGAAGGGGTCTGGAGCCCCGACATTGAGCAAAGCTTTCAGGAGGCCCTGGCTATCTATCCGCCATGTGGGAGGAGGAAAATTATCTTATCAGACGAAGGCAAAATGTATGGTAAGTGGCCTGGAACACTCCTTTGAAATACTACAACCTGCTGTTGTGGTAGGGGATAGATTGTAGCTGGTCTTCCAGCAAGAGCCGTCCATTGTATGGGGTTGAATGATATTTGTAGAATTTTAGTGGGTCATCCAAAGGACTAACCTTCAACTAAAAAGGAGAGTCAATAAAGGACCTTTGGGAAATCACCCCCTGGGCTTTTCTTCTTCTACATGCGTAGTGGCATTACGTCAGAAGCTCCAGGGGTCCAGGCAGGAACATAAATAGTTGCAGTGGCATGTACAGACACCAGATGGTGGGGAGGAGGTCCTCTGAACGCAGACCAGATCGCAAGGAAACACTGCCACTTACCTCTAGGTAACTGATGCCACTAGGAATGGGGGCCTGGTGCTGCCGAATCCCTTGATTGCCCCCAGCCCCCTTGAGGAAGAGCCAGCATTCCAGATGCTTATATGAAATCTACTCTTTTTAAAAAGCCAGCACTTTTTTTTTTTTTAAAGCAACTCTGTACAGGCCAGAGAAAACATGTATGTGCATGGGCTTGATCAGCCTCTGAACCACCAATTTGCTGCTTTGCTGCCAGTTTGAAGTTGAATGGTCAGACAAGGCATTAGCACCCCGGGTCACTGTCACCATCTCCCCTTCTTTGGGGGTTGTCTTGAAGGGCATTCTGAAGGAAACACCAGGAGTGCCAAGGAGAGAGAGACCTGTTAACTATTTGGCTCTGGATGCCTAGGGCAGCAGCAAGGATCCACCTGCTGGTCTGGGGCTTGCTTGCTGGGTTTGGGCACCCCCTAACTTCCTTCCATAAATGCTTCCAGCTGCAGACCTCTACTTTTTGGCTGCTTACCTTTTGGGAAGCAGATGGCAGGTGTAGTTGCTTGAACAGTCTGCTTGTCTAATTGAGCACGTTGAGTTGACAGAGTTCGCACTGTAGCTGAGTCTAAAAAGATGCAAACACAAATAACCTAAACTCGAAGAGAACTGGCTCAGTATTTTACCTGAGGTTAACTTATCATGGGAGTGATTATTTCTAAACAATTGGAAGTCTTTTTCATAATAAGGTGTTGTACCTTTAATACTGCGCTTCCTCTATCAGGAGCCGTAGGAGACTGTGGCTTCAACTAGCACACACTGCTAAGGAGAAAGCAGATGGTGGTGCAGCTGCCACCAGCTGTGCCCCCACCCCGCCCTCCTCCTCTCCAACTTGGATGATGTAATGGAAACAAGGAAAATTTTGCTTTCTGCAGCATTGGAGTCTCTCAGCCTGTCACACAGAGGAGAAGGAGACCCAGGCCTTCAGCATTTGCTTTATGCTCCCATAATATCCTTTGTAGCCAGGGAAGCCTCTTCGTATCTGGTGAAATGGACTGGGGATGAAACATCTCAGCTACTATGGGAAGAGAGTTTCGGGGCCCTAGATTTTCTGTATGTCTGGATCTTTCCTGGTCTCTTCATCCTCAGCCTGGCTATTTGCTTTGTGGGTCTTGTTTTCATACCTGAAAATGCAGCTCCCTTTCTTAAAGGCAGAGAAAAGCGTTTTAATCTTTGAAGCTTCTTTGAAGATGATTTTATTATGGGTAGTAAAGGGTAGCTTTGGGACACTACCTTGTACAACTCTCATTTGCTTACCCAAAAATGGTGTCAATTTAAAACAAAGGCATAGTATTAGAAATCCCAGTGGGGCATAACCACTGCACTTCATTTCCCACAGGAAATACTAGGAAAGGTCCTGTCCTTTCAGGAATAAGGTTTTGGGGCTGAGAACATAATTCAAAGCACAAGTTAACTTTTGTCAACTCCAATTTTGTATTGTTCTCCATTGAGATTTTACTTTATAGACAGCAGCCCTGGTGGATTTAACCAATTTGCCTATAATTCAATTATATAAATATTTTTATGTGAAAATAATTGTATAAGAGCTCTTGTTGGTAATTGGGTCTCAGAGGCAGCAGGCTAAGAAGAACAAAGAGAAGCTTTGGATGTGAGTAGTTGTATCAACAATGAACTTGAAGATTTTACCCTTGGTCTTGGTCTCAGTTTTCTCCTGTGTAAAAATAAGATGATAAAGTAGTTGATGATGTCCATGGGTCCTTTGGACTCTTCCATTTTGTGATGCTATGGTTTTGTTTCTTGTCACTGAGCAAGAGGGTCAGTTTTGACAAATGTGGTGCTGCTTGGGAGCCTAGCCTGTCTTGGGTACCCAGCGTAACTTAAATTCTGAGTGCTTCCTGAGTGTGCATGGTTTTGATGTATGGATTCTTTTCTCTTTAACTCAGCAGCACATTTAGTGACTGTGTTGGTGGCTAACCTGATTTAAAATGGGACAGTCCTTTTGAGCAAGCAGCATTAGGAATTTTAACTCATTTGGAAAGAACAATCTTACTGGTTGTGGGTTTTTCAGCAAGTGGAGTATACAGCCTGGGGGCGTGTGTATCCTAATTGGGGCTCAGAAGATGCGTTGGCTGTACTGTCCTGCAGCCACCCCCACCTCCAGGCAGCTGCCTTGGGGAGGAAACATCCCCCCTGAGCTCCCTCTCTCTGGTCAACATGAGGAGCTTTGCTTCTACTGCTACCTTGGAAGGGAACCATGGTGGTTAATGGGACTATTGGTAGTGGAGACTGGACCCCTTAAGAGGAACTGCCCTGGGTGACTGGGAGCTGCCTCTCACCTGCCTGTGACTTGGAGGATGAGAGACAGTTGACTTGGGAGCCTCCATGGTGAGGCCCCAGCCACTGGATAATTGAATCATATGAGCAGTGTGGGGCCGGAGCTACTGTCTCAGGCTTTTGGCCTATTCCCCATCTTACCATACATGAACTGGGACACAAACCAGACCAGGAGTCAGGGTTTCTTAAGGCCTTAAAGAGCATAGTTTTTTTCTAAGGATTTTGAAAATGAAAACTTTAAAGCATTTTTGAATTCCATGCAGTAAAATAAAAATGATTTAGTCTTTTAGTGAAATACCAAGTGTTTTTTACTTGAAAGGGTTATGGTTATTCCAGTATTTCAGAGCATTTGTAGAGTGCTTTGTGATGTCACTAATCCTGAGCCGTTGGAGAAGCAAGGTCAAGTGATTTATTTTGGTAATGAAATTTTGTTCGTGGTTGGCGGTAGGGCAAATGCAGTCTTATAAAGGAGAAAAAAGGACAACTCTGTTTATGATGAGGTTTTGGCCACTGGAGGAGATGGCTTCATTCGCTTTCTGCTAACTTGGTCTTTGGGGAGCTAAGACTTTATGTGTTTGGGCTCCGTGTGGATAGGTGGCTTCTGCTGTGGGCATCCTTATGTGTAGGCAGTCGTTTTTATGCATTACTAGAAGGGGTATGAGACATCCTTTGACCTGGTTCCTAAGGGCATGTGTGCTCACTCCCTAGGGCTCTTTCTCTGTGCTTGTCTTTTTCATTTTTTGTTTTCACACAGCTGTGTGTGACTCTTTTCCTGGTAGTTCATGGGAGAGGAGATGGCAGGAGGACAAGATGAGAGGGAAGTTCTTGATAAACAAACTTACCAAAATTGGATTTCAGAAGAGCAGGCTGTAGTTTAAAACAAAACAAAATAAATAGCAAACCACGGGAACACCTGAATATGTTTCTTTTGCAACTGAAAACCCCAGTCAGATAGACCCCATAATCAAATAGGGCAGGGACAGGAACTAACCTTCACTGGTTGCTTGCTGTAGAGGCAGAGAAGTATAGCACTTAACAGTCTGGACTCTATAAATAATATGAATCCTGGCCCCGCACTTCTAGATATCAGATTTTTATCGAGTTACCTTACTTCTCTGTCTCAATTTCCTCAACTGAAAAGGAGGATTAGATAGATCTTACTGCATAGGATTGTTAGAAGAATTAAATGAACGAATCGTTATCTGGAACACCACTACACCCTGCAATGTTTGAACTGTATCTAGCATATAGTGAGAGGTATGTAAGTGCTTATGAACTGAAAACAAAGAAGTGCTGTCTGCCAAGCACTATGCTAAAGAGGCTTCACATACAATCCTGTCTGATGCTCTTAACAATGCTTTGAAGCTGGTATTATCATCCTCACTGTATAGACAGGAAGCTGAGTCTGAGAGGGGTAAAGTGGCTTGCACATGGCCAATATAAATGGTATAGCTAGCAGGTTTCAGATTCAGGGCTGTCTGACTCTACATCTTGGACTCTTTCTGATGAGCTTTTGTTCCTTCCTTGGTAGAGATCGTTATACGTAAATCCAGTGAATCAGTGTTGAGCCCCAGCGCAGCTGTATTCCAGCCCTGTGCTAGGGGTTGTCAGGGATACTGTAGTGAACCAGACAGACATGGTCCCTACCCTCATGGAGCTATCTCAAGTTCATTTGCAGGAAACTGACCTGAGGTCAGGACTGTGTGCCAAAGCTTTCTGAGAAGTTTGAGAGCCCTTTGAAGATGGTCACCTTCCACTTAGCCTTTTGAAGCCTACTCTTGGCTACCAGGGTCGAGGGCACCTGGCCTGATGCTGGCAGGAAGAAATCATCTCAAATAACGTAGCGGAGAGCATCCCAGATCACAAGGCTGGCCTCGGTAGTGGCCAGGAGGATGTCTGGAAGGTTCTAGTGCCCTAGGATCCTATAAGCAGTCTGGGCAGAGCTGTTGCTTCCAGACATCTTCCTGGCCACTATTGACTTCTCCTTTTGCAAGCAGGTGTCTTCAGGATCCTTGCTTAGGTCAGCTCCAAGGAAGGACCCTTTCTTATTGGGATACCAGGACTACTGGTCAGCCCCAGAGACCTGAAATGTGAGGACCAGCGAAGATGAGGGGGAGGGTATCTCTAGTCAGTCCTCCCCCGCTGCTGACCTGTGCTCTGCCCACCAGGATAGCATAGGACTTAGGATTGCATCTTTCTTTACTTCATAGGAGCAGAAGTCAGAAGAGGAAAGCAGGCTTTTAAAATGAGGTGGTGGCAGAACTGACAAAGGGGGTATCAAAATGAGAGTTCACACAAGCAAGTGAGAGTATGTATTGATTAGTCAGTACAGCAAAGAGACTGAAACCTGTGGTCGCTACACTCCTCTGGATGTAGAGGACTGGTCAAAAAATTGCAGAATCATCCTTTTATAAGATAGTGTGTTCTCCCAGCAGCTCTTTGAGGATCAGGGAGGTAGGCTTTGTCAGTGGAGACCCCAGAGCCCTGGTGTGGAAATGGCCATAGACTCCCAACCCTGGACGGTCTCCAGGCCTTGGCAAAGTGTTCTTCTCAGAGCTCCATATGAACATCATGTGGCATCTTTGATTTCCTCTTTCGGACCTCTGATTCAGGGTGTTATTTCAAGTTGATTGGTTAGAAGCGTGAAACAAACAGCTATGTGGTAGAACAGGCTAGAAGCTCCCAAAGCCGGGACCCCACCGATCACTGGATGTATTTCAAGGCCTGGAATATAGAAGGTGTCAGTAATATTTGCTGAATAAATGCTTATGGGAGATGAATTACGGTTCAAACAGAGAACGTAGGTGATTAAGCCTGTAAGCCCTAAGGACCTCTCCTGTGGGAGGAAGTGGCTAGAAAGAAAGAAGGAAAAAAAGAGGAAGATGCTTATTTAATGATCTTAGATTGAGAAAGAAGAAGCCCTATTTTTTGTGTTGGCAAATGTTAGTTGAAGAGATAGAAAAGGTTTCTGCACAAAATATGAACAATAGCAGAGCAAGGGTTAATTCTGGAATGCTCGGAGCAGATGAGTAATGGGGAATTTTTGAAATAGTTTGGTTCCTGTGAGAATAGCAGGGCCAGCGTCATCAGCATTTTGATTGGGAAGCTTAATGTGTGGGGGGTATGCAAAAGTGTATGCACAAGGTGTGAGCTCTTATGCAATCCGGGTGCAAAATAGCTAATTAAAGATGGCTCAAGAATTGGTCATAAGGGAGGCAGAAGGAAAAGAACGTGAAAGTATTACCAAGTTATGCTTTCCAACAGCTTTGCTGTGGCAGTGGATGAGCCCTGGGATTCAGGAAGATGTGGATTCGTAAATCATTTATTGAGGGCCTGCACTGTGCTTTGAGTGTGATGGGGACAACAGACATAAAATAACTTAAAAAGCTGATCTGCATGAGCAGTTAACATACCAGGCACTTCCCATTGTTATAGGATGTGCTATCTTGATTATTCCTCAAAAACAACCCAATAATATAGGTACTGTAATTATGCCCATTTTGCTGCTGAGGAAAGTGAGGTCCAGCAAGGTCAGGTTATTTGCTTGAGGTCACATAGTAAATAAGCTGTGGAGCTGACATTTACAACCAAGCCAGTCAATACAAATGACTCCAATATTGATATGGAAGGAAATATATTCTGTACTAGAGATATACCTGGTTTAGTAGTGGAGCAGCACAAAGTGTGATTATTTATGATTGGGGAATTTACTTGTATATGTTTGAGAATGAAAGAGAGCATGAGACAGACAGACTTAGCTAAGTTTGAACTTTGGGAAAAAGATCACGTAGTGGTTTTTAAACTTACTTTGGATTATAGACCCCTTGGAGAATCTGTAGAAAGCTATGGACCCTTTCCCCCAGAAAAATCACATATTTGTATGTAGTTTTAGGACTGTTGCATATAACTTCAGGCAAGTTCTGGAGCACAGGTTCAGACTTGCCCCTGTGGGGAAAAGGAGAAGGGAAGGTCATTCTGGCTGAAGGAATGTGTGATAAAGGCATGGAGGCCTGGAAGGGCACAGCCCTGATGTGCTTAGAAATGAAAATATCTCCTGGGGGAGGGGTACAGGAGCCAGCGTTGTGTCGTTGCGGGTCCGAGTGCCATGCCAAGGTGCCTGGCACTCATTCTGGGGGCAGACGGAAGCCATTACAGTTTTTTCAGGAGAGATGACATGTCTCAGCCTGTGTTTGACAAAACTAGGTCTGAAGGCGTGAAGACAAGTTAGATGGCTATTACAGTAGTCCAGTAGGAGAGCCTGAGGCCTACACTAGGATGCAGGCAGTGCTGGTGGGAGGAAGGAGTTTCAGAGATAAAACCAACAGAATTGGCTGATGGGATGAGATTTGTGAAAAAGAAGGAGGAGTTTGATATCAGGTTCCACTTCTGGGTCATGGGGAGGATGGTGGTACTGTTAAACGAGTTGGGGAGTGGAGGCAGGAGAAGCAGGTTTGTAGAGAGGAGAGGAATGAGGAGTTAAGTTTTGTCATATGCTTGATGTACTGGGTGACCATCCAGCTGGCGATGACCTGTAAGGAGTTGGAAATTCCTGCCTAGAGCTCAGTCAGATTGAAGTTGCAGGGGTAGTTTGGAGTCTCATCATCAGAGAAGTGATCTGATAATGGCCTGTGATGCCCAGGTTCACAATTTACCAAGGGCAAAACTGGCATGGATTTTAAATGGAATGTCTGCAGCACTGGGAGAGTAAAGTGATTGCCTTTTTCAGAAAAGGGAAGACAGATTAGTGGTTCCCAAGGCTCACTATCAACAGAAACACTCAAAGAGCTTAAAAGACAAAACAACTACTGACTAAGAATATCTGGGAGTATGGCCTGGGAAACTGTATTTCTAAATGCTCCCTGAGTCATTTGGGTGATCAGCCAGGTTTGAGAGCTGCTGGGCTAGCTGCAGTCTGGGTCCAAGAAGACAGGACCACATTTTTAGAGTTGATAAACAAGTGAGCAGAGAATGAGGCTAACATTTGAAGCAGTCTTTATGAGGTTTTGGTGCAGGAAATGAATGACGCTAGTTTCGTTCTTCAGTTTATGTTCCCTTTCTACCTAGAGGGAACATTACCATGACCTGGTCTGCAGAGAGTTTGACCATGCATGGAAGGAGACACCGTATCCTGAAGGGCAGAACAAATTAAGAGAAGACTTTTTCTAGGACAGGGGAGGCACTTGGCCATTTGGTTAGTTGGGGAAAAGAATTTATGAGTTGAGGTTGTATTTGATGGAGCAAAACCCAGAAGGGACTTTAAAGGGAAAGGAGCCTCTTTTCCTCTGATGCAGAATGGAGGAGGATGGGGGGAGGGCCGAGAGGGGGCCTCATTGCTGTTCTCAAATGAAGGTTATTGTGGGCTTTTGAAAAGTAGAGCAAGCTTAGTACAGATGTACAGTATAGATGTTATCATTGACAGACAGGGATGAGTAAAAAAGAACTACTCAGCAGTGAGTATTAGCAGAGAGTATTACTTTCTTTTTTATCTGAAATTTTTATTGAGATATTGTAGATTCACACGCAATGGTAAGAAATAATACACAAAGGGATCCTTTATGCATGTTGCCCATTTTTCCCCAATGTGGTTTCATTTTGCAAAACTGGAGTGTAATATTGCAACAAGCGGGATATTGGCATCCATACAACCCAGTGATACAACTCAGATTTTCCCAGTTTTACTTGAACTCGTTTGTGTGTGCGTACTAAGTTGTGTACACTACTTGTTGTGTGTTAGTCTTGTGCAGGTTCATGTCTCCACTGCCACAATCAGAATACAGAACAGCTCCAACACCACAGGACCCGGGTTGCCCTTCTCCCTAACTGCTGGCAACCACCGATCTGTCCTCTGTTTCTAAAATTTTGTCATTTCAAACATGTTATATAAATGGAATCAGACTACATGAACCTTTTGAGATTGGCTTTTTTCCAACTCAGCTTAATTCCTGGGAGATTCATCCAGATTGTGTGTATCAAGTTTGTTCCTTTTTATCATTGAGTAGTATTCCATGGTGTGTATGTACCACAGTTTGTTTAACCATTCTGCTATTCAAGGGCGTCTGGGCTGATTCCAGTGTTTAGGCATTTCAAATCCACTATGAACATACACGTATAGGTCTTTGTATGAAACTAAGTATTCACTTACATGGGATAAATGCTCACAAGTGTAATTTGCTGGCTCATATGGTATTTGTACATTTAGTGTTTTTTTCTTTTAAACTGCCCAAGTGTTTTCCAGAGTAGCTGTACCACTTTACATTCTCACCTGCAATCTAGTTTCTCTGCATCCTCACCAGCATTTGGTGTCATCACCATTGTTTATTTTCATTGTGATAGGTGTGTAATCAATACCTCATGTCGTTTTAATTTGCATTTCCTTAAAGACTAACGATGTTGAACATCTTTTCATGTGCTTATTTGCCATCTGTATATCCTCCTCAGTGAAATGTCTGTTCATGTCTTTTGTTCATTTTCTAATTGAAGGGTTTATGTTGTTACTGTTGTGTTTTTGGAATTCTTTTTTCTAGATACAGCTCCCTTTTTTGGATATGTGGTTTGCAAAGATTTTCTCCTTATCTGTAGCTTATCTTTTCATCTTTTCTCATGGGCAAAGCAAAAGAACTTTTAGCAGAGCAAAACTTTTAACAGCAAAAGTTTTAATTTTGATGAGGTCTTATTTATTAGTTTTTCCTCTTGCGAGTCATGCTTTTGGTGTTGATTCTGAGAACTCATTGCCTGGCCCTAGGTCCTGAAAATTTTCTCTTGTGTCTTATTCTAAGAGTTTATAGTTGTATGTTTTAAATGTAGGTCTGTGATGCATATTACTTGTGAGGGAACCCATTGGCATGATTCTGTGATTTTCTTTACAAGAAGGTTGTTGTGTTTATTCATATTTTGACAGTTGTTATGGCTTGGTCGTAGGAGTCTAAGTTGGGAAAGTGACAGGGTGAAGCTGGAGGGGCTGGTAGGCCATGGGGCATGCTATTCAGAGGCTCTGGTGCATGTAGGAGAGGAGGCAGGACAGGAGGCTCTGGTCATGCATGGGAGAGGCAGCACTGAGATTAGAGATGGAGAGATTTCAGTGGATGAGTTTCGAGGTGTGGCCACAAATACGGTCAACTAATGTGAATGTGGGCGATGGGCATGGGAGATGAGGAAGCAAGGCACTGTGTGAAGCTCATCCACAGTGAGTTGATGAATCACTTAGATGCTCAACTTCACAGTGATAAAGTGTGCATTTTTAAAGAAGGTACCAAAGTAAACCAGGTGCTGAGGGATTTCTTTGAGGAGTACATGGCCCCATGGATATGCATGGAAAGATGTTGATAGAGTGTAAGTGGTGTCTAAAAGCAGAGAGCAGAACAGTGGGACAGGAGGAACATCAAGGTCAGAAGAAAATGCCAACATTTCTACCTTCCTCTTCCCAAATTCTTCAGTTGGTCCAAAACTATACCTATTTGTGATGTATAGTTATAGTTATGTGGGCCAGCCATACAAGCTCTTTGAGCCTTGTTGCCATCACCAGTAGAATGGGGCTGGTAAGTCAGCATGTTTCTTTCTACCTCTCAGCAATGTTGAGAGAAAATGTAATTATGTATGAAGAAGTTCTTTGAATTCTTAAAATTAATGGTTTAATTAATTTAAACAAAACCAAATATCGCATGTGCTCACTTGTAAGAGAGAGCTAAATAAGGAGAACACATGGACACCGACACATAGAGGAGAGCAATAGACACGGCGCCTGATGGAGGGTAGGAGGAGAGAGAGGATTGGGAAAAATAACGAATGGGTACCAGGCTTAATACCTGGGCAACAAAATAATCTGTACAACAAACTCCCATGACACGACTTTACCCATGTAACAAACCTGCACATGTACCCCTGAACTTAAAAGTCAAAAAAAAGGAAGTTATATCATATTTAAAAAAAATTAATGCTTTTAGAAGTTAAGCCTGTTCAGGACTTGTTGGAAAAGTAGGAAAGAACACTTTGGAACCATCAAGCAGAGTTAAGCATCCCTAGCTCAGTTAGAGGGCTGTGTGGTTAAGGGAGAAATTGAGCTGAGCCCTCCTTTCTTAGGTTTTCTGTCAAAGAATAGGGGGATGGCGAGCTCCAGGGCAGACTTTTAGAGATCAGAGCCACAAATGATGGAAGGGACTGTTGCTGGGCAGAGGTTCATCAGGCTTCCCTCACAGTGGCCCTCCGCAGCATCAGAGGGAAGTAGTGAGTGGGTGGACATTTGTGTTCTTAGCAGCACAGGCCTGGATTCAATGCTGTTTCTCTGTTCTCCTCCCCACCGGACCCCCACCTCTAGAGCTTCAGTTCCTCACTCATCTGCTGCCGTGGCCTTCCATTTTACATGAAAGCGTGTCTCTGATTTATTGTTGTTGTTATCTATTTTATCCTGTTCCAGTGATAGTATGTGTTTAAAGTGGTCTTTTTAAAATAAATGATCATTATTGGTGGTAGTGTTCTGTTGGTCTCTCACTAAAGGTGCTATTTTAGAGACTGTTCAACTTGATAAATTTAAATATAGAAGTGTGTTTGTGGGGAGGATCCTAGAAAAAAATCTGGAGGAATTTACAGTCTACTAATAGTGGTTGCCACAGGGAGATGGGATTATAGGAGACTCGGTTTCTATTATGTTTCTGTATTAATGGGATTATTTCAATCGCAAACATATGTTACTTTTGGAATCAGAAGAAAAAAGATAATTGTGTCAAGTTTATTTTTTCCTCTGGTTCTGAGTAAAGGATATTCATTAAAGAAAAATGTGGAAAATAGCAAGAGTTAGAAAGCAGACCATATTGCCTGGGTCCACTGTGGTGTGGTGTTTACTTGGGGGTGGGGGGGTTCACCCAGGGAAGTCACGTTAGGGTCACGGTGGGCAGGGAGGGGTGCAGGGGTGTTTGGAGACCATCTCTCGCTTCCACTTGTGGGTGGCTGAGGTGTCAAGCTCAGGGGACAGGTGGTCAGAGAGTGGCAGTGCTAGGGTGGAGAAGGAGAACAGGGCGTTCTTATTATAGGTTTTAGGACATCGGTCCGGGACTTCAACAGGTGTCCTGGCCACTTGAGCGTGTCAGTCAGCTGGCCCAGCCCAGAGACGCATAATTCCAACTTTCATGTATTATGGTAAGATGGTGATGGGAGAAAGAGAGGAAAACGTCCACATCCATTCTTTGAATGTCCATAGGCTCACATCACAAATAGAATGAACGGGATCCACATCTCTGCTGAGTATTTTTCGTTCAGCTTGTACATGAGAGTAGACGTGGTTTATTCCTAGAGGGTTGGGGGATTCTCTCTGCCAGTAATGTTTTTGATGGCCATGTTATCCTTTGTAATAGATTCCTGGCAAGTAATCTTGTATTTGTACTGCCTTTGGACAGAGATGGGTAGATTTTAGAGAACGAAAACACTGGGTACTTTACAGTGTGCTACAGATTCTTATTTGATTATAATGAATAATTATAATTATTCATTATAATCAAATAAACATGCAATCCGAATGTGTTTGATCAGCTTGATATTGACCTGCTATGCATACCCTGCAGATTATTCCGTCTGCCTACCTTCCCTTTCCTCACATGTTTCAGTTCTAGCTAAATAGTAAAATCAAATTTGTTCTTCAAAGCCCATTTGGATATTATTATTATTATTATTATTATTATTATTATTATTTTTGAGTTGGAATTTTGCTTTTGTTGCCCAGGCTGGAGTGCAATGGCACCATCTCACTGCAACCTCTGCCTCCCGGGTTCAAGTGATTCTCCTGCCTCAGCCTCCCCAGTAGCTGGGATTACAGGCATGCACCACCATGCTCGGCTAATTTTGTATTTTAGTAGAGATGGGGTTTCACTGTGTTGGCCAGGCTGGTCTCTAACTCCCGACCTCAGGTGATCCTCCTTCCTCGGTCTCCCAAAGTGCTAGGATTACAGGCGTGAACGACCACACCCAGCCTTTTTTTTTTTTAAGTTTGTTTTTGTGTCAGTGTACTCTCCTCTCCCTCTTAGCCTTTTAGAACACAGTCTTAAAGGTGTGATAGTGAAACCTGCTGCCCAGGATGTTTATTAAAAAAAATTTTTCTTTATTGCATTTTAGTTCCCCCCCCCCCTTGGGGGGAAATATTTGTCACCCCAAAGCTTTACAGCTTCTGGGGTAATATTTAACATATGTTAATAAGCTGAGTTTTTCCGGCCATTTAAAAAGGTCCCAATTGCTCACTGTATGCCTACCCTCTTCCCTGGATCTGCCTCTGTGCTCTGTGACTTGCCCGATATTTTGTTGAGATGGGCTTTGGCAACTGTCTCTTAGATGAATGGTTCTATTACAAACACGGTAGCTTCCATGACAGCTTAGAAGAGATTGTTGTTTATGACTGCTTTCATTGAGAGAGGTTTGGTGCACGTTAATGTCCCGATAAAGACATTTCTACCTATAAAGTAGCCACAGCCTTAAACATATTTGATTGTCAGTAAAATATTGGGGATGATGACATGCCAGATGTGAGGTATCGGATTGCATGTTTATTCAACTGTTGTTGCAATCTCTGTGCTAAGATGTGCCCTTGTATTTTCTGTCTCACAGCAACACACAAAATGCAATGGTGATATGATCCTGATTATGAAAGATGCTATTTAGGTTACTTGGATTGTAAACCATGTGTATTAGGAAGCATTCTCTCAGTCCCCATATGTCCTTAGACAGCAACCACAAACAGTTGTTAGGGGAAGGGAATTGTCAAGTGGGTTGAACACATGCATTGTGATAGGGACCTTTTGAAATGTATGAATCTTAGTAAGGCCTGGACTGACCAGGGCAGATGATGTGACAGGCACTCAAAATAATAATAATATTTATTCTTGAAGTGAATTTTTGCAATAATGAATATTTATGCTTGCAATGTGCCAGGTACTGTTCTGAACACTTCGCATTAACCCGTTTAAACCTTCTAACAAGTCTTATGAATAGCTACTATTATTCTCACATTACAGATGAGGAAACCATGGCCTAGAGAGGTTTAGTAAGTTGCCCAGGATCAGATTCTCATTTGATTGTAATCGTTAATTATATTTAATCATGAAAGTAGTGGTTAAGAGCTCAGGCTCTGGGGTTCATATCCTGGCTCCAGTCCTGGATGTTCTCACTGCTGCCTGGCTAGGGTGGAAGAGAGTTTTGGTTCCAGGTAAACGATAGAAAAGAAAGAATGGGCTTTCCTGGTGTCTGGGATACTGTTCATCCTGTTTTTTGCTTTGTAAATTCCTACTGGTCATTAAAAAAACACTCCATCCTCTCTGAAGCCTTCCTTAATCTCCACAGGCAGAGCTAATTTTTCCCTCTCTTATGTTTCCAAAGCACATGACTTTTAACTGTCCATTAAAGGCCTCATCAGACTCTTTGTTTTGTTTTGTTTTTTTTTTTAAACTGTAGTAAGCACTGTCAGGCTCTGTTTCTGTGGGTCTGTACCCGCGGAGAACTCTTCAAGGGCCACTGCTGCTCAGCCTCCAGTATGGTCCCTGGCACACATTAGGCCCTCAAAAAATGTTTGAATTAGTGAAAGTTGTTGGTAATAAAATTCCATCTTGTGCCTCTCAAGAGTTTTCTTTCCTACATTCTTGGCATTTTTATGACATTTACAACATTCTAATGAAACAACAAGGGCAAGAATTTTGATTTCATAAATAAGAAACTGAAGCACGGAGACCAGGATGTTTTCTGTTAGATTGTTTTATCTTGAGAAACCACCTGGTGAAACAAAACTTAGGAGAGTTAACTCATTTACAAGACCCCCACTCCCCTATTTACACTTTTCCATCATAACCATATTGATCTTACACCTGAGATGTTGTGAACTAGAGTAATTTTTTCACAGTAGTGAAGCATAATCCTAGAAAAGTTAGTCTTTGATCATTTCTTTTCCCTGGTATATACTGGACATAATATGTTTGTAAGCTTATTTGAGATGTTTCTAAGCGGTAGGGGTGTGTGTGTGTAAATGTTACTTTTTTCAGATTGACTGTGGGTTTAGTTTTAGTTGTCTGAAAATCACTTCCACCACTGATTATTCTAAGATGACATTGTTGATCTTGAATGGTATGGTTACCAGGAGCAATGAACTAAGTAAGCTGTCACTGTAGAGTTCAGAAGGGTGTTGAGTTAGGGTGAGTTTCCAAGATACAAAATCTGGTTAGCTCATTGGCTGATTTATAAGGGGCTTATTAGCCTATGGGAGTAAGTTCCTCACTGGTGGTAAAGGGCACAGAGTTGGGAGTAAGGGTTGTTGTGGTTTAAATCCTGGCTTTGCCACTTCACTGGCTGTGTAACCATGGCTAATATTGCTAAACCTCCGTATCCTCATCTGGTCAATGGGACCAGTATTGGCACCCCATCTCACAACTTCAGTGTGAAGATTAAATTAGATAATACATTAAAATACTTAGAATACCCACTTCATTCTTTGAGAGCAGTATTACTTTGACAGCTAAATCAGAGAAAGATATCATGAGAAAATAACTAATATCCCTTATGAATATAGATATAAAACTCCTCCACAAAATATAAACCCATTCAGCAACATATAAAAAGGTTAATATACAGTGACCAAGTGGGATTTATCCCAGGAATGCAAGGTCAGTTTAACATCCGAAAATCAATTAATGTAATACACCATATTAATAGAATGAAGAAGAAAAACACATTTTTAATCTCAACAGATACAGAAAAAGGATTTCACAAAATCCTTCATGGTGTAAATAATCCGCAAGCATCTATGAAAAATCTAAGCAAATGTATGTAATAGTAAAAGACTGAATGCTTTCCTTCTAAGATCAGGAGCGAGACAAGGATGTCTGCTTTTACTCCTTCCATTCAATATTATACTGGAGTAAGCAATTGTACAAGGAAATGAAATAAAAATCACTCAGATTGGGAAGGGAGAAGTCAAACTATACTATCTCTATTTGATCTTGTATGTAGCTAAAAAAGTAAAACACAACACTATTAAAGTTCATAAACAGTTGTAGCAAGGTTTCCGGACACAAGATAAATACATAAAAATATACAATTGTAAATTATTTCTTTTTTTTTTTTTTTTTTTTTTTGAGACAGAGTTTTGCTCTTGTCACCTAGGCTGTACTGCAGTGGCACGATCTTGGCTCATTACAACCTCCGCCTCCCAGGTTCAAGCGATTCTCCTGGCTCAGCCTCCCGAGTAGCTGGGATTACAGATGCATGCCACCATGCCCAGCTAATTTTTGTATTTTTAGTAGAGATATGGTTTCACCACATTGGCCAGGCTGGTCTCGAACTCCTGACCTCAGGTGATGCACCTGTCTCGGTCTCCCAAAGTGCTAGGATTACAGGTGTGAGCCGCTGCACCTGGCCATTCAATTGTATTTCTGTACTTAACAGCAAACAACCTGAAAATGAAATAAAGCAATTTTATTCATCATAGTGTGAAAAAGAACAACATACACAGGAATAAATGTGACAAAAGAGCAAAACATTTACCTCCAAAACTACAAAATATTGTTTAAATAAATTAAATAACTAAACAAATTGGAAGACATTCTATGTTCATGGGTTGGAAGACTTAACATTGCTAAGACAGCAGTACCTACAAATTGATCTACAGATTCAGTGAAATCCTTATCAGAATCCCAGAATCCAATGACTTCTTTGACAAGTTGATTCTAAAATTTATATGGAAATTCAAGACCCAGAATAGCCAAAACAATCTTGAAAAAGAAGAACAAAGTTGGAGGACTCAGACTTCGTGATTTCAAAACTTATTACAGAGCTACAGTCTGAATCAAGACAGTGTGGTACTGGGATAAATTAGACATATCATCAATGGAGTAGAATCACAAGTCTAGAAATAAACCCTTACATTTATTGTCAATTGATTTTCAACAGATGTACCAAGACAATTCAATAGGAAATAATAGACTTTTCAACAAATGATGCTGAGACATGCAGAGAGTGAAGTCGGATCCCTTCCTCACATATCATATATCATAATTAACTAGAAAATGATCATAGATGTAAAAGCTATGATTATGAAACTCTAAAAGGAAATACAGGAATGAGTCTTTCTGACTTTGGATTAGGCATAGCCTTAGATGTGACAACAAAAGTATAAGTGGTAAAATAAAAATAGAGAAAATTCATGAAAATTAAAAAACTTTCCTGCTTCAAAGGATATCATCAAGAAAATGAAAAGTCAATCCAGAGAACAGGAGAAAATTTTTTCAAATCATAAATCTAGTAAGCAACTTGTATCTAGACTATATAAAGGAATTTTGTCATTAATAAAAAGATAACTATCCAATTAAAGAATGGACAGAGGATCTGACTAGACCTTTCCTTAAAGAAGACGTACATTGAAAAACACATCAAAGATGCCCAAAACCATTAGCTAGCAGGGAAATGCAAATTAAAACTACACTGTGATACCACTTTATGTCTCTTAGGATGGCTATCATCAAAAAAAAAAAAAAAAAAAAAGAAAATAAAATTAGCCAAGCGTGGTGGTGCACACCTGTAGTCCCAGCTACTCAGGTAGCTGAGGTGGGAGGATCACCTGAGCCTGGGAGGTGGAGGTTGCAGTGAGCAGAGATCCCCCTACTGCACTCCAGCCTGTCTCAAAAAACAAAACAAACTTGTACATGGATATTTATAGCAGCATTATTTCTAATAATCAGAAAGTGGAAACAACCCAAATGTTTATCAGCTGATGACTGCATAAATAAAATGTGGTAATAGCTATACAATGGAATATTATTTGGCAATAAAAAGGAATGAAGTCTTAATAGATACCACAATATGGATGACACTTGAAAACTGTGCTAAATGAAAGAAGATTCATGAAAGACCACATATTGTACGATTTCATTTATACATGGAATCATATGAATCATACGAAATGCCCGGAATAGGTCAGTCTACAAACAGGAGGAAGCAGATTAGTGGTTACCTGAGACTGGAGGATTTGAGAGAAAATAGGGAGTAACTGCTAATGGGTATGGAGTTCTTTCTGGGGTGATTAAGATGTTCTAAAACTAGTTATGGTAATGCTTACACAACTCTGTGAATGTGCTAAAAACTATTGAATTGTACACTTAAAATGGGTGAGCTGTATGAAATGTAGTATCAATGTATATGCTTAGCATCATGCCTGGCCTTTGATACATTGGTAAATGTTAGCTACCATTGTAGTAGTAACTCTCTGACTTCATGTGCAGAGCACATTTATAATAGCAAAGATGGAAAGAGGAAGATGCTGAGAGAGTAGATGAACATACCAGTTAACTGAGATACCAGGTGAGGGAGAAGGTGACTAAATCTGTGGCAGCAGTATGGTAGGAGCTGAGTGCTGCTTTTGGAGAAGGTGAATGAAGTTATGTGGTATAAGAGCCTGATACCCTAAAAGTGTCTAGTAAACCTGAATCTAGTTACCCTTAAAATGTGGTTGAACTTGGGTCTCAGGATCCAGATGTCACTAAACAGTATCTTCTTCACAAAAGAGTAATCACCGTCAGGGTGATAAAAGCCAGAGTTTTTGTGTCTAGAAGTCACTAAACCAGGTAAGGGTGTGTGTGTGTGTGCGTGTGTGTGTGTGCGTGTGCGCTTTCTTTTTAAATCACTGTATGACAAAGGCCAGAGTTTTAGTTTTTGTGCTTTTTTTTTTTTTTTTTTTTTAAGGTAGTGTGTGGGGGAAGTTATCTTCCCACAGTCAGCCCATTGCTTTGATTTTTGCAGGGTGTCTTTGGGCCTGAGTGTTTGAGCCTCCCTCAGGAGATGGCTAGAGCCTAGCCCTCATGCTCTGGAAGTTAGTGCTGGTAAAAGCTTTGCAGTTGGCGCTGTGGATGCCCTGTGCTACTTAACAGTGGTTCCTCCTTTAGAACTTGGAAGACGTGCCAATAGGGAGGAGGGTTCTCTGCTAAGATGCGTTTGTTTGTGAACACCTCTCACAGTGTTTTTTTTCAAGGATATACCTGTGGAGGGAATTTACCATTTCAGTTTTGGGGGAAACCTAGAGAGCTGCTTCTCAGATGTTTAGGTCACACACTGTCATTCAAGGTCAAATGGCTACTGAGTGGTGGAGCTGTGATTCCAAAAAACCTTCCATGTCTGATTGCTAAGACAGTTCACAGTCTTAACCACTAGGCTGAGTTGTCCCTCAGGGATGGACAAAGTGGAAGAGAGAGAAGGCTGAAGTCAGAGAGATGTGAAAATACAGTGCTTTCAGGAGTAGTAAGGAGGCTGGTAAGCATGTGGGATGTCTAGAAGGGTGGATGGAGTGTGGAGTGGCTTGTAAGCTGGGAGGTTATGGGAGTGAAGTGCCAGGCAAGGACATTCGAACAGTAAGATTAGAGGTTCTCAACTTCTCTGTGTATGCAGCATATACACAGGAAGGGGGATGGGAGCCCTTGTTTTTAGGATATTCAACAAATGTTTGAGGAGAATTATTCTGGAGGCTCTGTCTCCCATAAGGAGGCTGACACTGCAACACTCCTGGTAGGAGATGAGGAGGGCTTGAACTAGGTCAGAGGTTATGGGAGTGACAAGGAGGGGATGGATGGGAAGGACATTTTACATCAGTATATTAGAGATTAGGTATTTAGATTAGGTGTATTAGAGATGAGAGAGCTCTGTAGGGTTTTCTGATGAGGGAGAAGATGAGGGTTTTTCATCTGCATGGATGGCAGTGCCATTTATAGACACAAGTGTACAGCAGGGGAGACAAGTTGTAAGGGCCAGAGTTGGGGTAATGTATTTGAGTTGTATGGAGTTTGCAGTGCTTTGGGGCACTTCATGGGGAGGGTGCCAGCAGGCACTGGGCAGTTCAGCATTCTGGATTTGAGAACAGTTTGGAAAACATCATCACAGGGTTTGGAGTTGAGACCCTGGAAGTGGATAAGCTTGTCTAGGAGACAGAGGGAAAGGACAGAAAGGAAGAAGGCTAGGAGAGAATCCACTGGAAGCATTAAGAGTCATTGTCTTGAGTAAGCATCTTCCATGTCATATGAAACCTTACAAATGCAGGAGCAGGGGAGTCTGAATTCATGTATGTTTACTAAGTGTGCTGAAGTGTTTGTCTCCTGGTGGTGTGTTGATGGAAGCAGATGACTTTCTTGCAAGTTCCAGGGGTGCTGATGTCTTGGCATGTTCCTTTCTGTGGCTCCCTAGGGTGAGTTAATGGGTCAGCCCAGGATCCTATTTCCTCCTTCCCTTTCCTTAAGTCAAAGCTGGCCTAGGCTCCATGTGTGATCTCCTTCTTCCCAGCCTCCCTGGGAGTGTTGCTGAGCTCCGTTTGGAGTTTCAGTTGCAAGGCTTTAGCCACCCATGTTAACTGTAGCTCCTGTCGTTGAGAAGTGCAGGGTGAGGGGAGCCTGGAGAATCAGCTCCCCTTTGAAATCTGCTCCTGCTTGCTCTCTTGGGGTCAGCATGAGTGTGGAGAAGACTGGAGAAAACCCAGAGACGGTAGGCATGACCTGCCAGATGCAGCAAGCCCTGCCCTCTCTCTGTGTCAGATCAAAGACTGACTCTTCAGTCATTTGACACCCTAATGTGAGGATGTTTCTGAGCCAGGGCCCGGGCTCCTGGTGGCCTGTGCCTGGGAGCCGTGGGGAACGTGTGGGCCTGCATGTGCTCTGGGTAAGTGGGGGTAGGAGAGTAGGCCAAGTACCTTCCCAGCTGCTGTCTTAGACACAGAGCTGGAGGGATCTGGAGAGATCAGCCCAGCCTCCTCAGTTTTCAGATTGGAAGCTGCTGCCCAGAGATGCCCTTTTCCCAGTTCCAGTTCTGAGGGCGAGTTGGCCCAGCTTGGTTGCAGCTGCTCTTGCGTGGCTCTTTCCTCCTATCCCACAGGTCCTGGGTTCCAGGGCACAGAGGTCGTTCCCAGTTTGGCTGGTGCCTAGAATGACCGTATCATTTAATGTTCAGACTAAGACACTTCAGAGAATAAATGGGGGCAATGTTAACAATGACACCAGGAAAACAGAAATAAACCTTAGGCAAATCAGGATATATAATCTTCCTTCCTGTGCCTTCACTTTTGGCTCAATTCTTATTCCTATGCCAGGTGATATTCCCTCATCCCCTACCCTCCTAGTCCTATGGCCCACATGACTTTAGGTTCCGGGAACTTACAGATCTTGGTCTTTGGAGGTTTGGTCTGTAGATCTTGGTATCTAGAGTTTAGAAACCTCAGGGATCTCCCATGTTGGAGGGTCCAGGAGATGGGAAACCTGGGAATAACATGGTGAGCATATCTCTGACAATCCATGACTATTCAGAACCTAGATCCAGGAACTTTGATTTTCAGTAGCTAGGGTGGGTATGTCATAATTTACTAACTTCGTTTTTTTTCCCAACATACATTTGTCTCTTGCACGTAGCATAAGATGGCATGCTAGCAACGCATCCTACTCTGCAAATCTGTAGCCCCAGATAGAGCTCAGCAACTCAGCTATGCAATCTTCTGCCTTGGAGGTGGAGGGGAGCCAAGGCCCTGGGCTCCTGACAGGTGTGTGACGGAGCAGGGCATAGTTACTTGTCTCCCAGGTGTCCACAGTCACAGCACAGGGTGGGAGGGGACATGAGCAGCTGGGCTTTGCTGAGACCAAGCCAAATGGGGATTTAGGCAGAGAAGGTGTTCTTTTTTGAGAGTAGAGGAGGTGGAGATGAATGCTCTGCCTGGTAGCTTTCTTGGACTGCACTAACTTGTTTTTCTATCTAAAGCTGGCAGAACCCAGACCACCATGGATCCTCAATGACAAAGGCCAGGGGAGAGGAAATGGTTCTTCACTGGGTCTTCTGGCTGTGTCCTTGGACCTCTGCCTCTCCCAGCTGACCAGAGTGGTCTGGATTTACCCATTCTCTCACTGGAGTTAGGAGTAGGATTGCCAGACCTGGCAAATAGAAGTACGGGAGGCCCAGTTAAATTGGAATTGCAGATAAACAAAAAATTATTTTTTAGTATGAGTATATCCCATGCCGTGGTTGTATTTTACATAGCAACCCTACTTAGTAAGGACTGGCCTGATTTTGCTTACCTCTGGGGCATGGTTTCACAGTGCCTCTTTCATTCAGTAGATGCTTATTGAGTGCCAAGGATATGTCAGATGCCGCTCTAGGCACTGGAGATATTGCAGTGAGCAACAACAGACAAGAGTTGGTGAACTCATGGAGCTTGCATTCTAGTGGGGGCAATAGACAATAAGGAAGATATGTAAATATGTTAGGTGGTGGAAGTGATAAAGAGGAAAATAAGGCAGGGAAGGAAGATAGGGAGTATTCAAACCTGAAGAAGATGAGGGATTGAGGGGATAAGCCAGACAGACATTTGTAGAAGTGTGTTCTAGGCAGAGAGCACCACAGACATCAGAGCTCGGGCGTGCCTGATGTGTTTGAGGACTGATGGGCCTCCGTGGCTTGAGTGGAGTCAGCAGGGAAGAGGATCCAGCATGGAGGTCACAGCTCAGATCTTGCAAAGCCTCATAGCCCTCTGTAAGGATATGGGCTTTCACTCTGAGCGGGAGTGTGATCTGATTAGGTTTTGAAAGGATCACCGGCTGCTGGGTAGTGAAAGACTGAAAGCAAGCCTGGGCCCAGGTCTCTCACCGTATCCTCAGGGGTGGGCCATGGGATTTGAGACCTGCATGCCATTTGGAATAAAAGGGCATGCCACCTGGACACAGCATCACCTTGCAGGATCTTTGATTTCTTTTTGCCTTTTTCTTCCTCATTTAAGGGATACATTCCTACTCAAAAAAGGGAAGGATATGTTGCAGTTATCTACCTCTTTTTTGCTAACTGTTGTGTGATGCGCCTGGTTTAAGGGACAGTTCCCTAATGCTTCCTATTAAGCTTTGGAGAAAGAGTAGTGGTGTGGTAGGTATCACATACCTGGAGCTTTGGAGCCTTCTGAGAAGCTAATTCAGTAAAAATACATCATTTTTTGGTTGGTGTTGAAGGAAGTTGTTTTTCATTGCACAGATTAAATTTAAATTGTTCATGAGAGCTAAAGAGCTTGAAAGCATTTCTTTGTTTTCTAATCTTTGAAAAGTAGAGAAGAGTGAGCTGGCTATATAATAGAGAACTTTCTCGGCTTTACTTTACCAAAGCAGTCTGATTTAAAAACTTAAAGCCAACATATTTCACATTGATAGTTTAAGGTTATAAAAACTAAATATGCATTTAATTTCATAAATTTATGCACTTAATTTCATAAAATTGTTTTTTGGAGAAAAATACTGAGGCTATAAAATCTTGGCTTATAAGTAAATAAAATTATTTTAAATGTCAGCCAGTTTTGATGATGAGAGCTATAATTCTAATGAGTGGCAAATATTTTCAAAATCAGACTGTATAAATCTTTCACTTTTTTTTTTTTTTTTTGAGATGGAGTTTTGCTCGTCGCTCAGGCTGGAGTGCAGTGATGCAATCTCGGCTCACTGCAACCTCAGCCTCCTGGGTTCGGGTGATTTTCCTGCTTCAGCCTCCTGAGTAGCTGGGACTACAGAGCTACTGTGCCCAGCCTAATTTTGTATTTTTAGTAGAGACGGGATTTCACCATGTTGGCCAGGCTGGTCTCGAACTCCTGACCTCAGGTGATCCGCCTGCCTCGGCCTCCCAAAGTGCTGGGATTACAGGCGTGAGCCACTGCACCCGGCCAAATCTTTCACCTTTTACTAAATATCTTTGACAAGTCTTTTGACTTAGTATACTGGTAAATTAGCTTTGGTAATATTATTAAAAGATTTGTAAATTTTTGGTAGATTCACAAAATTCATTTGAAAAGAAGCAAAAATGAAACCTTTAAAAAAGTATAATGTACACATTCCAAATATGAAAATGTACTACTTCACCAGAGTTGTGAAACATATAAGGCATGGTCCATATTTAAAGTAAGAATAAAGCAGACTTTTTAAAAGGACTGTCTTGTGCAACATCACGCCCTTGGGCACTGAGAATATGGAATTACAGGGGTGATCCCTGTAAAAAATACTGAGTAAAATGCAATGTGTGCTAAAATGCAACTATGTATGTATAATTTAAAAGGCAGGCATTTCAGTTTAAAGTTATTTTAGACTAGAGATTTTAGCTGTTTTCTTAAGCAGGGATTAAAAACCAGTTTAACTGGGGGTTTTGTTTTGTTTTGTTTTTAGAGATGGGGTTTAGAGATGGGGCCTGGCTGTGTTGCCCAGGCTGGTCTCAAGCCCCTGGCCTCAAGTGATCTTCCTGCCTTGGCCTCCCAAAGTGCTGGGATTATAGACTTGAGCCACTGCACCTGGCCCAAAACTGTCTTAATGTAATTGAGACTCCTACACACATAATAAATTGAGATTTTTGTCGTCTCAGTTTGGAATTAACATTGTAAAAGTACATGCACTTGAGGGTTAGAAAGATGTAACATTACTACCTCTAGCTGTATGACTTTGATTTTAGTAAGTCTCCTCTGTAAAATGGGGACAATGAAACCTACCCCGAGGACTGGTTGTGCCAGTTAGATGAGGTAACTTGAATTGGTTCCTGAGACAGTACCTGACACATAAGCTCTCAGCACACAGTGACCAGTGTCATTCTTATTGGCATTGCTTTTGTTATTTATTTTTATTATTTTTGCTATATTCATAAAATGTATTTGAAAAGCAAAAATGAAATACTTTTTAAGAAAATACAGTGACTTGAGTGAGACCATACAGTTTATGTTAGCTAATGATTTCCGAGGCCATCCAAGTTCAAGTTTTGAGTGTGCAAGCCAGCATCTTTTGAATACCTTGGGAGAGGGAGCAGACAAGAAAGAGTTTGGCTCAGAAAAGGTAGGCGGTGGGAACCCAGAGTCCTGGTGAGTGTGCCTTTACACCCGACATCTCCCTCCAGATGGCTGTTCAGCCAGGTTGATAATTAGCATCAACAGATGCAAGCCGAGAGTCTCCTGGGCTGCATGTCTCCAGCACGGATATGTATGGAGAGAAGCATGCAGCATGTGGAAGCCCGAGCTCAGTTGGGTTGTAGGGCTGGGCTCATCTGGGCCTGTGGAGGCATTGCTTCGAGTTGGGCCTGCCCGAGTCTCAGCTGGTGCACAGGCACTGCCCTACAGCCCAGGACCTGCCCAGGGGCTCAGCGGAACAGACCCATCCTGGTGGGGGGCTGCTGCTTCCAGCTGCTTTGCAGCTTCTGTCAGGCCAGGGCTGCTTGAGTCCTTGCTGGGCTATTTAAATCTATCACTCGTTGGTGACAGCTTTCTACCTAAGCAGTGGCACCATGTATGCTATAGGTTTCAGCTCATTACCTCTGTAGGGCTGTTCCTGGACTGCTGGCTGGGGGAAAGGCCAGCCATACAGACTGAGGCACCAGCCCCAAACTCTCTATTGGATGTTGCTGAGCCTGGGTGGAGAGTGGGGCCCTGCTACCTCCAGTGCCTGCTACCTGTCCTTCAGAGGACCTGTGTGCAGCAGGGCCGGAGCCTAAGGTTTTGTTTTCTCCCAGCCTGATGGGACTGTGATACTTGGACATGGACATCAAGGAGATGTGGGCTCTGCCACTCTGCTTAAGTGGGCCTGGGCAAGTCAGTTTACCTCTTGGGGTTCATTTCCTCTGTTAATAGGTGGTGAACTTTTCAAGGGTGATTAACATGTCATCTTTATCTCCATATCCCTTGGACACAGTAGGTACTTAGTAAATGATAGCTTAAATTTGTAAAATGGGGATGATAGGACCCTTATCCCTAATTTGTACTAGGCAGAGACAATGAATATAATTCTATTAAACTTTGACAAATGGGAATAAAGTGAGGGAACCCTTGTATTTCCCCAGGTTCGTCTCCCGTATCCCCAGTGTTAAAGAATCTCAGACGAATGGGGACATAAAAAGAAGTTCATTTGTGTATCTTTATTTACTGATTCAAACTTTTACTGCCTTTGCCAGTTGATCTAAATAGACATCTCTATTTAAGGCATCTTCTATATAAAGAAGGTATATAAATAGTCAAGAAGCACAGGAAAAGATACTTAACATTAGCCATTAGGGAAATCCAAATTAAAACCCCAGTGAGATACCACATCATACCCTCAGGTGACTATGGTCAGAAAGACAATAACAGGTGTTGGTGAGGGGGGCAAAAAATGGGAAGCCTTACGCATTGCTGATGGGAATGTAAAATGGTGCAGCCTCTTTGGAAAGCAGCCTGGCAGTTCCTCAAAATGTTAAACATAGAGCAATTCTATTTCTAGGTGTTTACCCAAGAGAAATGAAAACATATGTCCATGCAAAGACTTGTATGCACATACTCACATTAGCATTATTTTTATATGTGCATCTGAATGCCCTCGTCTCTGTTATGGATTGGATGTTAGGACACCCTATAGAGATTTCCAGGGATAGCTACTCTTGTGTTTGTCTTCTTATATGGGGTTCATGCATAGGAAATGCCAAGCTTTTGGCCTCTCTCATTTATAACTTTAAGAGAACAACCTAAGTTTGGTCTATGTTTAAGGAAATTCAAGAGTCTTTTGCAGGGCTTCTGTAGAAACCTTTATCAACTAAAAGTGTCTGGTGTTTCCCAGGCTTTGCTCTCCTGCATTCCTTGTAGTCAGCAAGGAAGGACCCCTTGTTATGATGTGAGTTACTCTCAACATTTCAGGCTTTTGAAGATTAATTCCTGATCTGAGGGAAGATTCTGGCAGAACCGGGATATCTCTAGAATGCACTGATGAGAGCCTTGTCAGTTTCTGGGGTGGGCAGGTCCTTCTTATAGACATTTTTATGACTAAGATACCTGATGAGTAGGCTTTTTTTCCTGGCTGTAACTAGTGATGGGTTGCAGGTGGGTGCGTGTGGGGATGGAACATCTTAGAGTTGTCTACAAAGTTAGGCATCAGAGAGCATCAGTGTCACGGAGAGAACTTCTTGATTGAGATTTGGGGCCAATTTAAGTCAGTTCTCTAATATTTTCTTGCATTTGAAGTTATAAGCTGTTCCTATAAGTAAGTGATAAGGGAGTAGGGGGAAAATGCATCCTTAATTAATAGGCAGAATAAAGCTAGGTGGCCATAGGAAGGCCATAAAAAGCCCAAGGAAGCAGCCCTATTTATTTGTAGAACAGAGGTGAAATGTTTATTATTTGCAAAACAAGTTAAACCAAAACATCTAAATGCACCATAGTATATGATTACAGAAACCTGAAAGATCCAGGAATAACAATAGCAAAGGAACAAATGAACTAGACATGGACACTAATCTTCCCTGGAACTAAGGATAGGTGGCACTTAGAAGTGCTTGTGGGATGGGAGGTCAGGCTGCAGGGCGATGGACATTGGGCTTGTGCTTGGGACACTCCTTGAAGCACATGGAGACTATTTGAGATCACCTCTCTGATTAGAAAGTTGTTTGGTGAGTACCAAAATAGGACAAAAATGAGTAAGTGTTTTTAAGGGAGATTTCCCTCAAGCTGTGTTTGGTAGATAAATAATAACTCTGTTCTGGGATGTTTTCTCTCTAGGCCCCTGTCATTGACCTCTCAAATGCTTGCAGGTGAGAAGGGTAAAGATAATATAAAAGTATCAAGAAAAGGAAAGTAAAGGGAAAATAGTAAAAAAAAAAAACACACACACACACACAAAACAACAACAAAAGTCCTATATAGTCCTATGAAGAAAATTTTGACCTAGATATAAAAATATAGGCAAGTCTGAAATCTTGTTGCTTTTCTCTTTAGTTTGCCTTCTTTGATATGTCTGTTTATTCATGTCTGTATGCTAACCACTGACACTTAAATGTGAAATTGTTCTTAGGACTCTGCTGCATTGTCCTACTAGAAGTCCTGGTTTTAGAACATAAGGTCTGGATATGTACAGCCTAGCTTTTGGATGAGCAACTCTGTGCAAGTTCCCCAACCTCTGTTCAGCTTCAAAATAAGGGCAGTTATACTGAACGCCTGTATGGGTGCTATGAGGATTACATGAGATATATAGTAAAGCTAGCCAAAAAACATTGGTTATGGGCTGGGTCCCAAAGTGTTATGAAATGAGCCGGGCATGGTGACTCATACCTGTAATCCCAGTAGTTTGGGCGGCTGAGACAAGAGGATTGTTTGATGCAAAGAGTTTGAGGCCAGCCTGGGCAACATAGCAAGACCCCATCTCTACAAAAAATAAAAAATTAGCCGGGAATGATGGCTCATGACTGTAGTCAGCTACTCAGAGGCTGAGGCAGGAGGATTGCTTGAGCCAGGACTTTGGGGCTGTAGTATGCCACGCTCACACCTGTGAATAGCCACTGCATTCTAGCTTGGGCTGTTAGCGAGACGTCTTTTTAAAAAAAAAAAAAAAAAAAAAAAATTTTTTTTGCATATCATTGAAAATCTATGAAGTTGTTTTTTTTTAAATTTATAAATATACTTTATTCAACCTATTTTTGAGCAATTAAAGTGGGTTTTTTCCCTACTACAAGTAACTACAGTGAATGTCCTTGAGTGAGATACATAATTATTTCTTTAGGATCAATTCCAAGAAGTGGAATGGCACAGTTAAAGGATAGATTTTTTTTTTTAAGAACTTTGATAATATTTCCAAATACCAATGTCCGCTGCACTAAAAAAGTAGTGAGAATGGTCATTTCCTCAGTCTGTGATCAGTGCTGGATATTTAGGTTTTTAAATATCTTTGCTATTTTAGAGGTAGAAAATATCTTATAGTTGATTTGATTTTTATTTCTGATAACAGCTGAGCTTAAATAATGGTATATTTTATTATGTACGGTGTTTCTTTCATGTAATATCTGTTTAATTTTGTTCAGTTTTTCCTTTAGAGTATTGTCTGTCTTACTAGTTTGTAGGACATTGACTGTTTTCACTTTTGTTGCAGATACCTCAAGTTTGGCTGGCATTCATTCATTCAAAAAACCCACCATTTTTAGATAACCCACTGACATGGTGAAGTAAGGACATTGTTAGGAAAAAGGCATGTAGGATGTGGAACATGAATCAAAAGATCATCCATCCTGGATGATCTCTTTGTTGTTAAGCCCAGTGATTGTCTGTGAGGGAGTGGGATTGGTGGGGATCTCACTGAGTGCTGACTGTCCAGAACTCACTTTCTCATTGTGATCTGACTCCAGTTGTTCAAAAGCCGTTTCCTTACTGGGAGAAGTCAGAGCATGGGATATCCCTTGAGAGTATATGTGAAATGCATTACTTTGAAGAATTGGTTTTGGAACACTAAAGTGGATAATGGAAGCAGCTATTTCATTCTTACAGCTCTGGCGTAAAATGGCAATGATCTTTGGTCTACCCCAAAACTGTCTTAAATTTTGCTTGCTTTGGCTAACTCTGATAGGAAATAGCTATGGGAGAGTAGGAAGGGAATAGGGCTTAGAGCCCATAAATCAAACCCTACTACCACTTCTAGGTATGAGCTGTGTGACCCTGCACAGGTTACTTATCTCTGTTTTCTAGGTTTCATGCGGTCCATTGGGCATGTCCTAACCACCCAGTACATGCTCGTTAATTATTTTTTCTCTTCTCACCAGGTCTGGTCTATGTCATGTTCATCTCTATCCTCATTAGCATGATAGTCTCTTTGAGATTATTTGATGACCAAATGAATGGGGCTGAGTGTAACAGCTTAAGAGCAGGTACATTCTGAAGAGTGAGAATAAACTTTCTCTGTATATTATTTACTGTTTAAGAAAAACAAAAACAGCCTTCATGGTGTTGATGGATTTTGTGTAATCAAGGTAGATTTGGAATGTCCCTCTCTTTTCGACATGTGACAGCCTCTGTAGGTGAGGGCCAGGGTCACAATGATGGTTCTGATTATTCCTCTCCAGGAGGGCCCCTGAGCTTTGACACCGTCTCCTAACGCAGTGCTGCTGGAGGCCTTCCTGTCAGAGCCTCCTGGACCAGAATGGGCCTCTGTGGCCAGCCGGGCCTATAACTGTTCCCACTCATAATGAGCAGAGCTGCTCCTGCAACCCAGCAGGAGCACCCGAGTGGGTGTGCATGCACATAATGGGCCCAGCTGCTGTGGCTGCAGCCTGTGAATGCCCTCCAGGAGGCCAGATGCCTGGACACATCACTCAGCAGCTACTTTTCCTTTAAGGCGGATGCTCACTCCCTGGTGCTTATCCCTAGTACCTCTGACAAGGAAAGGAAATCCATCCTGCCCTGATCAGCAGGGTGAGCACCTTCACCGGATTCAGTCTCATGCAGCTCAGCAAGGGAGATGCTAGTGTCTAATGGTCTTAGTTTCCTAGGGCTGCCATAACACAATAGTGTAAACTAGGTGACCTAAAACAACAGGTATTTAATTTCTCACAGTTCTGGAGGTGAGAAGCTGGAGGTTGAGGTGTTGGCAGGGCCATGTTTTCTCAAATCTTTAGGGGAGGATTTGTTATGTGCCTTTCTCTTAAAGGCTACTGTGTCGCCATCAGTGCTTGTCTTTCCTTATCTCACAGCTGTGAACTTCAGTCTCTAACTTTGTTGTCTCATGGTATTCTCTCCTAGGGTTGTCGTTGCATTATCTTCTTGTAAGGACAATTGTCATATTGAACTAAGGGATCACCCTACTCCAGTATGACCTTGACTGATCATATCTTCAATGACACCATCTCTGAATAAGGTCAAAGTTGAGGTGTACTGAGGGTTAACACTTCAACAAATCTTTCTGGGGCATGCAATTCAACCCATAACCCTCATGTTGCGTACAAGGGTGCAGGTTTAAAGAGGATCAGTAATTTGGGTATGGTCACAATTAGGCAGTGTTGGGACCAGGATTGGAACTCAGGCCAGCCTGTCCAAAGCTGGTTCTCTTTCTACTAAACTTTGGTGTGTCAGAATCACCTGGAGGGCTGATAAGAAAGACTGGGGCCCAGGCTTTATACCCTTGCTCCTCCACCTGTGGTCCATGGACCAACTGGCAGCATGAGCATCACCTGAGAGCTTTTTTTGGAAATGCAGAGTCTCAGTCCCCACCACACACCTATTTTTAACAAGATCTCCAGGTGATTTGGGTGTGCAGTCAGTTTGATGAAGCACCTGAATCAGGTATATGCTGCTTCTCAGTCCTGATTGCATATTAGATTGCTTGAGAACAGTAAAAGACAAAACACAAATAACAGTGATGGCAGCCTTACCCCACGCCATTGAATCAGATCTCTGATGAGGCACCGACATTTGTATTTTTTAAAAGCTGCCCAGATTATTCTGATTCACAGTATAAGTTGAGGACCACTGTGGGCTGGAGGTCCTCGTTTCTGGAATATCCAGACTTCAATACTGAGGTTGAGAATTCTTTTTGCACAGGTTCTTCTTTTTATTTCCACAGTAGTGCAGAAACTGGGCCGGGAGGGGGCTAGTGTGCGGAATTTATTTCAGAGAAGGCTGAATATTATATAGCAAAGGAGACCACACTGCATTTTTTTTCTGACTTTACCTCTTACAGATACTAAGTGTTGGGTAGCAACCTATCTGTCCACCCCAGGAGCTTGGGAGAACATGAAAGGTGGTATGGAGATAGCATATAGTGGACAGTCAGTGCTTGTTGAATTAAATTGAATAACAAAAACCGTAGGAAATCAGCATTGTTGGTCTCACTGAAATGTATCATTTATAGAGATGCTATTGTGTTACTTTTGGGGTACAAGGAAGAGTTGCAGAAGACTCCACAGATGCTTACGATGTTTAGCAATTCTTAGGCTATGTGGGATGGCTTATACTTGTAATCCCAGCACTTTGGGAGGCTGAGGCGGGCAGATCACTTGAGTTTAGGAGTTTAAGACCAGCCTGGGCAATGTGGTGAAACCCGTCTCCACAAAAAATACAAAAATCAGCTGGGTGTGATGTCACACACCTGTAGTCTCAGCTACTTGGGAGGCTGAGATGGGAGGATCACCTGAGCCCAAGGGGGTTGAGGCTTCAGTGAGCCATGATCATACCACTGCACTGCAGCCTGGGCAACAGAGCTAGATCCTGACTCAAAAAAAAATATTTAGCAATTCTTGTTATATCAATAAACATGGAAGAGTTATTGGAAGTTTTGAGAATAAAATGGGAACACCCCTTAATATCTACAGATGTGGCTGGGCGCGGTAGCTCACGCTTGTAATCCCAGCACTTTGGGAGGCTGAGGTGGGCGGATCACGAGGTCAGGAGATCGAGAACATCCTGGCTAACATGGTGAAACCCCGTCTCTACTAAAAAATACAAAAAAATTAGCTGGGTGTGGTGGCGGTCACCTGTAATCCCAGCTACTGAGGAGGCTGAGGCAGGAGAATGGCGTGAACCTGGGAGGTGGAGCTTGCAGTGAGCCGAGATTGCACCACTGCTCTCCAGCCTGGGCAACAGAGCAAGACTCCATCTCAAAAAAAAAAAAAAAAAAAAAATACCTACAGATGTATTTTCCTCTGTAGGTTTTGTGGTGAGGGGAAGAGCTAGTATCCCAGATGGTGACCTCTTAATTCTTCAAGATAGACTTGAAGAAGGATGGTGATTGTGTTCAGACCATCTTGCCCTACTGTTCCCTCAAACTCTGTGCCATCAGTCCTTCTCCTCTTAGCTGATCTTTTGGACAATCACAGAATGTGGGGAAGGGGCTCATTTCAATCTGGGGTCTTGATGTAGCATGCATTTGGTCCTCAGACTAGGGCTTTCACAGACGGTTGGCACCCTATCCAATGACAGTTCTAGTGTCCTTTTCTCATTCCTGGACTTCTTGACGTTTGTGCTTTTGTACCCCCTGGTGTGCTACCCACCCCATCCCATCTGAAAATCCATGGTACAGCACTTAAGTCTTCGATGTGCATGCTGTTTTTTTTTTAAGCTAACCTTTCTTCCTCTTCCTGACTCCACTAAGTAGTGGTTATCTTTAAGGTTTTATTTATCCCCTCTTTTTTGTAGGGGTTTCCTCCACTCTGCCAATTTTACTATCCTGTCTGTGCAGAGGATCACCATTTCTCTTCCAAATGGTTGTCCCTTCATCAGCAAAACATCCCATACATTGAAAATGGAATTCTCCAACTTCTCTTATTTGTTTTCTGGCTTGCTTTTTTGTGTCAACGTATCCTATCTACTATTTTTCAAAGCCCCCTTGTCTTTGAAACCTCCTATTTGATTTACCCTGTAGGGACTGATCAGTCCCTTAGTCTTCCATTCTCCTTTGGGACATCTTTCATATGTTCATTTTTCCTTTGGATAATTCTCATTATCCAAACTCTAATTGCCTGATACCTGGATGAGTCTCTAGCTATGCTTTCCATCCCTGCAATGGAAATTAAAGTTTTTATTAAAGCCCTTAGTATAACATATCAATTCTACCTGTATTTCCACTTCTACCTTGCAGTACTGCCCTGGTGGCCTCAGCTCTAGCTACACTATTGTTTTTACCTTTCCCGTAGTTGCCTCCTGCACACATGCTCTGTGTTTGGCCCCCATTGCTGACTGCTGATTGGAGATGATGTGTACCCATCCTCTAGACAGTCTGTGCTTTTCCTGTCTTTGGAGCTTCCAGTTCCACCCCCATCATTTTTTTCTGACCACTCCATCTTGCCTTATTTCTTTCTCTTTTGACTGGAAGTGTACTCATCTTTTCTAACATCTTTTCATGAACTCTGTTTTGATTTCACTTATATTGATTTTTAGCGTATAATTTGCTGGTGTTCTGTTTCCTCAGTTAGATCAGAAGCTCCCTAAAGACAGGGCTCCATTGGTGTTAAACTGCCATCTTCAAGGTCTGGGACTTGATTTATCTTTTTTTACCCCCACAACAAGGCACTCCTCTGCACCCAGTCGGAACTCAGTGCCTGTAGTCAAGTAAATGCATGAAGGAAATTGGAACCCGTGGTGGGTATGTTTATTTAAATATGTAAACCAAGAATGCCTTATGGTGTGTATGCCAGAAGTGAAGTTCTCATCTGTAATTACCAAGGAAAAAAACACCTTGTATTTACGGTTGAGTTTGGCACCAAATCAGCACTGGTCTTTCCTTCCATGGTACAAATGTTGTAAAACTCTGAATGCTGCGTTTCCATAAAAGGAGCATGCATTTCTGTGGAGGCGGTGATTAATGTCGGATGCCTTTAGGCGGTGCCATCCTACTCATGAGGGAAGCAGTGCTGTCCTAGGCTCAGTCCACGAATTGGTTTGCCTTTCCTCCTTTCTCAACTCTGCCACCTGGAAAACAAAACAAAAGCAACAACAACAAACCCTGGCATTCTGCCTGCTGGCACCCTGTAGAATAAAAAGATTAGAACACTTGGTATCTGTTCACTCACTCAGGTGAAGTTTGAGATGTCCTACGGGGCTTTTCTGTCTATAGACCCATGAAAATCTCATTGAAGAGGTGTTGTGGAAACATGAGAAATACATGTTTATCATCATTTGTTTGTTCATTTACCTACTTGTCTGTCAAATTAGAAAAGTTCCAGGCATTTATCTCAGTGTTTTACAAATATTAACTCGTTTAATTTAAATTTCATAACCACCCTGAGAATTGGGTGGTATATTTTCATTATCCCACTTGACAGATAAGGAATCTGGGCACAGAGCACTAAAGGCGCTTGTTTATAGTCACATGCAATCTTTTTCCTGTTTCTTGGCTTCCAGTAATTTTTCAGGTAACTAAATGTCTGTGATTCCCAATTAGGTGTCGAGTTCTATGGCTTTTATTTCTATAAATCATTCTGGTTTCTTTTTATGGTCATGGCTGTACTTGTATTTCCCTCTGAAATTGGCAGAAGATGAGTGTGTGTGTGTCAGCGTTTTTAACACCCACTAAAAAGAAATCTACAGTGCTTTACAGTTTGTAATTGCTTTTTCAGATATTATCTTCCTTAGTCCAGCAATGTTGGTAAGAAGAGTTATTATTTATTTCCATTTAACAAATGAAGTAAGTGGCTTAGAGAGGTTAAGAGACTGAACATATCCTTAATGTGATTAGTACATTGGAATTTGAACCCAAGTCCTCTTAATCCTTTGCTCTTCCAAGCTGTTACACTGCTTGTAAATTGGGAAATCCTATAGTCTGTTTTTCTTGAAGTTCTTTGTTTTTCTAACCTCCGTCAAAATAATGTAGTGTTTTTTTTTTTAACTTATACCCCAAGCCTGTATGGTAGAAGATGTGAAAGTAGGGGGGTTGAGAATGCAGTTTTTTTTTGAAAGAGAGGAGATTATCAGATGCCACAAGAAATATTTTTTTTCTATTTTTCTTTGATAGCAAAAGAGTAAAAATTTTGCAAGGTTTTTCTTGATATTTTTGGAGTCCAGGGGAATAAGTGCATAATGGTAATAAATAAATAACAGTTTCCAGTAAGGGAGTTTTCTCAGGTTTAGCTGCACAGGCTTAGAAAGTTGGGTGAGAGAAGGCTTTGAGGAGAGATTAGAAGTTGGAGAGCCCATCTGTCGTGCCAGCATACAAAAATGTCAGCAGATGATGACCGCTTGCACCTCCAGAGCTAGTCTCCTCTAGGCAAAATCAGCAGTCACTGGTGCAGGAGAATGAATGAGTCAGAGCTCTGGGTCCTGAGCCGGTTTTACCTCTTAGCTTTGTGATCTTGCATAAATTCTCCAAAGGCTCTGGACTGCAGTTTAGTTCAGTGTAGCAAGCTTTTATCAAACAGCTATGTGCCAGGTACTGTGGTAGGTGCTCTGGAGAGAAATACAAATTAGATAAGGCTTCTGCTCTTGGATAGTTCTCATACCAGCTGGGGAGACTGACAGGAAACACAGCGATGGTTCCTGCTGTGTTAGAGATATGGGGAGGCAAAGCACATCAATCAGGGAATTCTACTAAGGTGCTGATTCAAGGTCAGCTTCCCTCCTCCTGACCCCTGTACTTAGCACGTAGAGGGGACTGTAGGGAATGCAGTGAAAGTGAATGGTGACAAAAAAATGAAAAAGAGCCTTGAGGCAGGAGCCATGGTTTTCTCCTCTGGGGTAGGAATTGTCTTCACTCTGGGAATACTGTGGTGGGGCCTCTCATCTTCCTTTGCTCCCATCTCTGCCCCCAAGCACGTGTCTTTTTCCTAGCACAAGAAAAAGATTTCTAAGTGTCCTATGTCTTTATCTTAGGCACTAGCCTAAGTACCCCTTGTGAATGGGGTTGGTTGCATCTTTGTGTTCTTAGTGTCAGCACCATGCCTGGCACAGAATTGGTGGTTTAAAAATTCTGTTGAATGCATGGATGGATGGGGATTGCTGGAAGTACAGCCTGGAAGGAGCAGAGCAAGGAGAGATTGAAGAGAAGTGTGAGATGTCCCTGGGCAATGGCTGATGAAATTTAACCCAGGCAGGGAGGGGTTTGGGCTGAAAGCCTTATTAAAAAGCTGCCATCTGCAAAGCAATAATTTAACTCCTTGGTTTCACAAGAAAAGAGTAAGTGTAGCCAGAAACTGGGGCTGGATTTGAAAATTGGCCCCAATTCTGCAATTTTCACCACAGTAAAAGCTTCTCCAGTTATACATGGTGATTGGTCTTGATGGGCTATTGTGGACAGAGGATGGTGCTAGGTTGGGGTGGACAGGGCCACAGCTCAGAATAAAAATCCCCTTTTCTCTCTTCATGAGCTTGGCTGCAGACGTAGAAACTAGAACTAACAGCAGTTTTACCTCATCTTAAAGAAAAGTAGTAAATTAATGGAGGCTTTAATTAATTGCTGTGATCTCTTGAGTACTTACTATAGGCTAAGGGCTGTAGGGAACACTTTAATTCACTGAATAATGTCAGTAACTCTGTGAAATAGATATTAGTGTGCCTATTTTGCAGATGCACAAACTGAAGCTCAAAGGGGTCAGTATTTCACAGATAGTGCAATACTGAGTTGGAGCCTTGGTTTGAACCTGAGCATGTCTGCTTCCAAAGCCCATGCTCTTAGGTGGATTTTCAGTGATGCCAGAAGATGGTTGGACTTTCCTGAAGATGTTTATGTGCATTGTCGCCACAGAGTCAAACCAAGAATTGTATTCTTGTATTTCATTCAGAATCATAACATGCTTAATCCAGATGATGCCTCAGATAATGAAGGTGGGTTTGCCTACAGGCTGTATTGATTGGTGATTCTTAAGAGTGTAAAAAAAGGAAATCACTTGATTTTGTTCTAGGGAGGCAGAATGTATCACACAATAGCTTGGCTTAATGTAGATATATTTAATGTAGGCTGAGGGCTGAAATGGCCACTTTCAGGTCACTGTGGAGTGAGACAGTTCCCTCACTAGACTTTCGGGTCACTTGAGGTGGTTATGCCAAGCCCTGTTCACATTTCACACTTGAGGTTGAGTATTTGTGAAGGGAATATAGATCTTTGGTTTGAACTAGATATAGCTCAAAGGGTTACTCATTCAGAACAGAGCATTTCAGCCTCAGGGCACTTACTTAGCCTCTAAGATGAGACCACATCTGAACCAGCCAAGTCAGCCTGGGATGAGGTTGGAGGAGAAAAATGCATGTGATAAGTCAGATTACAATTAACTTTTTTGTTATTATTTTTTGAGTGACCACAATGTGTGGGACTTCAAAATATGGAATAATGATGGGTTTTATTATTTCTTTTTGAGAAAAATCCAGTCACTTTTTTTTTTAACCTGAGGAAGATGAATCCTGAAGAAGGGGAGATTTATCTCCGCCCTTTGAACTTAAAGCCCGTAAAGTAAAATATATAGTTTAAAACAATTACATGTTCCCCCCACCTCACTGCCGCCCGACCCTTCACAGATAGTGTTTGACAAAACACTATTTAGGAAAGTGCCTGGCTGGTGGTGGGGGGCCTTGCTTCCTGTGAATCTGCATTCCCTGTGCCACTTGCTTGCTTCCCTGAGAGGTACTGGTGGCCAGGTGTTATGAATCCAGGTCAAGATGAAGAAAACGCACTTTTGTCATTTCTTCAGGCATGTAGCCTACCCGACCGGGTCTCAGGTATTCCAGATATGAACGATGTGCCGATTGCGCCAGGCTGGAAGCATTGCTCACTCGGAGATACCAAGGCCTGCTTGCCCCGAGCCCTTTGTTCTCCTGGTTGAAAGCAGTTAATTAGCAACTGTCTCCATAGCAACACCCTCATAGTCCAAAAACATTGTCTAGTTTTTCAGTTTAGCTTATCACACTGTTTACCTGAAGGGCTTTTCACTGCTCTGAGTCTCATTTGAGTTGGCGGCATGCCTGTTGGGGAAGTGAATTGTCAAGATAGAAAAAAACACCATGGTAGCAAGAAGCCGAGGAGACTTCTCCCTACCCAGCCCAACCCGGGCCCTGGATTCTGGGAAAACGGAAGTTGTGGCTGCCTAACATTTTCACCTGTATTTTTTTTTTTGTTTTGCCGTAAAACTGCTATTCTCTCCACCAAGCCCTGAATTGTGAGGATTTTTCCCCCCTTTCCCCGAGAGGCTTTCTAAGCTCTTTAATAGTCCCTGTTTATAGTACATTTCCATGATTAGTCATGTTGAAACCCCGAGTGTTCTCAGCCCCTGTACATTCGAGGAAATTTTGCTTCCCTGAGGGTCTTGGCATTTCCAAAGGCCCTTGGATGAAGGATTATGAGTCTGAATGTGAATTAGTCAGAGCGGCTTTGTTTTTAGGCATAATGAGGAAGGGCTTCTCTTTCTTGGTTTAAGTTGATTGTTTGTGGGAAAAAGGCAACTTCAGGTGGCTTGTTGGTAAAATAGGAAAGGAAACTGTAGCTTTTTTATAAGCCATGCAATGAAGATAATTTTCATAGCTTTCATTGACTGAGTGCAGGCTGTGTGGCCCTCCGTGCCAGCTGTGTGGCCCTCTGTGCCTGCTGTGTGGCTCATGGTGCCAGCTGTGTGGCTCTCCATGCTGGGACGCTTAGGAGCTTTTATCTCACATCTGCAATGGGAAGACGGGAGGCAGATGGGAAAGAATACTGCATTTCCTGAATGCCTACCACATTTCAGTCGCTGAGCCAGACTTTCACAAAATGAGGTCTCCTGTATCCTTCACAGCAAACCTGCTAACGAGGCACTATTAAGTATTTTAAAGATGGGAAACTGGGGTTCCAAGGAGTCGTTGCCTGTGCAAGGTTGTGGAATTCTAATCTAGACCTGTTGGTTTATAGGACACCAACACTTGTCCTGAAGCAGCGTTGTGGATTTGGTGGTGGAGTTAGGTGGTATGTATCACAGATTGCAGGGCTCTGGGAGACTTTTGCCAAGGACGTTAGTTAGAATTTGGTGGTGTACATGTGTAATTCGATCCCTAAGTATGTCTCAGGAAATCATGAAGCTTAGGTCCAGTGATAAAATAGTAGAATATAGTTTTGAGGCACGTGTGCCAGAGCTTATATACCCAAACAGATGTAATTCTTTTTGAAATATTAACTTGGAAAGACTATGCCTTGTGATGTTTCCATTCTTCAGACCTTTTTAAGGAACCTTTATTGGGGAAAGTGCTTTCCCAGCTTGCAAAATACGGCTTTGAATGCATTCAGCAGACCATTCTTGAGCATTTAACTCCCCTTAATATGGGCCGAGAAGTATGGCTTTTCCCTGGTGGTGATCCCTTGGACCTAGCATGGGTTCACTAAGAACAAGTTACCCCAGGCTAGCTTCTTTTCTTTCTTTGAAAACCTTATTAAGCAGAAAACTATAGTTGATATAATGCATAAATTAGAGCTTTGATCTGCTTTTCAATTTTATCTGCTTTGTTGAAAATAGACATAGTCTGAGCTGAATGCAAGAACTATGGTCTGAACTGCGCCTTAGTTAATACCTAAGAGTGACAAACAGGTGTTGTAATGGGAGATCAGTACTATGTGATTTTTGTTGACTGTGCGATCACAGTCAGTTTGTGACGTGGCTTCTGCAGAAGCGAGTGTTACCTTGGACTGTGCACATAGAGGAGGATGCATACCATGTTAGAACACACTTGGAGCCAGGGGTTCTGTTTTCCTTCTTTCGCTCCCTCCCTCTCTCCACTATACTGTATGCCAGGTACCTTTCTATGTGTTGGGATGCAAAGGTGGACAAAAGAAAGCCCCTTCGATGGAACGTAAAAACTAGGGTTTCTTCAGAGGGCAGCAACCCAGATGATAAAGAGAAGAAACCACATGTCACACAAAATCATTCAAAGGATGGGGTGGATGTGGGAGTGGTAGTATTTGCCCTGACTTAGAAAAGACTCTGCAAAGACATGAGTTGTTTTAAAATATCCAAAAGATGCTCCTGGGTGAAGAAGCAGCACATTTGTCCAGTAGACTCTAGTTATAATCTTAAAAGGCAGTCACATTTTGGCTCAATTATAAAAAAGATATTCTTCACAGTCCTGCAAAGGTGGACTGGGCTTCTGCTTTAGGTTATAGCGAGAAGTATTGAAGCAGGGATCAAGAGACCATTTGGTGGCTTACTGTGAAGGTCAACAATATAATGAATCTCCTTTAAAATTTCCAGTCATAAAAATTGTATAAGTGAGCAGGCGTGTCGTCTGCCTGCAAGACACGTGCTAGTAATGAAGGAAGATGTATATCACAATTAACATGCCTGCTTTATATTATTTATTTCTTTGGGGGCAGCTGGATATGATCAATTTAGAAATGTTAGAACATTTGTAACTATAGTGTGTGAGATGGGCAATTTTAGCCACAGGAAGTCTTCAGAATCACAGCACAGGTTCAATTCACTGTGGTTGTTATGTCATAATTATATATTGTGGATGTCTAATTCCTTTTCAAACCTAGAAGTAAAGATCATGTAGCATATCCTAGCCAATATTAAAGCAATATTATTATAAAAATGATCTGTGATGTAGAACCACTAGAATTAGGGCCTTAGGTCTACCCATATTGAGTTTGCCCTTCTTATTTGCAAAATGCTTGATCCCAGATTGCTGTGAGTGATAGGCATAATAGTGATCTTTTTGCTTTTGATAGTTAGGTATCATAGTTTTAAGACAACCCATAGAGTTTTAGAAATTGTGTCTGTGTCTACAGAATCGTGTGTGATTAGATAAAGATTAGTAGGTACAGAAACTAGTTGAAGCATTGATTGATACACCTTGTACCTTCCAAAGAATTGATCTATTTAAATCAAGTTAGTTTTACAGCTCCGTTTGTTGCTTCTCTAGATTGATTAGGTGGTTTTATGATGTTTCTTTTATTTTTTTCACTAGGAATTTTGCTGACTATTTTTAATGCCTGAATTGACAGACCAGTTTATCAGTATTGGGGGTCTGTGTGAGCTTCTCATTAGTCCATTTACAATGGCATCACTTTCATGTTTGAATGTAGACAAACCTGTCCCTAATATTTATGGAGGCTGAGGCAAAGAGTGTCAGTGGAAGCTCATGTACTCTATGTTGAAATATTTAAAGGAAAATTCGAGTTAATACACTGTTAAATAACATTTTCTCACCTCCTACTTTGACAAATTTACTTTAATAATAACTTGGAACCCAGGTTCAAATTTAGAGGCCTGTCCCCTTCTCTTCCCACTCCAGCTGTATGTTGTAACATGTTCATATGGATGCTGCAGATTGCACAAGCAAACCCTCTTTTCCTTCCTCCTGCTAACAGCTGCTCCTGGGCCACTCCTTGCACTGAAGCATACTCACACCAGTGACACAATCTGCCCTTTTGAGAACAGATTCAGGGAAGTGGCCTACACAGACCTTGGAAGTGGAAAGGGGTTCTTGGCCTGAGAATTCCAGAGTCTCAGGTCCTTGGTCGATGGTCTAAAATGTGAGGGTGTTAGGTGAAGTGTCCTCTTGATTCTCAAAGGCTCCTCACCCTGGGAGGAGGAGGAGGATGGCCAGAAGAAGACCAGAGCAAGACGCTCTAAAGTCTAGGGCTCAAGTTGGGCCCTCTGGCTGAGGTCTAAGGACTGTACAGAATATGGAAAAGCATGACTAACTTCCAACTGCCTTTCATACTTCGGAGCTTCAAACTGAGTAGTTTCAACCAAATAGTTGGGTTGGCCTAAGTAGCTTTTCCATTTAGCCTCGTAAATGATCTAAACATCAACATAGTCTGAGAGTTGAGTAAAAAATAAGTGAAGTAGTTGATCATTGTCAGGTCAGGTTTGAATTCTCTCATATTCAAAATCCCTGCAACTGTGAAATTGCCTGTAGGAATTGCAGGTTGTGCTAAACAATCAAACGAATTGGTAGGTTGGCTCCCATAGGCAAAATCTTGAGGCTGTTTGGGGGGAAAAAATTACAAAATATAACTAGTAATAAGTAGGATGCAATAAGAATCAAATGTAATACAGTTTTCTGGGGAAGCAAATTGCATTGCAGTTTGTTTTATTTTAAAAAATGATGTGAAAATACAGAGCATCACAGCACAGACAAATATCTTACACCAGTTTTCACAATAAAATCCCCAAATGTGAAAGCTCTCCCTTTTTGCAAAGATATTTGGAAGCAATAATGTTTGTGTGCATAGTTGAGTTGATCAGAGTACACTGATTTTTTATCCCATGAGGTTTTCAAGGAAAGTGCAGCTGGTCAACCTTTAGTGTTTTCTTTGCCACAGGGTATAGTTCTGTTTCTGTCAGCTCAAATACAGTCTTTTTGGGAAACGAATTCTCTGTAGGATACCTTAAAATGTCTTTCTGTTGTAACACAGGGTAGGAGGCAGTATGTTTAATAGGTTAGTGTGGATACGTGGGTCCTGAAATCACAGTCCTGCTTTTTGCTTCTGGCTCTGCCACTTCTGGTTACTTGTGTAACCTTGAGCAAGTTACTTAACCTTCTCTAAGTTTCAGTTTTCTCATCAGTAAAGTGGGTTGAATAATAGTGCCTTTGTTAAAAGGTAGTTATGAGGATTGAAAAGTATAGGTGAAGGGCTTAGCACATAGTTAACATTCAATAAATGCAAACTATTAATCACTATTAGCTCACTTGTATAAGGAAGGCCTATGGGTTTATAGAAAGGTAACATTCTGTGGTAAGAGAACCTCTCCAGGAGAACTCTGTAAACTCCGGAGGGCTGCATGGAAAATTCCACTGTGGATGATGGGCCTTCTCCTGGAGTTTACCTATTAAGGTGAAGTAGGTCGTGCTTTGAAGTGCTTGGCAGTGGCCAGACCTGGACAGGTACTGAGAGTTGCACTGGGTCCTGTGGTTGCTGTGTCCCCGCCTTCCGTCCTAGGTAGCAGATGGTAGTCCTTACTCATCCCTGAAGAGTCCTAAGTAGCCTGAGTCCTAGATGTCATTTGTTGCTTATCTGCAAAGTGGTTTTGAAGGATATGGTTTTTCTTCTTTGGGTATGAAACGTAAGAGGATGAAGGAAAAATGAGAAGTTTTGTTTCTAAATGAATATAGTACACAGCCTCAGAAAATATGGGGAAAAGATGAGAAGGAAAATTATTTTTATTTCTAAATGCACTATTCATTTCATTTTCCAAGTAACTTGTGGCTCTCATTATTTTTAGTGATTTATGCTTAAATAGTCTTCCTTGGGAGTAATCAATTACTGGCTTCAAATATAGACAGGGAAATTACAGGTCACAGTAGGCTCATAAAATAACGCTTAGAACGAACTTAGGATGGGACGTGGAACAGGGCAGCAGACTTTCCACCAGGTGCCATTCCTGTGTTCTCAGCTCTACCCTCGAGCCTTCTCCAGTGGGGCCCCAAATGCACCACCATGATGTAAAGGTCTGACCAACTACTTAGTTTCTAGCAGCCTAGAGTGAAGGCACCTCTCTGTGCCTTCCTCTTCCCTAAGCCTCAGTTTTTTTGTTTTTGTTTTTTTCCCTTGCAAAAATTGAGACAATAGTGTCCAATGTGCAGAGGGTCTCTGAGAATGAAATCAGAGGCACCTAGCAACTGCCTGGACAGTGCCAGCACTCCACCTGCCACCCCTCCCCACTGCCCTCTGTTTGTGGAGAGGTGGATGATTTTGCTAGTCACAAAGCCTGTCTTCTTTGAGACAGTAGGGAAAAAGCAACCAGGGTGATTCACAGAATTTCCTGAATAGGTACAGCTGCAATTTCTCTGCCTTTACTCATCACCATAAACATACTTCAAAGTTGTCAGTTATGTTTTCTTTCTCATTTTTGGTGTTGAAAAAAATTAACCTTTGAGTTTCAGTTTTCTTGTCTGTAAAATGGGGGAGAAGAATAGCTCCCATTCCATAAGGTGGCTGTGAGAATGTGAGAATACAGGTGACAGGCTACATAATTCTCACAAATGCAGTTGGAGTCCCTAGAAGGGGAGGAGGGGAGCTGTGAAATCCGGTTTGGAATTGGGAATTTTCATCCTGAGCCTGTGTTAAGGAAAGGAATGAGGCCCATCCCAAAGTAGAAACCAAAAATGTTCTTACTGAATATGGCACAAGCACTGGTTTTCTTTCTTAATGAGTGTGGTCACTATTAGAGTTAAGCCTTTCCCTGCATGGCAAGTGTGAACATATCTGCAGACCCTGAGGACACCAGAGCGGCAGGCTTTGAAGGGAGAGCAGTGGACACTCAGTGATGGGGCCTCTCACAGTCTAGCTCTGACCCCACCAGATCCCGTAGGTTCCTGGTTCTTGTTCCTGTTGAATTCCTGACTATCCCCTTTACACAGTGATAGAGCCTTTATTTCCACTCCTCATGGAGGCATATTGCATTTGAAAGATTGAAACCCATTGCTGTCCCCATTGACAGGGAGCATGTTAAGGGTAAGATGCTGCATTTCATTCATTGCTGGGCCCCCGTTTCTGAATCTGGACGTGTATCTTGTAGGCATTCAAGAAATACCAGTTGGAGGAATGTCACTGATGTAATTGATGTCTCTGTGTGCACACCCCCAGATCAAAGACCATGCTTCTTGGTCTAGCCATAGGAACTCTCCACCCTTGAGACTCAGCCAGGACGTGGGGCCCAGGCTTTCTTCACCTCCCTGGTAGTGCCCTTTTTAGAGCTAGGCATAAAATGACAGTGCTGCCCCTCAAGTCTAAAGGAGGGGGCACAACGTAGCATCCTGTGCTTCACCACTGGGGGCTGGCTGGGCCACTGTTAAGGTCTGTAAAGACTACTGTTTGCAGGAGAGGTTGATGAAAACCCTTGGCTTTAGCTCTGGCCAGAGGATCCAGGCTTTATCTTGTATGCTTCGAGCCCTGGCAAGTCTGCCACATGGTTATGGAAATGTTCCTGAGGCACGAAGGAGGCTTTTCTGGACCAACCGATGGGGAGTGGGTGGGGAGGTGTGGAGGAGGAAAGAAAGAAAACTCTTTCCCCATTCTTTTTTTTTTTTTTTTTTTTGAGATGGAGCCTTGCTCTGTCGTCCAGGCTGGAGTGCAGTTGTGCAGTCGTGGCTCACTGCAAGCTCCGCCTCCTGGGTTCAAGCAGTTCTCCTGACTCAGCCTTCGGAGTAGTTGGGACTACAGGCGCGCACCACCACGCCTAGCTAATTTTTGTATATTTAATAGAGACAGGGTTTCACCATGTTGGTCAGGCTAGTCTCGAACTCTTGACCTCGTGATCCGTCCACCTCGACCTCCCAAAGTGCTGGGATTACAGGCTTGAGCCACTGCGCCCTTCCTCTTTCCCCATTCTTAAGTACCTAGTAACCCGGTCTGAGCTGTTTTAGGTGTAAGGGAGCTTGGGAAGTTGGGAAGTGTCCAGATGTATAGACGCTGGAGCATTTTCTCCATGGGGTTCTAAGCCTGGGAAAATGCCCAGATTCTACTCAGAGACATTCTCCCATTTTCTTAAACTAGGGGTGTGCTGGGAGAACTCCGGGCTCCTTGCCCACAGGACAGCTGAGAAGCTTTTGTCTAAACTCTCTTGCTGAGCCACATCCTCCCTCTGAACTTCCCACCTTAGTCTTCAGAGTGTCGTTTTAGACTTGGGATTTCTAGTGACTTGAAGGTTCTGGTCTTTCTGCTATGATTGAGATCTGTGCTGCACCCCTGGGTCTGGCAGTGTCCCCAGCAGTGGGGTGCTGCCCAGCGCTAGGTCTTTCATGCTGACGAGCACAGTGGCTGATGTCATTGTGGGGGAGTTCCTTCTGTGGCCATAGAGGTCTTGGTCTTTAACACTGTATCTCCTCCTCACTGGCCCTGAGATAAATTCCTTTGGGCTGCTAACTCTCCTTCCCTTAGTGGCTGCTGGCAGTTAATAGTCCATTTCCTAGACTGGTGAGATGGTTGCTTTCATCTCAGCCTGTGAGGCTGGGAGTCATTTGGATGGAGGTGGCCAGAAGCTACTTGAATGCTCCACGGCTATAGAGGACATTCAGCATCCATTCTGGTTTTCTTACCAAATGCATAGAGGCTAGCCCTCTCACTGGCTCATTGTATGATTCAGGTGGGATTGACGTCACTTGCAACTCTGGAAGTAGACCGTGATTGATATAAGCCTAAAACAGCTATGTCCACGGCGATTGATTGAGGGATGGTGCCTGACCAATCACAGCCAGTGAGACAGGGGAGGTATCTTTCTGGGGCTGCTGGGAAAGTAAAGCTTTCTTTCTCTGAAACTTTCAGAAGAGAATCACACATCCTGTGGACAGTGTAGTGCGAGGACATGAGTTCTGTATGGGAGCAGTTTTCTTTCATAAGAATCCCACACATGTGCAGGACTGGTTGCTGGTTGGAGCCACTAAGTAACCTACTGGGAGGCAGATTGGTAATGATGCCATCTGAGCTGTTGGAACGAGACTTCTTAGTTAAATAAGCCACTAAGCCCCCTCCATGGCTTAAAAGCCAGTTTGATCATTGTTTCTCAGAACATAGTGACCTGATATGCAGACCTTCCTCTTGTGAATTTGTTGAGGACTTTTCCTACAAGGTCTTCTCCAAGGTCCGTGTGAGGGTTCGGTGTTAGCATCTGGGGAGCCAGGGATCCTCATGCTAAGGCAGAACAAAAACAGGAGTCAGGGCTGGAGAGGGTCGTCTGTGGTCTCTGGGGCGAGGCAGCTTGAGGTGGGACCCAGCAGTCCAGGGAATCAGAGAGGAACAGTGGGTTGGAGTAGATCTATGGGTTGGAACAGGTCTGTGAGAGGTCTTAGGGGAGTGGTCTTGCCCACAGTGGAGTGGCCCCGAATCCACTGAGGATCCCGGGATGGGGGTGCAGGCCTTCAGTTATCATAGACTTTATATGTGTATCTGGGTGGGGGTGGGGGTAGGGTGGTGTGTCTAAGTTCTGTGATGTCTGGGGTGGTGTTGTAGATCGAACTTCTCCCAAACAGGCTCAGCCACACCAGTAGGACATAGTCTCTTCCTGTTTTGCTTTATGATGTTCCTGTCTCTTATGCTGAAAAGAGCCCCTGAAAGCCACTATTTAGTTGCCTGTACTGACACACACCTGCTATTGGATGGATCGTCTCACACAGAGTGTTATGCACCATCCATAGCTAACCTCAGGGCCGGGGTGGTGCTCAGAAACACTGTCTTTATGATATACATGGGCTTTTGAGCTCATGGCTTGTGGTTGTGGACTGAGAAAATTGCTTCCTGGGTTTACAGAGATGGTAGGGGAAATGACCCTCTTGCCACCACTTATTCAGTGATGGCTTCCTGGGGTGATGCTTGGGGATGGATGTGACTGAAAGGATTTCAGGAGTTAATTGGAAGAGTACATCATAGCATGCATGATTGATCCGTATGTGGTATTATCATTATTAGAATCCCAAAAAGGTGATGGTTAAAAGAGTACTTAACTATTTGCTGGTCACTGGAGAGATAGAAACACTGAACATGTTTGTCCTTAACCTGCAAGAGCTCGGAGCCTAATATGGACAACAGATCTGTAATAAATATCATAGGGGATGGTAGAGGGACAGATTCACATTGACACAAATTTTTAAAAAGTAAATATTTAAAAGTAAACTTTTTTTCCCCAAAATATTACTGGTATTCATCTTCTTCCAAATAGAGTATCTAATATAAAACCTATGAAATTTATCAAGAGAAGGCTTAATACAGGAGATGCTGGAAGCCCATAGATTTTCCTCAAATCCCTCTTGGTACATGTGACTCCACTACAGGCCATGCATCTTCACCAAATCATTCCCTTTGGGGCAGTCGTGGCTCGGTGCTCTTCTGGGTTCAGGAACGCTGAGCCAGAGTAAATCACCCCTAATGGTCCTCTCTGCAGCCAATGAGATTTCTAATACAGCAAGAATTCAATAGAACAATACCTTTCTAAGGTACTAGCTAGACTGTTAAGAGGGGCTAATGTGGTAGCAGCCTCCTGGCACAAAGGCAAGGGTCTGTGGTTAATGACTGTTGTGTCCGTCTGAGCAGGGAGAATGTCTGTGAACAGAATAGCTGGTGTCCAGATGCTCCTAGTGAACTTTTATCAGTGAGTAGACGTGGCCCGGGAGGGCAAGCCAGACAGTCCAGCCGGCTTGGAGCTGGAAGGAAGGAGTTCAGTCTTAGGTCAAGATACTGTGCTGAGGGAGGTGGAGCTGTAGAGGCAGGTGGGCAAACTGGGGACTCCCTGGGAGCCCTGGAAGCAGCTTCCACCACTTTGGATACTTGGGAATTGGAGGTGGAAGGATGCCAGGGAAGGTGTTTGGGTTTCTTTTCTCTGTGAAGTTATGGCAGTGCCATCTTCCAATCAGCCATCTAGAGAGCCACTTTTAAGAGCGCCTCAAGTGAGCCAAATTAGGGGATCGCCAGGACAGAAAAGCTGCTGAGGTGGGATGAGCACCATGGATCATCTTCTGCCCTTCTGGCAGTCTTTGTGGGCTGGACATCCCAAATGTGGGCCTGGGAAAATAACATTTCCCATACTTTGTGCGTGTATGTTTCATATTTTACAGTGGTGCTTTTGATAAGCAGTGTAACATCAAAGCCAAGAACTGTGCTTTCCATTTCTGGAAATATGAGGAGCCCAGAGGCTTCTCTTTGAGATAAGAGCTGTGTGACTTTGTGTGACTAAATTTCTCCGAACCTCAGTGTGCACCTTCTTTGCAGGGCTGTATAAAGATTCATTGAGATGCTAACCATGACACACTTGGCTCATAGTGGGTACTTAGTCCTTGTCAGCTTTCCTGCCCATCTGCAGGGGTGGCAGTGGTGCCAGGGGGTGGCGTGCTGAACTGAAAGTTCGTCTGGGATCTCCTGGTTGTGTTTGGATTTAGCTGGGGTGTGTCCTCTCCTCCTACACCTTGAGTCACCAGCCAAGGTGGAGGAGAGAGGATGGGGTGCAGCCTGGGTCCAGCTTTCTCTTGGACATGGTTGGGAGGTGCTGACCACAAGTCTGAGGCCCTGAAAAGAAGTGCTACAAGGAGGGTGTTTCTTTCCCCATTGGCACAGCATCAAGGTTCTCAACAGCTGGACACAAACAAGCTGTTCTGGGAGCCGTGTCTCTTTCCCCTTCACCTGCTTGCTGCCTGCTACGCTCACTGGTCACCAGGGCTGACGTATGGGGAGGAATGAAGAGTGGTCTCCCTGACAGCGGATGTCATTGTTTGCTCTCTCTGGAGGGAGGATGTCTGACCGAGGCCAGAGACCACGCTCAGGGGGGCTGGGCGCCCGGGGAGTGCACGCGAGCCTCTGTCCTTAGTGATGGAGTCCTGGGCCACTGGGGCTGTGGCTGGGTGCTGCTTCCACTCTGGCTCTTGACAACAGAGTTTGTTCCCTTTGAAACAAGGTTGTAGGAACCAGAGTGTGTGAGGGGCCTTTGGCAGCGCTGAAGGAGGGGCAGCTGGAATCTTTGACCCCCTCAGGCCCCTGCCGGCCTGGCTAGAGAGCTCTGCCTGGAAGGGGACCTCTGTTGCTGGGCAAGGGAAGGCACCTTTGGCTTTAGGAAGCCTGAGGGTCTTGTCCCTGTCCTGGTTGCCAGGGCTCTGCCTAGTGCCATGGAGGGGAGACCAGATTGGAAGTGATTCAGAAGCCAAATAAATGAAGAGCGTGACAGCACTTGAGAGTCTTTGCGCATGTCATTTCATTTAATCCCCTAACAGCAGCAAGGGTGAGAGGCTTAGACATGTTAGGAAGCTTGTCACACCGTAAGCGAGAGAGCCAGGAATTCTGATCTCAAGTCCAGCCACCCCTGACCATCCCAGAGCTCTGTGTGTGTGTGTGTGTGTGTGTGTGTGTGTGTGTGTGTGTGTGTGTGTGTGTGTGTGTGTGTGTGTGTGTGTGTGTGTGTGTGTGTGTGTGTGCGTGTGTGTGCGTATGCATGCATCCCAGAGCGCACGCACCCATCAGTGAATGCTGCCTCCACGTGGGCAAGGCATATGCGTTTTTCTTTCATTATTCTCAGAAACAGGCATCCAGTGCAGAACGGGCCTGTAATGGTTGCTGACTAAGTGCTTAATGGAGATGTTGCTGCTGATAACCCTCAGTTGAAAAGGGAAAGACGCAGGCAAGCTGGCCAACATCAAAGCCGGGTTTTGTTTATAGATAAGGGTAGGTTTCATTCTGTGGGCTCCAGAGCCCCTGTCCCCAAATCCCAGAGGGGGTGAGTTTTAAACAGAAACTGTGTTTATCTCCCCCAGTGGGCTGGAAGACAGGCCTACTGGGACTCAGAAGCTTCCCTCCCTCCCATCCTCCCTTCCTTCCTTTTTCCCTTTCTTCTTCCCTCCCTCCCTTCCCAGATAGCTAGCCACTGCCCTCATTTATAATATAACATAAATAATGCTCTCCCTGCCCTGTTTCCGTTTGGTTTTTGTTCTTCACATATTTTATTTGTACTTGATTGTGGGATATTTAAAGTAATTTGGAAAATATGAATATTAAGTAGAGGAATCTGGAGAAGAGGTCACAGAACTGTAACGGACCCAAGCTGCAAAAATGCAAAACACAGTGTGTAACCATATGTGTGTAGACCTTCCCTCTTAGTTAAAACTGGCCATGACATGATGGCATGCCCCTGGTAACAGGTGTTTCAACTAGATGTAACCAAGTAATAAGTAGCGTCAATGATTGGGTGATGGCGATTTGACTAAATTGTAATCTGGGCAGAAGTATAGAAATTCAACAGTTTTAAGGGCATTTGTGATACATGTGTATGTGTTACTTATATGTTCTTCAGGACGTAGATGGGGCCAAAGGACAAATTTTCTGTTTTCAGCACTGGGGTGCATGAGGGAGCAGGTGTCGGCCACACCAACACGTATAAGTTGTGCCTGTGGTACTGATCAATGAATTCTTTCCTGTTACTTCATGGCTCAGAGGAAAGAAGGAAGAGCCAGCAAGTTAAGATCATGTATATGACACAGACCTAATCCTTTTAAATTACATGTTACAGCACTTCAGGTTTTGATTTGTCCAGGACTGAGGTCCTTTTAGGTTTTCAGAAGACTGAGAATTCTTATGAACCTAGGCAGGGCCAAGGTTGAGCAAGCTGCGGTCTGCCCTCCTCTCTCTTCTGCTGGGCAGTCACGGAGGGGCTGATGCCAGGTGGCTTGTGAGCCTTCCCACTTTGCACTGTGCCTGCACTCGGGTGGCTTTTTATCAACCCAATACTGTTGCACCCATGTCCCACTTTGAGGGTGGATGAAGTCAAGCTGCCCGCCTTGCTGCCACCCTCTTTCATTCCAGTGTCTCTGACCACATTCTCACTAGGCCCTCTGGAAATCCCCTGTAGGATTTTGGAAAAGCATTCTAAGAATGGTTCTCTTGTACACGCTCTTGTTGTCAGGACGCTTGAGCCAAAATTTTTGGTCATTTGCCCCAGGAGCCCCTTTTCTTCTGCACACTCTTTTTCCAGGGGATTTCAGGGTAGGTTCAACAGTTTAACTTACCCCGCCCCCTTCTTGGTATTTGTAGTGGCTTACACACCCCAAGTAACTGAAAACATTTGTTGGCATATTAGGGGCATTTCCACATTGGGGCTCTAATCCCTGGAGATCAGGAAGACGTTTTCTTTGGGTGACTTTTTTCTCCTGGTGATGCAGTGGACCAGTGCAAGGAGGAGGGTGAGTTCAGTTGCTACACACAAGCCAGGTACAGGACTTCCAGAGTGAGAGGGATAATTTACACCCCGTGGCTATTTATTTAGCACATCTTTTGTGTGAATCTCCAGTGCTAGGGAAAGGGATCTCAAGATGAGTAAGACCTGGTTCCTGCTCTTAAGATGCTCACGGTTTAGTGGAGGGGACAAAGTGGGACACAGGTCATGATGGCATTACAATGAGAATGTAGAGAACCTACAACTGCTGCACCCTCCCAGTTCTTTAAGATGCCCTCTCTGGCCACCAGGGCAGCATGTCCAGAGGCCCGCGGGTTTGGAATAGTGTTTCTTTCCATGTGTGATGCAGGGTTCCCTCAAAGCCGAGGCGAGGTTTATGCACACTGCCCAATTGAAATGTGTCTCATGTTCACTCGCTGCTGCATCAGCAGAACCTTACGGGGGGCACTCCTTGGGCTCACGCTAGCTAGGAGGCCTTTGTTTCTTCAGGCCTTGCGCTGCTTGGATTGAATTGGATTCTGCCACACTGGTATTATTATCTCACCCCTTTAAAACCAGAATTTATAATAAACTACTAATGTTCTTGGAATAAAGGCACTTCAGAGTGTGCATAGCTTGAAATAATTCTTCTAACACCTAGAAATTCGCCAATTTTACTTTTGAAGGAGATGAGAATAAACATTTAGTGGTCAGCCAGATGGAGAATAAATGGCCAGCATTTGAGATTTTCCTGTTCCTGTTTATGGAGAGAGACTGGCATGGACCTAATTCCCAACTTGTTGATCTGTTGTACCCTATTTTAATTATTTTGCCAGATGTAAACATTTTCCCTTTTTTGTGAACGGAGTGTTTATTATCACATTTAATGTATTCGGTGCCTGTGAGTGCCGACCTCTTCAAAATTGTCGACTTCATCATCCATGTGCTGTCCAGAAATGAGATCTTGATGCCCCCCAAATGAATTATAAAAAGCTTTTCATAGTAATATAATTGATCCACTGTTGGCCACACTTATAAAAAAATCAATGTTAACGTGTTAATATTTCATGAGTGCCCACGTTGCCAGCTCCTTGCAATGGGACCAAACTATAAAGAATGAGAATTGTTTCACAATAGCCCAGCACATGGACAGAGTGCCAGGAAAGGGAGTTTGGGGTTGACTTTAAAGTTTGAAGTGCAACAGGGCCATTGAAAAACAATCCTCTGACTCATGTCAGATTGTTATAATTATTTAATGCCCACAATGCAGCTTTGTCCCCATGGATTTATACTGGAGAGGTTTCTTACCCACACATTGTGGTTATTAGCTGCAAAGAAAGCGGCGTTTGTTTATAATGACATGGAGTATATCTGGATGGCAAAGAAAACACTGCAGATTCTGTCTTCTTAGGAAGGAGGCAGGAATTTGGCAGACAACCTATAGGAAATTGGGAGACATGCTGTCATTACTTTTCATATATGTGGGTGGTTGCAGCCAATAACCATTAGACACCTTTTATTTTTCACCTTTGTCCCAAACTCTTGAGAGAATGAAATTCCATGCTTGCTTTTCATCTATATGACGTTATACAGCTGGTATGCCCAGAGTGTATCTCGACTTAATCTTTTTTAATGTGTCTCCCAAAATCCCTTTCTCAAGGCTCTACATCCTGCCTCCATGAAATTTGGTGTCACCAACATTGTCTTACAGAACCACTGTTACTATTTTTATAAAGAGCTTATAAATATGTTTTGAACAGTTCTCATGTGGCTAGATCTCATCAAGGGATTTTTTTCAGAGTCGAAAAATAAAGTTAAGGAAGTAAGGCTTTGGGGCCTCCCTGGGGACATGTCTGGTTTGGAGATCAGTGGTGGTGCTAATGGCCCAGAGTCCGGCATCCGGCTCCTTGGGAGATGAAAGGTCATTAAGTCAGAGAGGACCAGTCAAGTCCAGCTCCTCCAAACTGCCTTTCTGTCTGTGTCTTCCTTGGACGTCCTCCCCTCTTCCCCTACATGGAACTCTTAATTGCCTTTGCTGTCAGAGGAGGTTCAATATCAATGGGTTTCTCAAGCTTAGAGGGCAACAGGGAGACATTGAACCACAGTACTGTGAAATAGTCTGCAGGTACTTACAAGCTGGGGTGTGCAGATGCAATTTATAATTGCACCGGAAATACTTGTAACCTTTATCATGCTTAGTGGTGGAAATAAGAAAATCTGTGAGTCAGCTTAGTACTGACTTGGGACCAATATGAAGCAACTGAATCCTCTTAGGTTTTGCGAGAGAGCTACAAATAGAAAGCAGACACAAAACATAGACTAGAGTAACAGTAAGTGTATCTGGAGCCTCAAATTAGGACTCATATATTCAGTTTCTTATTTTTTGTTTTCTGGTTCAACAGGAAGTCTGGGAGATCTATAGGAATTTGAATTACCTTTAATGGTTTATGGGGACCAGAGAACCTAAACTTTAGAATTGGGATTGTCCTGGAAAATCTGGAACACATATTGACTCAGATCCAGACAGTGGGATATTGAGTATGATGCAGATGATGAGCCAATTAAGAGAAAGGTTTGCATTTAAGCATCTTCCTCTTGTACTGGTGACTGAGTGACTCCAAGGTGGCACCATTATCACTGGTGCTTGTGCAGAGGTGATTTTTTTTTTTTTACACTTTGCTGTCTGAAATGCTTTAAATGATTCTTTTAATTAAAAAAATTAGTTAACCTATATAAATATTCACTTGGTAACCCCTTCATTTAAACAGTCTATTTATGCCTTATGCACTTGTATGTGTGTGTGTTGTGTTTCACGGTAACAAAGTTTTTTGTTTTTTGTTTTGAGACGGAGCCTCGCTCTGTCACCCAGGCTGGAGTGTAGTGGTGCGATCTCGGCTCACTGCAAGCTCTGTCTCCAGGTTCATGCCATTCTCCTGCCTCAGCCTCCCAGGTAGCTAGGACTACAGGCGCCCGCCACCAAGCCCGGCTAATTTTTTTTTTTTGTATTTTTAGTAGAGACGGGGTTTCACCGTGTTAGCCAGGATGGTCTTGATTTCCTGACCTCGTGATCCGCCCGCCTCGGCCTCCCAAAGTGCTGGGATTACAGGTGTGAGCCACCGTGCCTGGCCGGTAACAAAGTTTTAGAAACGGTCTTATTCTGTAATATGTTGGCCAGTTATAATGCATTTAAAAGATGTTATTTCATAGATAACAAAATAGCTTCTTGATTTTCATGATAAACGTAGACTCGGAGCCTTTTTCTTTTTCCCCGATTGTGAGTGAGCTCCTGGAGGGCAGGGACAGTTTCTCACACCTCCTGGGATTAGAGGTGGAGGAACAGAATGGACTGGGTGGGCAAGGACTGGGTGGTTGGAGCTCAGGGCCTGGGGCAGGAAGTTGTGGGGAGGGAGGGTGGTGGGAAGGTGAAGGGGAGATGGTGGCAGGTCATGGGGGACACTGTGTGCCATACTATGGAATATAAACCTCTCCATTAGTGCGGAGCCACACAGCAAAGTTTTTAAGTGGATAAGTATGTATGGGGAGTGGGACATGATCTGGTTTGAATAAAGTATACTCAGGACTCTTGCCATACAGTAATTTTTTTCAACCCGCTAGACACTGTTGCTGGGGGGAAGTGGAGAGTGGTTTTATCCATATGGCAGGATCATGGCTGTGTAGCCCCGAAGCCATAGGCAGCTCCCACCCCACCCACCCACAGTGGCATCCACAGTTTTAGTCTCTAATAGCACTTTGTCTCCTGAGAAGAAAAGCAAAGTTGTTTTTCCGTTCTTCTTCTCTCATCCCCAAAGTGTTCTTCTCACCCAAACCATGATCTCAGACCTTAGGAGTTACAGGTCAGACATGTCACGGAGCCTGTTTGAGATCAGTCGTCTACGTTGGTGATGAAATTATAACACCCTAAAAGAAGATTTTGGAGTAGGAACTTGCCAGTGTCATTAGACATGGTTGGGTTGAGAGAGGAAATGCGATTGTATGAAAAATGTAGAATACAAAGTACTGCTTATTCTGTGATCATGGCTACTGTTTCAGGGGACAGGACTAGAAGGGAACTCGGACAAAGAAAAACCCTTGGCCTGTGAAGGCTGTGGGGTTGTGAGTGCTGTTTCCCCAAATTAAAATATCTTTATTATTGTCATGATTTTATTGTGCCATTGATGTACATTAACTCAAATCAAAGCGAACAATTTTAAGATGACAAGAGTAAGTCTGGAGAAAAACCTAGGACCCCAGAAAGAAGGCATATTGTACATCCCAGTCTGCTGTAACTTCAGGAGCTGCTGCTGATGACAAAGGGCTTTAAGGCATGGGAAGTGTTTGCAGCACTTTGGGGGCTCTATGCCTCTCTGCATGCTTGTTTAGTCTTTGCTGTGGCCTGTTTACCAGCCTGTCTGCCCTGAAAATGGGGAAGGTGGATCCAGCTGCTGTCCAGGCCTTCAAGAAGCAGAGCCCCATTCAATTGTCCACTTCTCTGTTGCTGTCCAGAGCCAGATCATGTGTGGGATACCTGGCTTTTCAAGGGCCCGTGTATGGTGTGTTGTTGAGTGGAAATGTCTGAGATGCTCCTTTAGTAGCACTTGATTCTTTGGATCAGTGATGTGCCATTTCTTGTATGAAAACGAGAAGTTCAGAGTTTTGAATTCTGTCCCCAGTTCTATCACTTTCTTGCCCTGTGACCCTGTTCTCCTCCCAAAACCTTTCTGAGTCTTAATCTTTAATAATGTTTAATTGGATCACATGAAATGATACAGGTGAAAGCATTTAGAAATGGATAGCACTGTGGGAGAATATTTTTGTTCATAATTGTATCACAATGTGGACCTGGAGAGTTAACCTTTGTCAGAGCTTAGTTTCTCAGCCTTTTTATCTATTAAATGGGAATACAAATGATACCTTCATTGGGGGTTCCCTGAGCATGCAGTTGGAAACTGACCTCTTCTGGAGGACCATGACTTTTATTTTTTGACTCTGTAGTGTAGGAACATCTTAATTAAAGATTATGGAAAAAATGAAAAATGGGTTTATAAAAAATGCCCAGATCCAATTTCATGTATTTGTAAACTGTTGATCAACAACCCATGTGGAACCTATGGCCGGATATGAGTTATCCAGTATTAGCATTGATATGAATGCTTTTATCAATAGAGCATTGATAAGGCATTTCATGGAACACACATGTCAGCTCATTCTCTCACTTTACCTACCTCCTCCTCTATCTGCCTCCCCTCTCGCTTAGATCTTCTCCCTCCCTTTTCTCTTTCCTCTTTTCCTACCCTCTCTCTCCTTTTTCTCTTTTCCTTTTTTTTTTTGTTTTTGTTTTTTTGAGACAGAGTCTCGCTCTGTCACCCAGGCTGGAGTGCAGTGGCGCGATCTCCGCTCACTGCAAGCTCCGCCTCCCGGGTTCACGCCATTCTCCTGCCTCAGCCTCCCGAGTAGCTGGGACTACAGGCACCCGCCATCATGCCCGGCTAATTTTTTGTATTTTTAGTAGAGACAGGGTTTCACCATGTTGGCCAGGATGGTCTTGATCTCCTCACCCATTATCTGCCTGCCTTGGCCTCCCGAAGTGTTGGGATTACAGGTATGAGCCTCTGGCAGTTGTGCTACAACTGTAGAGAAACTAGAGGTCTAATTTCTCACATACTGGTCCTCTGTGAATTGAAATATAGATCATCTCTCACAGATGTAGATATGGTGACTGAAATAATTATTTTGCAGGAACCATTGCATACGTGACATACTTACTCAATGTCAGATAAAGTCTTTGGGGGGAGATGGGATAGTGTGTGGTGTCCACCCTGTCACTTCTGCCAGGGTGAGGGCTCACATAATTTATTCTAAGCTTCCCGTCCTCAGCTTATGCACAGGAGTACAATGGAAGATGGGGGGTGGAGGCCTTGCCTGTGGAGCCTTAACTGGGAGCAGACAAAGAAGGCATGTAGCTGGAGAGGTCCAGTGCTTTTTCCAGGGCCGGAGGCTGGGAGGTGTCCTCATGCACTCCTATAAGCTAAGCAGAAGCCAGAGAGCTTTCCCTAGTCATGCAGCTCACAGGATAGTGTGCAGCAGAGCTCTGCTAAAGGAACTTCAGTTTTAAGAGCGCCTTCACTCCGTGGTACCACAGATAAAATTAGCATCCATATTAGTAAGCCCAACCCAGAGAACTATGCAATTATCTCATGATTTTATTTAATGACTGTGCTCTTTTCACAGCTTATCAGGGTAATCTTTGGAGCATGTCCTGATTACATGTTGTACAGACCATAAAATAAGTGAACTTAAAAAGCAATTCAAAGCTAGCTCTAATTTAATTTATAATTTTTACATCTCAAGACAACATTTTTAGTAGGTAATTGTCCAGAATTTTGTTTTGTTTTTTGTTCTTTACATATGTCAATTTTTACTTGTCTTGCAGTTTCCATTCCCCCAGCACATCTCATCTTTGCTCATAGCAGCGAAGAAGAGAGTGCATCTGTCCTGGTTCTCCTTCACCTTGCTAATCAGGCTATCCCCCTGAGCTCTTTAGGGAATGTATAATGACAAATTCGACCTTGTAGGACTTGTGCGTGGAGCTTCAGGGTCTTTTCTAAATGGCAAACCAAAGTGGCCAACACTTGCTAGCTGTGTGATCATGAGTAAGTTACTTGACTTCTGAGCTCTGATTTCTTGCCTTTAAAATGTTCCCACTTCACAGGTAGTGGTTGATTCACAAGGTTGCCATGAGGCCTCAGTGAGGTACCTACCTGTGAGAAGTGCCTAGTCCCTGGAAGGCATTTGAAAGTCATTTCCCAGGGCAGGTCGGATACTGAGGCTTCCCAGGCTGCTGTACAGGTGGGCATGCTGGGAACCTTCTCAGACACACTGGCCTCTTTTTCTTTCCATCTAGCACTAGAGATGCTTTCTCTAGTTGGGACATGCAGGAGGAAAGGGAGAGCAGGTGCTTCCTTGATGTGGATAATTAATTTTTCCTTCAGATCATTCTGATAATGCACCAACCTTTGGATGGGAAAAGGTGCAAGGCTGGGATATGCACTAGTGTTACATCACTGGAGTTATGTTGGGGTTATGTCCAGTGTCAGATTTTTTTGTCCAAAATCCCATTAGCAGAGGAAAGGAAGAAGATACATTTCCTTGGCAACTATTACGTCCCAGGCACAGAGATTACAGAGGCAGGAGTGACAGTTGTTGAGGGATATAGTGGGTGTGAGAGGGAGGGATGTAAACTGAAGAGTTCCCATCATAAAATGTGGTAGAATGTTCACAGAGGCTCACCTACCCTTCCCCAGGAAGACATTTATTCTAATTTTGGGGGAGACTAAGTGATTGGGGCTATTCACTTCTCCGAGACACCAGAAAATGAGAATGTCTGTAAAATTAATATGAACTCTAGTTCTGTCTGCATTTCCAACTTCTTCATTGTTTTCTTTTTCTGACTAGATTTTAAATCCCTTGAGGAAGTCATTTTTCAAACACTATTTTCTGTGAAATCCCCAATTGTAATGTCTACTTTATTTACTCCTCCACTCATCCTTCCTTATCAGATTTATTGCACAGTATAATGGAATATATGAAATTAAAAATAACTATACTGTGGACACTGGGCTCTGCATACAGTAAATATTCAACCATTGTCTGCAGACTTGCCTAAGTGTGTACGCAGTAGTTATTCTAGGCAGGTGCTGTGCTCCAGGCTGGAAGTTGTGTACAGGATAGAGAGAGAGGGTGCCTCAGAGTTGGCAGTTTCCTCCAGCAGTCAAATTCTGAACACCCAGCTGTGCCTCTTGCTGGGGCATCTAAACTTTCACCTTTCAGAGAAAACAAGGTCTTTGGAACCAGTGTGTTCTCTCAAACAGTGTTGGATACTGCCTGATTGTTTCCATCCGGGAACCAAGTTTTCAAAAAGAAGTCCAGCTGCTTTGTTAAGATAAGAGACTGTTGTGTGAAAATTGCTGAGTGAGAGCTCCCACTGGAGGCTCCTTGTCTTCCAGGCCATTACCAGTTTACTCCTAGCTGGGTGATGGGGGTGAGGGTTGGGGCCAGATTGCTAGAGCCCCATTCCTGCCAGTTCCTCCCATTCCTGAACTCTAGGGTGAGTAGAAGGTAGAGAGGGTTGATGGGGCTGGGCTCCTGGCCTCGCAGAACGGTGCTGACCTGGAGCCTCTTCAGAAGGTGGCATGATTGCAGTCTCTCCTGGACTGTTGCTGCCCTTGTTTGTCCTCCCTTCTGTTTCCTTCTCTCTACTTCGAGCATTCATTACATGAGATGGTGCTGTTTTTTCATATATTTGTTATGAGTAATTTTATCTTTCATCTATTAGATGACATTTTTTATTCTGTTCTTAACTTAAAACACACACTCATTTTTTAAAGTTTCTAAGTATGTTTTTTATTTGTATGTGATCATGGTTCATCAGTATAAGAAAATATTTAGCCAGTTCTGTTTTGTAAAGTCTTCAAGAAAGATAATAGCTTGGGTAGACTGCTTCTTCATGCACATTATGAATGTGGCTTCCTGTTAAGATCTGGAGCCAGGCAGAGATGTCCACTTTTGCTACTTGTATTTAAAATTATACTGCAGGTTCAGAAATCCAGGGCATCTGGATTGGAAAGAAAGAAATAAAACTGTCTTTATTTTCAGATGAATTGAGCCTGCACTAGAAAACCTAAAGGAACACACGCCCAATCCCAATTCCCCCAAAGTACGAACTGACTAATGAGTTCAGCAACCTTACAGGATAAAAGATCAATATACAAAAATCAATTGTATTTTTACATACTAGCACCAAGCAATCTGAAAACCACCTTATGAACACAATTCTTAGGAATAAATTTAATAAAATCAGTGCAAGACTAGTTTATTGCTAAATGAGAGCTATCCCATGTTCATGGATTGGAAGACTCTATATTGTTAAATCTTCCTAAAATGATTTGTAGATTCAGTGCAATCCTTATACAATTTTAGTATGCATCTTTTTTAAAAAAAAAAGAATTGTCAAGCTGTTTCTAACAGTTCAGAAATGTAGATGACCTAGAATAAACAAAACAATTCGGAAAGGGAAGAAAAAGATTAGGGGTCTTACATTTCTTAGTTTCAAAACTTACTGCAAAGCTATACTATTCAAATCAGTGTGTTACTGGTGTAAGGATAGACAGTGGTGTAAGCATAGATAATGATACAGAATTGAGAGTCTAGAAATAAACCATTACATTATTGTCAATTGATTTTTCTACAAAGGTACCAAAGCAATTCAAAAGCAATTCAAATCAATAGTCTTTTCAATGAATAGTGCTAGGACAATTGGATATCCATATGCAAAAAAGGTAAATTTAAATCCTTACCTCACATGGTACACAGAAATTAACTCAAAATGGATCCTAGGCTAAAGTGTAGAAGGTTAAGCTAAATCTTCTAGCACAACATAATGAAAAGTCTTCATGACCTTGAGTTAGGCAAAGAGTTCTTAGATATGAAACTGGAAGCACAGCATGTCAAATTATTTTTCGAGAAGGTTTGCTAGCTCATTCATTGGGTGAAAATGGGTGAAAAGTGAGCACATTATTTAACTATATTCTCTTGTTCCTAGTTAGGTTGAACATAGTTCTACTTACTAACCACTCAAAAATATTACCACTTTCTGGGCTCTTCTAGGTCTCTGTCACATCTTCGAACCCACCAGAGCTTTCAAGAGAAAATAGTTCCTTGGAGAAGAACATAAAGTTGTGGGACTTTGTACTTTGGATTACACTTTCCCTGTCAACTCTGGGTCCTCCATAGTAGGGAATCCATAGTGGTTTTTGTCCTGCAAAGAAAACAGTGTGACTAAGTAATTTTCCAGAAATGAATAGCAGAGTGGGAAATAGACATAAGTCAGACTAATATAACAATCACGGTGTGATAAATTAGCATGGGATTTGAAATCAACCTGTTTGGGTTCAAATCATGGTTCACCTCTTACCGGTTATGCAAACCTTGGGTCAGTTACTTAGCTCCATCAAATCCTTCACTTCATCTGCAAAATAGAGATAAGAAAATTCCTTTTCCCTTAGGGTTGCTTTGAGCATCAAATGAAAAAAATATGTGTAAATGTTTAGTGCTTTGTACCTAGCATATAGGAACCCATTATTAAGTAATATTACAGTTTGTATTTCAGTCCTGTGAGCTTAGGGCTCAGACTCTAGAGGTTCCTGAACTAGGTTTTCCTAGGCATTGCATGTTGAGTCTTATCTTAAAAAAAAGTACGTTTTAATTGAAAGATTGGCAGCAAATTCTTTTTGTCACTTCAGACATGATTTCCTTTGGGGCTCTTGTACTCCCATGGTTTGAATTCGTAGAGTAACTCAAGGGCAATAGGGAATTCCTCTCAACTCTCTGTCTCCGAGAATACCTCTGGGTGCTGGAGAGATGCCACTTAGCAATTCTGTTGTTATTGTTTTTAGGGCTATAAGCCTTCTGGATAGAACCCAGTGGATTTTCCTGAGTACTGAAGAATTAAGTGAGATGAGGGAAAGCATTGAGAGCAATTATCAGCAGCAGACTATGCCTGAGTTTTTGTTAGCCCTGAACTTACATATCCTGACTTTACTAGTCCATGAGTTCTTCATAGTCAGGAACTGTACCTTTTAATTCTCTGCATCTCCTAGGGGGCTTTGTCAGTGCTAAGCAAATAGTAAATATTCATGAGATACTGGGATTGTGCCCAGCATTTTCTGAGTTTTCAAATAGATGAAGTTATAGAATCATATTCATATCAAAGGAAATTCCTGTGCATAATCTCATTTCATTCTGTCAGCAACCCTAGGCTTGGGGTGGGTGTGTCGGTGTGAATGAGAACACTTAGTATCCCTATTTTACAAGTAGGGAAAGTAAGACCCAGATAAGTTAATGACTTGCTAAAAATGATACAGCTCTTGAGAGACAGCAGACATTTCAATCCCATCTACTGATTCTAGGTCCTATGGTCATTCCTTTGCTTTATGTTGCCTGTTTTGCAGACTGTCAAACGCATCAGACACTTCCAATGGTTTTTCAATGGGTTTTTGTCCTAGTGACAGTCCACACATCCTGCTCTCCTATTCTCAGATTTGCAGGAGGAAGTGAAACGTTTTTTGACACTGGCGATATGGGAGAAGGAGAAAAATCCTAGAATCAAAGGTATTTACTCCTTGCTTCCCTCTACTCATACTCTCTGGAAAGAAACGTTTAGGGACTTCCTGTGTTGTGCCCGTTGTGCCAGGACAGCTCAAATGGATGCTTTTGTCACAACCCCTCCACCTTTAGCAGAAGTTGTTGTGTTCCTAGCCAATGCAAAAATAAACAAGTGAGGGAAAATGACATTTCCTGGTAATGGAAAGTAGCAGTTGGTGAGACTTTAGACAAGAAGTGGGTGTTCCAGCGAATGAGCAGTGGCCACAGTGGAGCTAGTTGTCAGTTTACTTGGCTGAAGAATATGTTTGCCTGCATCCTGATTGTCAATAAAGACCTTTAAAAACCCCAGCTTGACTCTGGCGGGCTGAGGGTGCTGCCGTGCCACTGCTGCAGGATGGAGCTCTCTTCCTGGTGGACACTTGATTCACAAGGACGCTAATTATTCATTCTCCCTCCGTGCAGCCAGCTGAAACAATTGCTGTGCTTGTTCGGTGCACAGTGTGGCGTCGGACAGTCAGGCCTTTTTATGTAACTGATGGCGCTGTATGTTCATATTGTTCTTTATGTACTTATTTTATAGCTTATGCAGCAGACATTCGAGTCAATTAGCTTCTTGTCTTGCAAACTGGGCACTGCTGTTCTAGAACCGAGTTAGAAGGGTGTGTCAAGGGCGACCCGGGCAGACCTCTCTCCTTTCTTTTTGTGCTGTGTGGGTTGGTTTCAAGTTACAGCATTTTTATTGGCTCTTCTTTGCTGAACCTTGGTTTCAAAAGCTGATGTTTGAGTTGAATTTCTTAAAGATATAGCTTTTGTTTTCACAAAACTGAAGTCAAGCAATATGCATAGCCCTTGGGAGTGTGGGTTTCTTTTTTTTAACTGAATGATTATTATTTTTTTAAATGATACCTATTAACCAAAAAATCCAAGTGAATGGTTTCCTAACTCACTTTTCCTTAACTGGTGTCAGCATGGAGTCCTTGTTTCTTATTGATTTGCATTTTTTTTTTTTTTTTCTGTATAACCTTACTCCTGACTCTTTTGTCCTGATTTTTTTTTACACCGTATTTCTTGAAACCTGCCTGTTTTGGGGACAAGTTAGAGTTTAAATAAATTAGTTAAATTCTGTTGTGTATATTTTTGCAGATGATAATGTTTATGAAGCATAGATTCACTGTTCTGTGAGGATTTTTAAATGTCGGAAAGAAAATTTCCTGCTTCCTCTTTCCATCTCCTTTTCCGTGGTTTTAGCTCCCTGGCCGTTAAGAGCCATCCGTTTGTTATTGTTGATTGAGGCAGTGGTGGTGGAAGCAGAGGCTCTGATCCAAAGAAACTCCCCAAGACGGAAATGCAGCAGGCAGGATTTTTATCCAGCGGATTTTGACCCAGTAGACCCTAAAGAAGCTGCATGACAGAGGCTCATATTTACCATACCATTGAATTCTCAGAGCTTTCTGTGGTGGCTGGCCCAAGGCAATTGTTCAAAACATGCGAGAGAATGAATGAACAAATGACCTTGCCTACCAAACCGCTCCCTCCTTCTGTGTAAGCATCCCTTAAACTCTCCCAACCCAGGTGGCCTTGACATATCCCGTGCTCACCCAGGACCCTGAAGTATGCCTCGGAGCAACTGGTTTCTCCTGACCAGTTAGTGTCAACTGAGACTAATGCAGAAAACATTGCTTACCCTAATGTTTGCCTTTAGAAGTAAAATCCAAACTGAAGGAAAGGACCTTGAATTTGTTTTTCATTCTTGCTGACTTGGAACATTGATAATGCTCATACTGATCCTCTGGCTAAACATTTTTCTTCCTTTATCCATGTATTTATTGAGCTCTCCACTGTTAGCATGAAAGGTGGAGAAGCAGGAATACATGGTGTGGGCTTCTGCTAGCCTTTTACTGTCCACTTGTAGAGAGTAGGCCCAGTGAACTCAGTCAGGTGTTTATAAGATTGAGCAATTGAGCAGTTGCTGTATCCTGAAGACTATCTGGTGCTTTACTCTTGTGTAATTCTTGAGACAGGAATACCTGGGTGTTAGCATCAAGGGGCTGTTGAGGACATCTTTATTTCTCCATAACACCCAGCACAAAACATTTACATGGATGGGTTGGGTAGGGTAGGAGTTCGTAGCTGTCCATAGAGCAGGGCAGGGACATTTCTGAGGTCAGAGAGGTTTGATGAGGTGATTTTCCTGAGCTGGGCCTTGGGACTGGAGAGCTAGAGGGAGAACAGGTGCACGGACACAGAGGCCAGAAGGGCATCAGACAAAGGACCCCTGGGGCTGTGGGAAAGTCCCCGAGCCACTGGGAAATAGAGGAGCTTAGCCTTGCTAAGAGGAGAGAATTCAGAGAGCCATGAGTTGATTGAGGTTTCAAAGACCAAATAAAGGAAGACAGCATCTTGGGGAGTGGGCAAGACCCCACCTGGTAGGTGAGGTCAGAGGATTCCTGACCTACAAAGATCCACAAAGGCTGGCAGTGGGGGCATCCCAGTGGACAGGGTTGTGATGAGCAAGGGGCCCAGAAGTAGGAAGACTTAAGGAGTCCTGGGCCTTAAGGAAGACTCAACCCAAACCTGGCTACCTCTTTAGGCAGCTTGAGACTTGGCCTCTCCTACCAGCTGCTGAAGGGTAGCTTCATGTTACATCTGGCCGCAGAGACCCTCCTTTTAGAAGCGGGCAGGGAGTGGTGCCCAGGCTCTCAAGGCCTCCTCTTGTCTGGGAGACTGCAGCCTCCCCACACGACGCAGCCCAGCCCTTTTGTTCTTGAGTGCTTGCTGCTCAGGTGGGCTTAATAAACAAAACCGAGAATGTACTCATTCTTTAAAAAATCGTTAGCCTGGTTAACGTGTATATAATATGTATAAATATATGTATATACACTAATTATATATAAATTATATTTTGTGTCAGTTATATTTGCAATCACACACACACACACACACACACACACACACACACACACACACGCACGCACATTATAATTCCTATTTAAAGGGAAAAATGAGCCAGTTTTTTAAAGGGAAAAAAACAAGCAAAAGGTGTAGGGAGAGGGAGACACCCCTCTCTGCCCCCATCCGCTGGTTCTCTTCCCTTTTCTATTCTCCCTCTGGCTGGGTTTACGGACAGGCCCTTCTCCCTCCTGCCCTTCATCTGCCGCAGGACCTCAGTGCTGGTGATGGTGAGCCGATGACCCTCCTTCTCTCTTGTTCTCTGCTCTTGTGAAGGCTAGTTCTAGCTGTTCAGTTCCACTGAAGCAACCTCTTTGGCAGATGAAGCTCTCTCTGCCTGAAATTCCTTCCTTTCTTCCTTCTTTGGTTCCCATTCCACCACTCCATGGTTCTTCCTCCAGGAAGCCTTTCTTGTCTGGTTTTCTTCCTTCTAACTCTCCCCAGCCCTGTCTAAATCTTACCCTTCTTCAGAGCCCATCTCAAATTGTGTTTCTTCCATGAATTCTTTCCTATAGAGCTTGTCCTTCTCCTGCCCCCTCTGCCAGCTGAGGGCTTTCTTCTTTCCCTGAATTCCCCCAGTGCCCTGAGGTGATCTTAGATCTGCCTTGTTTGCCATTAATTGAGGGGTACATATTCCCCCCAAACTCCTTGAGGGCAGATTCTCTGCCTTATTGTCTTTGTGTCTTAAAAATCTTGCTCTTACATAGTCAAGAAACTATTGTTTGAAATGGTTTTTAAAAATAGGTTCTAGAGGTGTTTTTGTTGTTGTTGTTGTGTTTTGTTTTTTGTTTGTTTGTTTTAAGAAAGGAAAATACTCAGGCTGGCCGATATAGTGAGACCTTATCTCTACAAACAATTTTAAAAATTAGCCAAGTGTGGTGACATGTGCCTGTAGTCTCAGCTACTCAGGAGGCTGAGGTGGGAGGATTACTTGAGCCTGGGTGGCAGAGGTTGCAACGAGCCAAGATCATCATGCTGCTGTACTCTAGCCTGGGTGACAGAGTGAGACGCTGTCTCAAAAAAAAAAAAAAAAAAAAAGTAGAGTCTCAGTTTGCCTATAATATTTATATTGCACAATAATGCATTTACTTATTTTTTACTTATTGAAATATGCCACTTGTTTTTAAATAGCATGTAAGATGCAGATATTTATTTGCACTTTTAATTGATATGCCAGGCAGGAGATTTACTGCTCTCAACAGGTATTAAGAGGTAGGAAAGCTGCCCCCCCCCCCCCCCCCCCCCCCCCCGCAAGTTTCTTAGCACTATGGAACTGATCCTAGTGCTGTGATGAGTAAGTGGCAGACCTCAGATTCATACTATGTCTCTGACTCCCAATAAACCATACTGTCCCTCCACCCCCAAACCTCATGATGATTTAAATGATTACTATGTACACACAAAATATATTAGGTTACAAGTTTTTTGTTTACAATTCTAAGCTTCTAAGCTCTGTTCATTTGTATCTTCATAATTTGGGGGCCTATGAAGGATTGTTTATCCCTAAATTGAAAGCAATCAAACTAACAAAAAATGAGAACAACTGTCTCTGAACATTGTCAGAGACAGTTGTTCAGTTAATCCAAGCATTCAACAAGGGTTATAAATATGGCATAGAAGACTAGGGGGAAAAATCCAAGTTTTTGATAAATTGTCCTCAAAGCTAAACTATTTCTTAGCAAAGTAAGAAAAGGCATAATGTTCCCAAGACCGTATTTAATCTATACGTTCTTGGTAAGACCTTATTTTTCTCCTCTTTCCATTAAGTTTAAGATTTCCTTCTGCTTTTGCACTAATCATTAATAACTATACTGTTGTCACAGCTCAAAACTTTCCTATTGACACTTCAATCATTTTTAAAGATCTTGAATGTTCAACCTTTATGAAGCTAACCTTTTGCACTCTATTAAAATTTAAGAACCATTTGATTCTCAGTGAATGCCCCAGCTACTGGATCATGAAAGCATTACCTTGTGCCAAGGGCATGATGCAGTACACTCATTCCTTTTTAACAAATAATAAGTTTGACTTTTCATTTACACATCCTGCCAATTGCTAACAAGTTTCCACCTCGTTCAAACACCAGATTGATCCTAAGAAATTGAAAATATTGATTTAACCCTCTGTCTGATTTGTACTGCAGGCACCTGCTAGTGCAGTCTTAGCACATTACAATTGCTTGGCTGTAATTCCTCAGGGGACCACTAATAACTACCACATCTGTCTTTTCATCTTCCGAAATTATGCTAGCAGTTGTCCAAGTCAATTGTGATTCATTTGATACTGCTCTCCTTCAAGACATATTGCAACCAAATAGACTTGCTCACCAGTAATATATCTGATGACATAGTTAGTTCTTGTTAATTGACAGAATGATTCAGGCTTTTATGGATGGCATTAATTGGTCCCTTGTGTCCATGCAATAATTGACCAGAGAAGGCAGCATTTTCTTTCACCAAGTCAGGAGAGTTTTGAGGTGAGATAAATGTAGTAAGGATGACAAAATGTCTGTATTTTTAATCAAGGCTTTATCAATGAGTTGAAAAAAGAAGATTTGGGGGGAATTCAGATCATCTTAATTATGAACATTGCATTGCAGCCTGCAGAGATGTGCTGAAATGCAGGTCTGCCTTCTCTTTGGCCTCCTTGTGCTGAATGTTTTAATGCAGGGTACAACATGAATCTAATACATGCAAAGCAGAAGAGTGCTGTACCTCAACTAAGATAATGAAAAAGGAGAACTATAAGTAGCTTTGTTTTTCTTTTGACATTCATCATTAGTGACCCAATAAGACTGGGCATGTAAAATCTGAAAATGTGGAATTTGCGTCACCTCCTGCTTGCTGAGAGAGCCAGAATGTTAGTTACATTTACTCCTGTTGCCATGCTACTGAAAAAAGCATTGGTTCCTTTTTTCCTACATGATAAAGTTTTCATATATAACAATTTTCACAACCTGCCTCCAACATTTATTCTCCCTTCCCATTTGGTCACACAGAATTAGTATTTCCAAGTTATGGTACCATTTTGTCCCTTTTTTGTACTTAGTATGCTCTTTCTTTAATTAGCCATTTTATAGATTCCCACTCATTCTTTAAGAATCCCGTAGGTGCCTCCCGAATTTCTCAAACCAAATTAGTTGCCTCCTCCTTGTTTTACTCATTTGGTTGCTTATTTCCCCAATTAGATGTTGAACTTGCCTTGGGCATGGGCTGTGTCTGTTTGCTTGACACATGCAGTTATGTAAGGACTTAATAAATGTTTATGGAATTGAGTTGCAATTGTTGCATTTTGAGGAATGAGAATTTAAGATTGAATCCGAGAGAGATGACTTGGATCAAACTAGATGTCAAGCAACCTGTACTTCCAGTGTAAATAAGTGGCTGACGACCAGCCCTGGGGAATAATTGTAATTTGGTGTAAAACAAACCATTTGAGGTGTGGAAGATGAATTAGTTGACATTTGGAGAGGGGAGGGTGAGGTATGAGTTATGTGGAATAGATTTTCTGGTGTTTGATTTACTTAGACTATTAATTCTTTTTAAATCATTTGTCACATAGGGTAGACAGTGGCTGTAACAGCTATCCATGGAAGCTTCGGACTTGTGAACATCTGACATGACCTCCTTTTAAGGGCAGTGCAATCTGACAGACCTGGGCTGAAATCGCAGTGCTACCATTTATTAGATGTGTGTTTTGAGTGAGCTCCTTAATTGGTCTGAGGCTGTTTCCTCATCTGTAAAATGAAAATAATGACAGCCGCTGTTGACTTTTGTGATAGGGGAGAGAGATGTATGGGAAGTGTGTTGCACAATGCCTGGTGGTATACAATAGACACTTGACAAATGGTACCTGTTACCAATTAAAGACATTTTTTGTTTGTTTGTTTGTGTGTTGTTTTCTTGTAGGGATGGGGTCTCACAATGTTGCCCAGGCTGGTCTTGAACTCCTGGGCTCAAGCAGTCATCCTGCCTCAGCCTCCCAAAGTATTGGGATTACAGGTGTGAACCTCTGTGCCCACTCTTTTTTTTTTTTCTTAGTTCTAAGTTTGTTTGTAGAGATGGGATCTTGCTGTGTTGCCCAGGCTAGTCTCAAATTCTTGGCCTCAAGCTATCCTCCTGCCTTGGCCTCCCAAAGTGCTGAGATTACAGAGCAATTATAGATAAGTTTTGGCTCTTTTTTTTCCTAAGAGTTTTGAAAGGCAGAGGGTAAATATAATTGTGTATATAGAGAAAATGCTTTAGAGTTTTGTGATTTTTATATTGCCTCTAGTTGCACGAGGCTGACCTTGTCTCTGTGACAATATGTATCACTTCCATGGGGTTCAGAGCTTCTTGTTATAGCTCAGGAAGTTACAGAGGGAGATTGGGAGCAAATGCCCCAAAACCAGCAGTGAGTATGTGTAATGGGGTCAAACCTTATTGTTTTTTTTGTTTTTTTTTTTTTTTTTTTTTTTTTTTAGCTACAAAGCAGCAGATCTGCCACTGTGATAGAATTTGATTTTTACTGGTTTGGGATAGATTCCTGGTGGTGCTGATAGTTCATTACCCAGTGTAGGTCTAGAATTTATACTTGCAGAGCATTTTCATATTTGTGGGAGAATAAATTTATTTGGCTCTGAGGTTGGTTTGTTTTTTTGTTTGTTTGAGAAGGAGTCTTACTCCGTCACCCAGGCTGGAGTGCAGTGGCGCAGTCTCGGTTATTGTAACTTCACCCTCCCAAGTAGGTGGAATTATAGGCTTGTGCCAGCACACCGGCTAATTTTTTTTTTTTTTGTATTTTTAGTAGAGAAGGGGTTTCGCAATGTTGACCAGGCTGGTTTCAACTCCTGGCCTCATGTGATCTGCCCGCCTTGGCCTCCCGAAGTGTTGGGATTATAGGCGTGAGCCACCGTACCCGGTGGCTCTGAGGTTTTTAAATGGTAACACTTAAGTAAACAAACTCTGGTTTCTTTCTAACGTATGGCTGGCCTAGAAGAATGTGTTATTTTTTTCATAATCTACAGGTAGAGAAACCAGAAGAAGAGAACTTCTATTCAAAGAGGCAAACTCAGGGATTCTGAATGCCTTAATGCTGCTATTTGGAGTTTTATTTGAAGGCATTAATATTTTCCTTTTGGGGGTGGATGGAGAAAGGAGAGGTCTTAGTCAATGAGTACAAAGTTTCAGTTAGGAGGAATAAGTTCTAGTGATTTCTTGCACAGCATAGTGACTATAGTTAATAATAATGTGTTGTATATTTCAAAATTGCCAAAAGACTAGGTTTTAAATGTTCTCGTCACAAAGAAATGATAAGAATATGAGGTGGTAGATGTGTTAATTAGCCTCATTTAATGATTCTGCAATGTATACATATATGATAACATCATATGATATCACAAATTTATCTGTCAGTTAGAAGCAAAATTAAAAAAAGATCTTTTAGGCCGGGCGTGGTGGCTCACGCCTGTAATCCCAGCGCTTCAGGAGGCCGAGGGGTGGATCATGAGGTCAGGAGATCAAGACCATCCCGGCTAACATGGTGAAACCCTCTCTCTGCTAAAAATACAAAAAATTAGCCGGGTGTGGTGGCGGGCGCCTGTAGTCCCAGCTACTCAGGAGGCTGAGGCAGGAGAATGGCGTGAAGCCGGGAGGCGGAGCTTGCAGTGAGTCGAGATTGCACCACTGCACTCCAGCCTGGGCGACAGAGTGAGACTCCATCTCAAAAAAAAAAAAAAAAAAAAAATTAAATTGTTGCTTTTCCTGGGATGATGAATAAAGGGGGGTCACTTAGTGTAGTGTGGATGAGTTCAACCAGACTGCTTCCTTCTAACCCCAAACTGGAATCGTTATGTTGCAAGCATGAGACTTTAGCTTGGAGGAGAGAGCAGGTTTGGTAATTTTGGAACCTAGTAAACTTTAGGGGTCTTAGTAAATTTCAAATAATATGCTACAGGATTGCTAATTATAGTCAACTTGCTGTATATTAAAGCTCTAGAATGTATTTATTTTTGTGCCACCTTTCAGTTTCTGATTTCAGTCCCTGGAAAACCACCTATTCTTGTGCTGGCTATTCCACTGACTAGTTTATCTGCCTTAGAGGTTATTTTGATAAACTTTCACCACATCACGGACTTAGCAGGGTAAAAGGCGGAGAGTAATGGTACATTTGTCATAGCAAGAAAAAGCAGATCTATTTTTCTTTGGCAAAGATGACCTTTGGAAAGTGTTGTATTATGAAATGCGGAGTTAAATACAACTAACTCAGCTTTGATGTGTCCTTTGTTAACGTTCAGCATCTAAGTGCAAGTTGATTAATGATGCACATCCCACAGTGACTTTTTCTCAAGCCCAGCAAACTCATATATACCCTAGTGTATAAAAGCAAACAACTTAATTAACTTACTCTTCATCCATAATTATCTTGAAATTAACTACTTATAATGTCCAAAAGTTTATGCTACAAGCATATTTAAAAATCCGTTTAGAGTAGAAGGGATGGTATAATGGGTTACCCTCTTCCTTTCTTGCCCACTTAGCTATTGATATGAAAAGTAGCCACTCCCCTCATACTCTTTGGCTGTGTGCTTACAATTATTATTATTTTAATTTCTGCAAACACTCAAGAAAAGGGCTTTCTGTTACTTTTTCATTGAGCCCCTGACCTGGGCCAGGCATCGGGTCCTCAGTAACGGACAGGGTAGTTTTGGCTACTGTTCTCAATGAGACTAGAGTCTCTTTGGAAGCTACAGATAGGTTATACTAGTCTGGTAGGGCTACCATAATAGAATACTGGGTGGATTAAACAACAGAAATTAATTTTCTCCCGGTTCTGCAGCCTGGAAGCCCAAGAGATCAAGGTATTATGAGGTTTAGTTACTCCTAGTACCTCTCTCCTTGGCTTGTAGATGGCCGTCTTCTCATTGTGTCCTCACACGGCCTTTCCTTTGTGTTCATGCATCTCTGGTCTCTCTTTCTCTCTTTCTTCTTCCTTCTTCCTTCTTCCTCATTTCTCCCTTCTCTCCTCCTCCTCCTCCTCCTCCTCCTCCTCCTCCTCCTCCTCTTCTTCTTCTTCTTCTTCTTCTTCTTCCTTCTTCCTTCTTCTTCCTTCTTCTTCCTTCTTCTTTTTTTTTTTTTTTTTTTTTTTTTTGAGACTGAGTTTCGCTCTTGTTGCCCAGGCTAGAGTGCAATGACACGATCTCAGCTCAGTGAAACCTCAGCCTCCAGAGTTCAAGCAATTCTCCTGCCTCAACCTCCCAAGTAGCTGGGATTACAGGCACCTGCCACCACGCCTGCTAATTTTTTTGAATTTTTTTAGTAGAGACTGGGTTTCACCATGTTGGCCAGGCTGGTCTCGAACTCCTGACCTCAGATGATCTGCCCTCCTGGGACTCCCAAAGTGCTGGGATTATAGGTGTGAGCCACTGTGCCCAGCCTAATCTATGGGATTTTGAAGACAATACTGTCACTTAATGACTTAGAACACATCCTCATGAAGCCTAATAACAGAAGTTCTGGGTTCTGTGTTAATACGGGACTTCCTTTTGTGAAACTTGTAATACACTCAGGAGAAATGTGTGACAAAGAGGATTCTACTTTTCAGGGGCATTTGGAGCACTGTATTGTCCTTGGGTAATAATGTTTAACATGGAGGATGCTATATGGCCTCCAAGAATATCCCTAGGCCCCTGATCCTTTAAGGGAGAAAACCAACCTTTACTTTCTGATTATGTAATTGTGATCAGAATAGCCTCTGAGATATAAATTCCAAATATGTCTGAATTGGTTTTCTTTAATTAAGAATACTTTCGGATTCAAATCATACTGGCAGCAAATTAAAGACATGTTTTGTGTGTTTACTAAATGTTAATGATGGGATTACTTTAAAGATAAATTTTAACATTTTAAGTAAAACGTTCATGTAAAACAAAAGTTTATTATAGATTGGTTTTAAAATGAGCACTGCTTCAGAGTCAGGAGATTCTTAGTAAACCCACAAGTGTTGTGGCCTTGTGCATGTCTTTTAGTTTCTTTTTGCTTTCATTTTGTCATCAGCAAAATTGAAATTGTTAGATGAAATTATCTCTAAAGTGTCTTCTAGAGCCAAACATTTCTGTTTCTCTAATATTAAAGTCTCTAAGAGAGTTTTTCTAAGCCCAGGCAGTACAATTAAAAATATTTTCGTTGTTTGCTTGTTGGTTATAGAGTGATAATATTTTGCAATTAGGAAGCTTGGATAGATGAGAAACCACACACATGACATAAAATGGTTTCTCAACAGAAAATCTGTGCAGCTCAAACTGGGGAAACAGACTTATAAATTTCTTTTGACAAAAGACATGCCACCACACAGCAACTTAGGAAAGAACTCTGAGCATTGTTTTTCATAGACTTGGGACAATTCCCACATTTTTTTTTCTCAAAACAAATTTTTCATTCCAACTTACTTATTAAAAAAAAAAAAAACTGGGGGCCGGGCATGGTGGTTTACGCCTATAATCTCAGCACTTTGGGAGGCAGAGGCCAGTGGATCACCTGAGGTCAGGAGTTTGAGACCAGCCTGGCTAACATAGTGAAACCCCGTCTCTACTAAAAATACAAAAATTAGCTGGGTGTGGTAATACACGCCTGTAGTCCCAGCTACTCGGGAGGCTGAGACAGGAGAATTGCTTGAACCTGGGAGGTGGAGGCTGCAGTGAGTCAAGAGCGTGACACTGTACTCCAGCCTGGGTGACAGGGTGAGATTCTGTCTCAAAACAAAACAAACAAAAAACAAAACTCTTTTTGAAGATCACGAGCTTCAGAAAGAAATACTACATCCACTCTGTCCGCATGTTTCTGGCCTGTCCATTCAGTTAACAGTTATTATGTCCCAGGTGCTAGGCTGTGTCCTGGGGACTGAGGTAACAGAAATTACAGGATAAAGCTCCTGCTGTGTAGTAGTACTTTAGGGAGTAGTAGAGATGTTGGTTGGGAAAGAAGCGATGCCAGAATGCGGTGGGGGTTATCAGAGCAGGTTCGGAACGTAAGGAGCACAACCAGGGAATCACTAACTTCGTGTAATGGAAGGATTTGTTTCAGTTGGATATTAAAAGATGAATAGAAATTTGCAGGCAGCAACAAGAGTTGGCATTCTAGGTGGATTAGGGGACTATATGATAGAAAGCCCACATTGAAGGTAGTGTGGTAAGACTCATTAATCTAAGAAAGATCCTTCTGGTTGTAGCCTTAAGGAAGGGTGAGAGTGGGAACAGATGGAAAGTAAGGAAAACAGTTTGGAGGCAGCTTTAAAAGACCAGAAACGGGCCTAGCGTGGTGGTTCACGCCTGTAATCCCAGCACTTTGGGAGGCCGAGACGGGTGGATCATGAGGTCAGGAGATCAAGACCATCCTGGCTAACACGGTGAAACCCCATCTCTACTAAAAATACAAAAAATTAGCCGGGTGTGGTGGCGGGCACCTGTAGTCCCAGCTACTTGGGAGGCTGAGGCAGAAGAATGGCGTGAACCTGGGAGGCGGAGCTTGCAGTGAGCCAAGATCGCGCCACTGCACTCCAGCCTGGGTGACAGAGCGAGACTCTGCCTCAAAAAAAGACCAGAAATGAAATGGGGCCAAGGTAAGAAGGGTGGAAGGTGGATGAGTCTGAGAGATGGATGTTTTTGCTGTGGAATGATTGTGTAAGGATGGGGAGTCAGAAGAAGCCATGAGAAGCTTGTGAGAGTTAAGAGGCCATAGCCAGTGTTGTGCTGGTAAATATAACCTCCTATAATTAAATTGTAAAAAGATCAGTCCAAATGCATGTACTGGGGATGATCGTTTCTGCATAATAGTCTTTCACTTAACTTTTACTCATTTTCACTTTCACGAAATAAATGGCCGTGTCTTAGCCTGGGGGCCTAGGTTCTGGGTTCGGCTGTGTGCTCTTCCTGCAGTTTGGAAGTGCTGTCTATGTTAATAGATATTCCCAACTCTGCAGATCTTCTCCCGAGGCTGAAGGGGCCCCATTCCTATCAGAAGCCTCTCATTTTTCTCTGAGGTAGAAAACTAAGGCATAGACTTCATAGGGAAGTTTATATGCAAATGGTGGCTTTCTGCACGGGCCCCTGTGAGTGGAATGGGATGAGATACCCAGTGGCTTTCAGAGTTCTGGTGGATATTTGATTGTTCTCCGTTGGTAGTAACTTTATTGCTTTTATAGGGAGAGTTGTACTGGAAATTTGCCCTCCCTGTCCTTCAGCTGGTTTGTTCCCAAGCCAGACCTGTCTGAAAATTGAAATGGAATACCTTTTCTCGTCTCAAGTTATCAGTTGTAGCTGTCAGGAATTTGTTACTGTCTGCTAAAGCCTTTTAACCTGAAAATACGCTAAGGGCAGTGCATGTGTGAGTCATGTGGGAAGTTACATTATTTTATGGGTGCAGAGAGGGACACAGACCCAGATTTATTCATAGCTGAAAGGGGAAAAGGAACAGAATTTAAAAGGGAAATCCTGAAAAATATGTGGCCGCTGTGGCTCTGCCTCTTTTCCTACCTGCGTCTCTTATACACCATGGATAGAGTGTAAGCTCAGTGGGTACAGAAGAGCTGTCTTTTTTCCCTCCTTTGGTCTTGTTAGCTGTCCCCACCAAGCCATGCCTATAATTGGTGCTTAGCAAGCCACTGGCTTAAGAGAGTCTGTGCTCTGAGCGCAGCTCCTGAGATGGTGGGGATGGATGCTGGTTAGGAAGTGTGTTCGCTGCCTTAGCATAAAGAATAAGTACAGTTTTTCTTGATTATTTTTCTCCAAGGGAAACTCTATGGGGAATGTTGGTTTCATGCTGTTCTTGGAGGGGCTGGTTTAGAATTCTCTCTGGCTTTTCTGAGAATCTCTCCACATTCCCCCTCCAGGCTGCTGTCATGGTAGCTGCCCTTCTTTCAGCTACTTGTATTTATTGGGAGATATGCCATCATCCTTCAGTTTGCACCCTGGTAGCTCAGCTCCTTCAGTGTTTAGAGGGAAAAGGGAGATGGAGAATCGAAGCACATCAGTGCTTTCTGGTGTTCTCTGCATGTGTTTGGAAGGAATGTAAAAGTAGCCAGGGCTTATTGTGGTATCATAGCATTATAGGGTATGAGACCTTTGGGGAAACTGAGGCTCACAAAGGCTAATAACTTTACCTAAAGTCAGTGACTGCTAACGGCAGAGTCCTAGTGTCTGTACTTTTCCACACTTACCCGTTCGTATGAAGGAATCTGGGAAGGTCTGTTTTAAAATGTATCGTGACCTCTCCTATAAACCTCAAGGTTACATATGTTAAAGAAATGTAGTCAGCTTTCCTCATGTGTCGAATTCTGAATCAAGCTGACCCAAACCCCCAAATCATTTCCACAGAGCAGAGGAAAAAAAAAAAGCGAATGTGAATCATGGGAACCTATTATAATGATATATAGCTTGTCATAATACATTATAATATTACAGCAAATATATTTAACTCACTGAACATTCTCAGGGGGCTCTTAGCTCCCTTTAAAAGTGTTCTCCAAGCCTCTGCAGCAAGATGGAGCTGCCTAGTCTTGCGATACTTCCACCTCACTTTTGACCAAACCACCGTTACGAGAATCTCTATTGAAAACCCTTGCACTGTTGCTGTTTCCCTGGGCTTAAAAGTATGTTTGGTTTTGTCAGTACCTGGAAACAGGAAGTTGAGATTTGAGGAGAAATCTTTGGCAGTTGTGCACTAAGCTTGCTGGAGTTAGGAGTCTGTTGCCACGGAAACCACACTGCTGCCTCATTTATTAATGGAGGCTTGGTGAACTTCCGGAGATACTCTTAGCCTGTCCTGTAAATTCATTCTAGAGAAATGCAGGGTGACTTTTAAGAGATTTCTCTGTCGTTTCTCAGGCATTCTCTCCTAGGTCTTCATGAGCTCCAGAAAATTGCTTGTATGCAGTTTCAGAACCACTGATTTTTATCTGGCAAGCATGTCTGAAGGCCGTTTCCTTTTTTTCATGCTTAAATCGTGTTTATGCCTGCCTGCCTTGTCCAATAAGTGAATTTTTTTTGTTATACTGCCTTTAAGAATTATATGGATTTCAAATGAAGGAAGAGGGAATACAAAATGAACTAAGTAAATATATTGAAAACCTTCTGACACTAACTTTGTGAGAGTTATAAGCATCAAAGCGTTTTCTAACTTTTAAAATTCTAAACTTAAAAAATCTAAAATGAATGGTTTATTTCTTCTAATTCCAGTGAGATACTTTAAGAACATTTGTCTGAGACATTTTCAAATTTTATTCTAATTTCACTAAACTAACTCTCTTCTGCTAGGCAGATTAACAGCACTGGAAGTTGCTTCTAGGAAAAAAAACAAAAAATTTTTTTCTAGCTAATTGTTTATCTGGGAGGATGCAAATGGTGGTTTTAAGTCCTTTAAGTCATCCATCATGCCTGGCAGCCTCTATTGTCTCATTGTTGGATTTGAGCCAAGTCAGACCCTTTCTGTTGGTCTTGGGAGGGTGCACATAGATCTGGCTCTGCCAAATCTGTGTTCACCAGGAGTCCGAGCCCAGGCAAAGTAATGTTTGCAGATCTATAGATCCCCTCAGATTGGAAAAGATGATGCATCCTTGTTTCTTATGTCACATTAAAGTAGGAAGTAGCTCTCTTATTCAAAGTAGAAGTGACAGGACTTGTTCCCTCAGTTCTTCCAGTGTCTACGAATTACTGTTAGTTTTTAAACGCATTTTTGTGGATGTAATAAAATACTGTTTATAGTCAGCTACGAAGTAAGTAATTACAATGCGGGAAATGAAATTCAATATAGCTTTGTTGTGGTTTTTTGAATTTTAATTAAACCAGTCTTAGAGTAAATTATAAATGCTGCTGCTTTTGTTGTGACAAGTGACATTGACAAAATATTAATCTAATAGATTGTTATTCACAAAAGCTAAATGTCTTTTCAAATCTGCAGGGTTTGGTTATTTTGTTTTACTTTTCAGTTTGTGTTTTAAAAAACCTAGAGAAAAGAATAAAGTTTTAAAACTACATGAAATAACTCCATGTATGGAATATTTCATTGTTGATGTCTTGCCAGCCATAATTGCATGCTTCTCATTTATGGCACTGAAAACTTGTTCTTTTTTAAAATCGGATGTTTTTGTGGTCACTTTTTTGGTATCATTAAAACTGGAGCCGGGGTAAATAACCTGCTGTTGACGACGAAGCCTAATATTAAAGGAATAATCAGCCCATGTTCCTATTAGATCATTTCCGTTTTACTTTATAAATTACCTTGTTGCTTATAAATGACGTTTTGTTTGTTGTGAAGTCCTCTTATAGCTAAATTACTCAAGTTATTTTCTTTGGAGATTCTTTTAACTTAAATTTATATAATCTGTAAAGAATGTATATTAAATATTCAAAAACTTTTCTTTATGTCAGTTTCTTATTTTCACCCATCATGACTTAAAGCTTTTTTTTGTTTTAGAGTTTTAATGTTTAAATAAACGTAAATAATTTAGTCACAAGGTCTTTATGGTAGTGTCGCCATTGTTTTTAAGAAGACAAATTTTAATCCAAGGCTAAAAACTTCACATTTGCTTATCTCTTTTTACTCTTAAGAACTAAAAATCACCTTTTCCTTGTAGTTTTTTCTTTCAATGTGTTAGAAATTCCTGTTTGAAAAGGAGAGCCAGTTCTTCCCCCTTTTTATGTTTGAGGGGATGATGGTAAAATTACATTATTCAGTCAGTTTCCACATGTGATTTGTTGCCTATATTTTTTTATCCAGGGATTAAATTGTTGCCACCACCAGCATCAAATCATTGGGGGGCAGGGGTGGGGAAGGTGCGAGACAGTTGGTTATAGACATCCAAATATGACGACAGAAAAATCTCTACAACAATATGGCAGTGGAGCATTTGCTGACTTCAGAGTGCCAGATCAACCCCAATATTTTTTTCAGGGATGCTAAACCTCTTGTAACTGCTAAATTGGATTTGTCACTGAATGAAGTATCAGCTGCTGTTGGACAAGACCATAAAAGCCAGCCGGCTGGCCCTTTGTAGGCAGGGCTTACCCAACGATTGATATGTTTTAGCACTTTTGGGATTATTGTGATTAAGAGGAAACCATTCTGAATGAGCAAGAAAAGGGGGTAAGGACACACAGCCCACAGCTGGTGAGCAGCATGTGTTGGCTCCAAGGAAGTCACCATTATGGCTTTCTCCTGGTTTCTGCCCTGATTGACGTGTATGAAATCTTTTTTTTTTTTTTTTTGGAGACAGGGTCTCGCCTGTCGCCCAGGCTGAAGTGCAGTCGCACGATCTTGGCTCACTGCAACCTCTGCCTCCCGGACTCAAGCAATTCTCTGCCTCAGCCTCCTGAGTAGCTGGGACTACAGGCACCCACTATCATGCCCGGCTAATTTTTGTATTTTTAGTAGACACGGGGTTTCACCATCTTGGCCAGGCTGGTCTTGAACTCCTGACCTCAAGTGATCCACCCTCGGCCTCTGAAATTGCTGGGATTACAGGCATGAGCCACTGTGCCAGGCCTGAAATTTTTATATGAGGAAGTGGTGTCCTTATTTTCTCCAGTTGCAGCTCTCTCTGCAGGGAAAGAGACATTTGGAATGTTGTGGACTTGAGAATTCTGAATGCTTTCAAAGCACTATTGCGTGTGTGCATGCACATGCACACACGCACACACAGTAGCTAGAAGTGTTAGTCTAGCCCAGGAGTTAATTGAGTTAATGTGTAGGGAATTCAGTAATAACAAGAGTGTCCTCTTTCATTTCCCAGATCCAAAGCTTTGTGACATGCATTAACAATATACCTCCATGTAGTTTGTATCTCAGTCTGTATGCATGTGTGTGATGGCTAAATGGGAACTGCACAGCCAGTGGATTTGTGAACTTGAGCACTTGCACCTGGCTAAGGGTTTATTAAGTATGGAAACCGTACTGTCTTTGTAAAACAGGTTTCATCTCAAGAACCACCTGCCCCTTTTAGCGGTGGCCTTTTGCATGTGTCTTGCACTAGCCAAGACAAGTCTATCCAAGAGGGAGCTTGTGGAGTAGGTTGGTGTTTGAATCTTTCCCAGTACTCCCAAATGCACATAGAATTGGTCGCCTTTCTGGCTGTCCCAGGGGGCTGTGCCCCGCTCATGTTCAGAGTTTGCTCAGCATACCACACAGGAAAGAGGCCAGCTTGCCAGGTCCTGCAGAGCGCCTTTCCAAGCCTGTGAAAGGCACGAATCATCCAGCAGCCGAGCATGCTTACAGCTGGCCCTTTGCTAGCTTTGATCTGCGAATCAGGCCACACCATGAATGCCCTTATTGTCATGTTATGTGTACACAGTGTGTGAATTATTGAAAATAGGGAGGCCTGAGCCTCATCTGGTAGAGATTACAGTGCAGGCATGCTGGGCGAAGGTCTGTAATTGAAAATCCCCAGATGCTGTTTATTTGGCCTTTGTCACATGACCTGCTGCAGGAAGATTGTCTGAACAAAATGTTGCCTGCATGGAGAGTGGAGCCTGCCCTCCCCCACCCCCCAGAGCCTCCACAGGCTCAGTCTGTGCACAGCTTAAACACCTGCCCAAAGGATTTTTAAAGGCTTAAAATAGATTCACTCATAGCATTTAAATAGAGGGCATCTTGCTTGTTGGTTTAAACTGCTTAAGCGGTTGTTGACTTGTGGAACCTTCTATCCACACAAGGGTTTGCTGGATAATTTCACTCTGAGATATCTTCACAAAGCAAGTAGTTTGGGTTCTGCCTTTTTTTTTTTGGAAGTCAAACTTCTGTGTGGCGAATGAGCTTGCAGATAAAGCTGCGTTGACTGTATATATTCCTTCTGTCTGTAGAAAATATTGTAGGTACTGAGAATAAGGCCCTGAGTTAGCTTGTCTGACTTACGTTTGTCCAGTTCATTCTTACCTATTCTGCCTATAAACAAGTTGGGGTGTTTCTTAGAAAATTTGTTTTTCTCAGTTAAATGCTGAATGTTATCCTCTCTGTCAGTGGCAGATTGAAGTAGGATACTAAATCTGAAATTGATGAAGATCACAAGAATTAAAAACAGGGAAGACTGAGCTAATTTTGAAGTAAGAAGGGCTTTAAGCTTTCCAGGTTCATTCTGCTAGGGAACGAAACAGCCACATGTCCTCTTTCGTTGCCAGTCTGTCTCAGCTGTGCTTGTGGGTTCCTCTTTGATTTCTTGGAGCTTTAGAAGAGGAAAGATTCATGGGTATTTCTGCATTCCATAAGCATCCAACACGACTGTGAGCTCCTTGAAGGCAGGAGCCCTGTTGCATTCTTCTTTGCATCCCCAGTGCCTGCCAACACAGTGCTTTCTCTGTCTTCCTGCGGCTTCCCCCTCCCTTTCTGCCTGCCCATTCAAAGAAGACAGTCACTGCCTCCCATGAGCCATGATGTCATGTATTCAGATATTTTTTCTTTCAGGGAGAGACTCAAGTCAACAGTAGCAATATCATTAAGTAGCACATTCTTCATACAGGGCCAGAGGTTGGGAGGATGGAGTAGATGGGAGTAGGATGTGGGTCCTGCCGTCACAGAGCTCACAATCTGCCAAGGAAAAAGCAAAAACAGGCAGAATGTGGTGTAGCAAGCTTGTGCTAGTAGTGTGCACAAAGTATGGTGAGCAGGAGGGGCAGACCCAGCCCACTGCTGGGGAGTGAGTGGAGGAAGTGCCAGCTGCAGAGGCCTGGCAGCTCAGGAATCATTCATTGTTCAGTAGATTTGGTGGGGTGGGGGTGGGGGCGGTGGCCATTTCACACAAAGGAAATAGCACCCAACATGACAGGAATAAGGATTTTTAGAGACAGAAGTGTGTGTAGAGAGTGGCAGGAGAAAAGACAAAAACTGGTTTGCCCATGTAACATTTTAATTTTTTACGGATAGAATGTGTTTATGTGTTACCTAGATCATTAGAAATTTATTTTATTTTATTTTAGTTTTTAGAGACGGGGTCTTGCTATGTTGGCCAGGTTGTTCTTGAACTCCTGGCCTCAAGCAGTCCTCCTGTCTTGGCCTCCCAAGGTGCTAGGATTATAGGCGTGAGCCACTGTGCCCAGCCTAGAAATTTAAAAGGAGAAGAAAAACCAAGTGACTGTCCTGAATCTAAAGCTCAACCGAGAAAGGTGATTTTCTTGGTTTGCTTGGTCATCATCTCCAGTGGGAACCCTATATCATAGGCCACTGCTTTCTCTGTCGTGACTAGCTGGTATGGGGTTACCTCTGGCTGCTTCTAGTTTTGAGATAGGTCAGATGTGGCTAGGGCAGTGGGGTCAGTGACCCAGAGCATGGCAACCCTAGGAGGAAATATCTCTGGGCACCTGTCTCAGGCCCTTCCTGAGTACATCTCCTGTCCATCTAATCGTTCTGTCTTTGATTACCATTGTTTGGCTTCTAGCCTCATTTCTCTTCCTAGACCATAAACTCCTTGAGGGCAGAGAGTGTGTATTATTCCAGCATGTTTCTCTTCTAGAGCATAGCATAATTCCTTTTATATAGAAAATATTCTATAAATTTTATTGAATGGGAGAGGAGAGTGCCTTGGGGCCAGATTATGTGGGCCTTAGATGCTTAAAGAGTTGAGGCTTTATTCTTCTGTATTGTGGATGAGAAATTAGAGAACTTTAAAGTGATGTGTGTACAATTCAGTCCATTTCATGGCTGGATTCTGCCCCCATCTAAGATTTTGTTCTCATTAAACACTTAACAGTTGGTCTAATGTTAAGGAGTAAGGAACTTGGAAGACAAAGCTGGGTTCAAATCCCGACGCCACTGCTTAACTAGTTTGGGAACTTGGGCAAGTTTCTTAACTTCTTTGAACTGCAGTTTCAGCATGTATAAAATGCTGAGCTAGGTAGAATTAGGTGAATGTGAAGGTTAAATTTGTGGTATATAAGCACAGTGCTTTGGCCAGGTGCAGTGCCTTATGCCTGTAATCCCAGTACTTTATGAGGCTGAAGCAGGAGGATTGCTTGAGGCCAGTAATTCGAAACCAGCATGGGCAACGCAGTGAGACCCCATCTCTACAAAAAATTAAAAAAAAAAAAAAAAAATAGCTGCGTATAGCGGCACATGTCTGTAGTCCTAGCTACTCGGGAGACTGAGGTGGGAGGATTGCTTGAAACCAGGAGGCCTAGGTGGCACTGAGTCATGATCACACCACTGTACTCCAGCCTGGGCAACAGAGTGAGACCCTGCCTCACCAAAAAAAATAAAATAAAATAAAGCACAGTGCTTTGCGTAGTAGATACACAGCGCATGTCATTGTCCAACTTTCTTGCTTTTTTTTCTTTCTTTTTATTTTGAGATTGAATCTCGCTCTGTTGACCAGGCTGGAGTGCAGTGGCGCTGTGTGGGCTCACTGCAACCTCCGCCTCTTGGATTCAAGTGATACTCCTGCCTCAGCCTCCCGAGTAGCTGGGATTAGAAGCCCATGCCACCATGTCCAGCTAATTTTTCGTATTTTTAGTAGAGATGGGATTTCACCATGTTGGCCAGGCTGGTCTCAAACTCCAGACCTCAAGTGATCCCCCTGTGTGGTCCTCCCAAAAGTGCTGAGATTACAGGCTTGAGCCACCGTTCCCTGCAAAAGCCCAACTTTCTATAGCCTCCACCATCTCTAAACCCCACAATCGTGTTTCATTTAGCTTATTACCCGAATTTCAATTTCTTCAGTTTGAGTGCATTTTAAAAATGTTATTCCTTCTCATCATGCTTTCCATATTATTATTAGATTACTGAGTGCCTAGACATTTAGATACTCCTTCAGCATGTTTTCTAAGCAGCAAGGCATCCCTGAGCATGCCATTTTGACTTAATGCTTGCATAACTTACCTTTGTGTAGCTATTGTTGTAGTAGCTTCAGAAGTTGATACAATTCTTCTGGTGATAGTTGTTTTTACAACAAGAACTAAATACTGGACGTCCAGTGAGGGACATGCTGTTTAATGCAACACCTCCAGCCTATTTATAGACTTAATTTTACAGTCTGTCACAAACTTTAAGAATTTTGGCTTATACTTACCCTCTGGCAAAAACCTCATTCCTGCTGTTTATTCAGTGAAGAATCTATTTCAAATTAAAAGATTTGTGCCCTCTTAATGTTAAGATAGTGCCCTCTTAATGTTAAGATATCACAATAAATGCTCCGTTTACTTGGAAACAATTTTTAGGACCATGTCATTTTGAAAATTGAAGAGGATATAAAGATTGGAAAAGATATTCAGTTTCAACAACATTAACAATAGAAGCATCATGGGTTTATACCAGATGCCATGTAGTATGGTGTCCTGAACAGAAAGCCTTTTAAAGCCCTTTTAGGACCCTATATATCATTTCAAGCAATGAAGACATATGAACCTGGTGCAGTGACATTACATTACAGTTAAAGAACTGGGCCGGGTGTGGTGACACACGCCTATAATCCCAGCACTTTCGGAGGCTGAGGCGTGTGTATCACCTGAGGTCAGGAGTTAGAGCCCAGCATGACCAACATGGTAAAACTCTGTCTCTACTAAATAACAAAAAATTAGCTGGGCGTGGTGGCTCATGCCTGTAATCCCAGCTACGCAGGAGGCTGAGGCAGGAGAACAGCTTGAACCCGGGAGGCGGAGGTTGCAGTGAGCAGAGGTCGTGCCATTGCTCTCCAGCCTGGGCAACAGGAGTGAAACTCCGTCTCTAAAACAGTTGAAGGACCATTTTAGAGCCCCAGAAGGTGCCAGAGCCTTCCCGTTTTCTGTTACTAATGCATACAGCAGCCCTCTAGAGTAGGAGCTGTTATTTCCATTTTACAGGTAAGGAAATAGAGGTCTAGAGAAGTTGAGCAAGTTTCCCAAGTGCACACAGCTCATAAGTCCAGTTTCCCCAGAAGAATCTAGGCAGTCATCCCTTTGAGTCAAAAAACCAGAAATCGGCAGCATTGCATCATTAAAGATTCTTCATTAGAGACTAGCAGTGTTTAGCACTTCAAACATGTGGATTTCACACTTCTCTAAGGCCAAATAATAAATAGAATGCTTTTAGCAAAGTTTTTCATTAATAAGACTTTTTTTGGGTTAATGTTAAGATTAGGTTTTTTTGGACCAGGTCTCTATGGCTGTGGCTTGGGGAAGTGGCAGGGGCATGGGTATAGGGCATGAAGAAGCAATGAGCATGCATTGGTCATAAGAGACCAGAACAAAGGTCTGGAAAATTGTGCCACTTCTCACTGAAATAGTTGCAACTTTAAAAGGATTTACAGATTTCAGGTGATATTGGCAGTGCTGTCTAATTTTCATAATCTTTTTCTAGATCTTTTCTTTGGGTTTTCTTTATACAAAAGAGGTGAGCTCCTTCATTCATTTATTAAAACCATTTATTGAGCGAGACATGGAAAGAAGAACTATTTCATGATCTCATTTATACGTGGAATCTTAAAAAAAAGTCATATATATACAGAGTAGAGAAAAAACAACAACAGAGGATACTAAGAACCAGAGGAAGAGAGGGGAAATGGAGATGTAGGTCAAAAGATACAAAGTAGCAGATATGAGTCTAGAGGTCTAATGTGCAACATAAGGACTATAGTTAGAATTATGCAAGACACTTTTAGGAGGATTTTAGCTGTTCTTGTCACACACAAAAAATTACTGTGTGATGATAGCTATGTTAATGTGTTTCACTATAGTAGCCATTTTATTATCTATATGTATCTCATAATATCATTTTGTAAACTTCAAATATATGCAATAAAATTTATTTTAAAAAGAAAAAAAAAATGGCCGGGCACAGTGGCTCACACCTGTAATCCCAGCACTTTGGAAGGCTGAGGCGGGCAGATCACCTGAGGTCAGGAGTTCGAGACCAGCCTGGCCAACATTGTGAAACCCCCCCGTCTCTACTAAAAATACAAAAAGTTAGCCAGGCATGGTGGCAGGCAACTGTAATCCCAGCTACTTGGGAAGCTGAGGCAGGAGAATCACTTGAACCCAGGAGGCAGAGGTTGCAGTGAGCCGAGATCGTTCCACTGCACTCCAGACTGGGCGACAGAGCAAGACTCAATCTCCAAAAAAAGAAAAAAACAAACAAACCCTATTTATTGAGCACGTGACTAATAGCTACCAGATCTGGGGTCACAGAGAACCAGACAGGTGCTTTACCATGGAGCAGTCACTATTCTGGGAGGTGGATGAATAGTCTGTAGATAAGTAATGGCAGTGCAGCAGTAGCAGGGGTGCATGCTCAGTACTTGAGGTTACAAAGCAGGAAGTGACTGACTCAGTTTGGGTGGCTCCCACAGGCATCGGGGAGGAAGTGTTCCAGGTGGGGTTTACAGGAATGAATAGGACTTTGCAGGTAAAAGAGAAGAGAAAGAACATGTAAGGATAAGTGGTTCCACAAAGGCATGGAGGTATCTTTGGAAAAGAATGACAGTGGTCTGGGGAACTCTATGAAGATCCACATACTAGAATAGAGGAGCCCTATACAGGAGTGGGCTGTTAGCTTTAGGTACCAGACTAAGGAGTTTGTGTTTTACTTGTCATGGATGAGAACCTGTTGGTATAGGAAGGCAACATAACTAGATGTGGAGGTGAAAGAAAAGACAAATGCCTGCAAGATGAGTGGCAGAAAATGTTGGGCGCCTGAGAGCCTGTGGTTAGCAGTCTCTAATTTAGGTCACAGTTGGGGGCAGCAAGTTCAGGCTCCATTAAATCTCATCTTTTTTTCCTTTTTTTTTTTTTTTTGAAACAGAGTCTCAGTCTTGCCCAGGCTGGAGTGCGGCAGCACGATCTTGGCTCACTGCAACCTCCACCTCCTTGGTTCAAGCAATTCTCTTGCCTCAGCCTCCCTAGTAGCTGGGATTACAGGTGTGTGCCACCATGTCAGACTAATTTTTGTATTTTTAGTAGAGACGGGGTTTCACCATGTTGGCCAGGCTGTCTCGAACTCCTGACCTCAAGTGACCCGCCCGCCTTGGCCTCCCAAAGTGCTGGGATTACAGGCATGAGTCACCATGCCTGGCCTCCATTAAATCTCATCGACACTTTAAGTGTATGGGATACCAAGATGTGGAAGACATGGACTGTACCTTGAAGAAGCTTGTAGTCTGTTACACAGGAAACTCAGCAGAGTCTGATTGTGGGTGGTTCCCTGACACATGGAAGTAAAGAACTATGAGACCAGGACCGAATGGTGAAGCTCATGCTGCTTGCCTAGTTAAAAGTCAAGCCATCATTTCCGTCGTATACTAAGTGACTTGTTTTTAATTCATAGTACTTTTTGTTTCACTTTATAATATTGTGGGCTTTCCCAGTCACCGGTCTGGTGAAGTGGGCTCTGGGCACCTGGCTCCCTGGCTTACCCCTCTTCATACACTCCATGTCTAGCACGTGTTTCAGGCACATTTCAGGTGAGGTTTCTTGGAGGAGACATCTGAGCTGGACCTGGAAAGATTTTCCTTGGTGGTCTTAGGGGTATTGCAGCTATAATACCTTAGCATGGCAGGATGGGTTCAGGAAACTGGAAGCTTGATATAGGTATTTTGATGGTGGTAAAATGAATTGTGGTGGTGGTGGTGGTGGTGGTGGTGGTGTGTCATGAAAAATAGTTAGGGGCCAGATGGTGGGGACAACACTGAACACCATACCAAAGCAGTTTATTCCTTTAGATGTGGGCAGTAGGAGCCTTGGAAGGTCTTATAACTGAGAAATGTGTTTTAGGTAGCTGTATAGAGGATGGATTAGAAAGAAAAATGATCAGAGGCATAGTTACAGTAGTAAGGCTAGTCAAACTACTCATTAGAGGATTAAGAAAGTGATTATGTGGCATATCTTTATGGCCTCATAGAGAATGAGCCACTAAGAAAACTTCATTCATATTTATTTTTCATCTAGAAATAGTTAGAACAGAAATAACTTCTATCTAACATAGCAGTGTTGTATTCACTATGCAGCCTTAAATATTTTTACTTGCTCATCTCTTTCTGACCCCTGTAACCCAATGCAAATGTGTAGTTTGTAAGCGGTTCCGCTAAGATGCAGGAGAACACAGTGTTCTATGGAGTCGTCACGTGATAATGTTATCAGCTGCCGTTGACTGATACAAACTCCTGAGAAGGTGGGACTTGAGTTATCGCCAGACACTCGCAGGGATATGAGATAGAAGTTCTGAGTAACCAGGAGTTAACGCAGCCTTTCTCTGTATGTTCTTTCTCTGAAAGCTGTTTTTTATAAGCCCCTGGGTGAATGCAGACACATATTATCTCCAGGGATTGCCATTGTTTACCTCCTGAAGGCCGTCAGTCCTTTGGTGAACTTCTAGTTTGGGAACAAGTAGTACCAACCCCTGACAACCCTGAATGGGCGGCCTGGCCGTTTCTGGTGATTTTCCACATTGGTGCTGATTTCTGGTCAATGATTTATATTGAGGATTAACCGAGAGAGAACTTCCTCGTTGGACATACTGTGGGACTGGTTCAGAGGCTGTTTTTCATGAGCCTATCCTTACACCTAATCTTAGCCCGTGCCCCTTCTCCCTCCCTGGCTCTCCATCCCTCTCACTCTATCATTTACTCCATCAGTCTGTACCCACTGAGGACCCGCTGTGTTCTCAGCACTGGGTGCACTGTGATGAGCAAAAACCCAGTTATGCTCTGGGTTCCTATGGACTTCTCTGTCTGGTAGTAGAGGGATAGGCACACGTTCATCTTATAGTCTCATTCAGATAAATGGAACACAGTAGCTGTGCTGCGTGCTGTGACCGAGAGGCGTAGGGTCCTGTGAGAGTGCATGTTAGGGGGATCTGACCAGTTCTCATGGGTTAGAGTTCTTCCAAACAAGACATAAGCACCTCCAAGGCAGAGATGGCATGTTTTCTTTTTCTTTCTTTTTTTAGACAGGGTCTCACTCTGTTGTCCAGGCTGGAGTACAGTGGTGTGATCTTGGCTCACTGCATGCTTGAACTCCTGGATTCAAGCGATCCTCCTGCTTCAGCCTCCTGAGTACCTGGGGCCACAGGCAGGTGCTACAAAGCCTGGCTGATTTTTTTTTTTTTTTTAAAGAGATAGGGTCTCGCTCTCAGCCAGGCTGGTCTCAAACTCCTGGGCTCAAGTTATCCTCCTGCCTCAGGCTCCCAAAGTTCTTGGATTACAGGCGTGAGTCACTGCACCCAGCTTGAGATGGCATCTTTTTACCCCCATAATTTTAGCGTGTTGCTTGTGTTCCATCCACACACAGTCCATGTGTGACCAGTGGATGACTGACCACCTTCCGTAGTCCTCCTTTCTTTTCCACTATTGCTGGGACAAGTTGCTATGGCATCAGTGTAGAAGAAATGGTTAATTAGTAACTCCTCACAGGTTAGTTAATAAATGTTCTTTACTGCTTCCTCTGGCAGTATCCATAGATACATACCTCCTAGATCTTCAGGAGGATGGATGGGGAGATAAAACACCCCCATTCTGTAGACCTCTCCCAAGACAGTGACATGTGGTTTCCTTAGTGTCCCCTTCATCTATACATTTTGCTTGTTGGCTTCCTTCCTTCCTTCCTTCCTTCCGTCCGTCCGTCCGTCCTTCCTTCCTTCTTGATGGAGTCTCGTTCTGTCATCAGGCTAGAGTTCTGCAGCGTGATCTTAGCTCACTGCAACCTCTGACTCCTTGGTTCAAGCGACTCTCCTGCCTCAGTCTCCTGAGTAGCTGGGATTACAGGCATGTGCCACCACGCCCAGCTTATTTTTGTATTTTTAGTAGAGATGGGGTTTCACCATGTTGGCCAGGATGGTCTTGATCTCCTGACTGCGTGATCCACCCACCTTGGCCTCCCAAAGCGCTGGGATTACAGGCATGAGCCATTGTGCCTGACCAGGTTGTTGGCTTTCATATCCTAAAATATTTTTTTTTCCTTTTGATGAGCCCCAGCTGATGAAAACTGACTCCATGGTCTAAGCACAGTAGTTCACACCTGTTATCACAGCACTTTGGGAGGCCAAGGCAGGAGGATCACTTGAGGCCAGGAGTTCGAGACTAGCCTGGGCAGCATAGTGAGACCTCTGTCTCTACAAAAAAAAATTTAAGAATTAGCCAGGCGTGGTGTACCTGCCTGTGGTCCCAGCTACTTGGGAGGCTGAGGTGGGAGGATCACTTGAGCCCGGGAGATCAAGGCTACAGTGAGCCATGGTCATGCCATTGCACTCCAGCCTGGGCAACAGAGCTATACCTTGTCTTAAAAAGAAAAAGAAAAAAAAGGAGTGGTGGGAGCATATGACTAGAAGGCAGTTTAGCATTTTCTTGTAGAATCTTGCCTGAGAAATTTCTTTGTAAACCACTCTCCCCATGCTTTGTGCTAATGCCGGCATGGGGTCTCCTGTGGAAGACATCTTTCTTTGCTTCTTTCCACTGGGTTATCTTTTTCCTTTTTTTTTTTTTTTTTTTAACTTTATGTTGATGATCTGGTGCCAAACTGGGACTACAGGGATGTAGGAGCCTCTTTTCTGACCTGAAGAATGACTCGGTCCATAAATGTTGATCCACCTGGGAAAGGGAGGCGGAGGAGAGATCCATGTCATTGGTTCTTGTTGCCAAGGACTTTATGACTTGGTTGCAATCATGACATGTGCTGATATCACATAGGGCAGAAAAAGATACAAGTTACCAACAAAGAAGCCCAGGTCAAAGGCTGTGAATGTTTAGGGAAAGGGGAGGCCTCCACCAGCTGGAAGGTTCATGAAGGATGAGGCCTTGGGAAGGCAGGCAGATTCCAGACATGCAGAAACAGGCAAGGATAGTACAGGCCATGACAGCAGTTGTGCACCCAGGTACAAAGTTCAAGGTGTTCACAGGAAACATTCGATAATCTAGTAGTACTACTGGGCTGAGTTAGGGTTTGTGGGGTGGGAGGATATGTAGAAGACTGTTGTTTGATGTAGCTTTGGTCTAGCAGTCAAGGGAAATGAGTTTTCTTTCTGATTTTCATTGTTTTAATATGGAAGAAGGGGGTGGAGAATCCTCACACATCCCTCCCAGCGAAGGGAAAGGGCCAAGCTAGAGCTCCTTCCTAGGCCCAGGGCAGTCCAGTCCTGCATGGGTGTGAGTTTGCCTTAGGACTGGCCACGGCCAGGGAAGAGGAGCATTGCATTTGTTGTTTCTTTCTTGGTGGCTCCCTGACTCCATTCAATTACAAAGTGGCTCTTACACTGTTAAAGCTTGAGTGTCTCTGGGCTACAATTTCTAGCCACAGACCTTCATTTGCTGTGCCTCAAACATGACCTTGAGGCCACATCCCATTATATATACAGCCCACAACAACGTTAACCAGTCTTCTATCTGGTAAGGCAAGCGCAGTGTATAAACTCCATGCCTTTCTGCTGGGATCTCTTTCTGTATTGCCCCTTTAGCAGGAAATTCCATGGCAATCCAAGATGCAAGAGAAGCCCATGATGGGCTCACTTCGAACTGTGTTATATTATTTAGGAAAAAGAAAATAAAATGAAATAAAAACTAGATTACAGTGCCTGGTGTATCTCTCTCTCTCTCTCTGTGTGTGTGTGTGTGTGTGTGTGTGTGTGTGTGTGAGAGTGAGAAGATCATGGCTGCAACAGTGTAAAAGTGACAGGGCAGGCTGATGTGCAGCTGGTGAGAAGAACAAGGGCAGCTACAACTACAGCATCTGAGGCTTAAAGAGGTGACATGTTGTGCATTTCTAAAATAATTTTTATGTTGTAGAGAAGCTTTATATCTCTCTCTGACTCACTGAACAGGCGTGGTGTAAGGCACAAAGGAAGACAGTCCCCAGGTGACTGCAGGATTGTTTTAGGAAAATAATAATTAACTTAAAGTTAACTTTATTGAAAGTCATTTTTGTAGCATCAGGTTTACTGAATCAAGCATCTCTCTCTCTCTCTGTCTCTCCCTCCCTCTCTCTCCCTCTCTCTCTCTCTTTCTCTCTGTGTGTGTGTGTGAGAGAGAGAGAGAGAAGATCATGGCTGCAACAGGACTATGCTGCGTAGCTTGGAGACCCACTTTCAGTTACATTAGTGATGTTGCTGCTTATCTTCTGGCCCTTAGGAAATGCTGCATCTTAGTAACATGATTAAAATCCAGGGCTGTGGAATCTGTGAGCTCACCCCTTCGGAGGGCAGGGCTATAGAAATATACATAGGGGCCAGTGCAGTGGCTCATGCCTGTAATTTCAGCATTTTAGGAGGAAGAGGTGGGCAGATCGCTTGAGCTCAGGAGTTTGAGACCAGCCTGGGCAACATGATGAAAGCCTGTCTCTACAAAAAAATACATCATCAGGTGATTTTAGTCATTGTTAGAAAATCATCAAGCGTACTTACGCAAACCTAGATGGAATAGCCAACTACACACCTAGGCTGCAAACCTGTGTGGTGTTACTCTACTGAATACTGTAGGCCATTGTAACACAATGGTAAGTATTTGAGTATCTAAACATAATCTAAACATAGAAAAGACAGCAAAAACATGCCATTATAATTTTATGGGACCACCATCATGTATGCAGCTCATTGTTGACCAAAATGTCATTATGTGGTGCATGATTGTACTTCAGTTAAAGTATGAGTTGACACTGTTTAACTCCAAGGGGTGCCATTTGTATAGGCTGTGGTACACAGTCAAATAGGGCTGTCTTGGATATTGATTTTATTCATTCAGCTCCAAGTGCTGAAAGAAATTAAAAATTAATTAGGTTATGTGTCACACCTATCAAGCTATTCTGTCTGTTTTCCCAGAAAATAAGCAAGTTTGAGAGTAGGAGACATTTTTGTCATCTGGACAAGGTTCAGACAAAATCGTATGTAATACAGAGCCCTGGATCTGTTTCGCCTTGGCCACTCAAGTAGCCCTGAACAGGATGCACAGTGAGGCCCCAGGCTGGAGGATGCTTGGCTTGTCTGCAGACATTGTCATTTAGCCCTGGCTTCTCGTAATTAGGTACTCCTAGCTGGGCTCTGCTGTCAGCGAGCCTTCAAGACAAATTGCAAAATCTGTACAACCATCTGAGAGATACAGAAGTAGATCCAATGATACTACAGGGGATATTGGTAGTTCTCAAAAGTTAGAAAGAGAATGCTTAGAAAAGCAATCCTCAAAACTGAATTTAGAGGTCCTTGTCCTGTGGTAAAAGGGTTCAGTCACAGAGTCAGGATCTGAGAAGATCTTGCAGGCAGGAATGATAGACTGAATCTCAGGGGATGAAATGGAGTAGAAAAAATGTAATGTTCTGTTTTGAGGTCTGAAAATCTCAGCTATGCATTAAAAAGACTGGAAACGGGTAGGGACATATCTGAAGACGAGCCCATATGAAAAAGACCTAGGAGTTTAAGTTGGCATATATTGATAATTTACTGTGCTCCTTAAAAATTTAATGCAGTGTTTGGCTGCATTAACAGAGGTAGAGTATTCAGGATGAGAGAGGTAATAAACTCACTCTGATGCTATAGCAGGAGCACTGCCACAGTTCTGGACTCCAAGCTTTGAAAGGAAGACAGACAAAGGATGGTCACAGGATGGTGTGTGGGAGTGTTCCAAAGCTTGTCAGATAACAAAGTAACACAGGAGGTTTAGCTCTTGTAGAACTCCAAGAGGACCCAAGAGCTGCTGTTAATATCTGAAAAGCAGTTAAATAAATAAGGGACTGCACTTTCTTGTTAAGAGGAACAGGAAGGATCTGGGGATGAAAGTTAAAGCAGACCCCCAAAAGGAGGGTCTTCTTATTCTTAAATATGTTCTAAGATAGAATGGGCTACTTCCTCAATTTTAGAAGTGCTGACTAAGGCTTATGAGGACTTTCAGGAATGCGAATGGATGACCCAGGGGTACTTTCTAGCCCCAAGATTTCATGATTCCTTTGCCTTTCAGTGATGACCATGTCCTGCACAGTCCCAGCACTGGCAGGTGGTGGACAGAGCCATGACTCTAGGACATTCTAGGCAGTGATGAGAGAGTCTTTGCAATTCTCAGACAAGATTTCCCTAAGGACATTTCGATGTTGGTCTTCATCAGTGTTTCTAGTTCTTTACTCTGCTAGGGAAGATCTGGGGGATATGGTCACTTCCTTTCAGCAGAGGCTGTGTTATTTCCTCATTCATTCTTTTCTCTGTGCCCAGCAGTGTGCTAGGTGCTAGGGGGACATTGAGGAAGAAGACAAAGTTCTTCCCCTCTTCAAGTATGCAGTATATCTGGGAAGAAGTCAGGCAGCAAACACAAATTTTACAACTAACTATAAAGTTATAAATACAGTTACAGTTTGGGTACATCCTAGGAAGGAGAAGTGCAGTTTGTGCCACCATGGGGGTGTAGAACAAGGCAACCAAACCTAGTTGGGCGATTAGAGAAAACTTCCCCAAGTTAGTGATATCCAAGTGAGGCCTTCAAGGAGAAGTAGAATCTAGCGCAATGGTGTCAGGCTAGTGAAGCACATGAGTGAATGCCATAGCAGTGGGCTTCAGACTTGTTGTTGACCAAAGGAATTTTTCACAAGGTTGGAGCTGAGCTGATACAAAGCCAGCCAACAGTAGTGCTGTGAATTGGTGGTTTTCCATTTACTGTAGAAAGTTTGTAGAAATAATTTCAGTTCTGGTATTAGAGCAAGTTGAAGTCGTAAATAGGACCTGCTTAGAAGAACCCATGTCTTATATGAGTGGTTTTTATTTCACGTGGTATCTTGGTAATACATTCTCTGCTTAGCTTCTGGGGATATTTTTTCCTATCATGGTTTTCTGAAGTCAGGTTGCCTGAGACTTCTCAGTTTCCTGGTGGGATAGGGATAGAAGGTTTTTGTTTATACTTTTGGGCATTGCTCTTTCCCCAGAAGGTTATATAACTTGGAGGAGATTGAGTCATTTTTTTCACTGACTACCTTTAGGGGGTGTCTGCCTTCGTACTGTTAGCTTCTTGTCATTGTCCGGCTCCCATGGCCACAGCAGCTCATTCATTCTCTTGTGGCTGTGATGTTAGCTGGAGTTAACTATGAGTAGAAACTTGAATAAGAAGGAAAATGAATATGAATGTGAATATGAAAAACCAAAGAATAGAAGAGAACTGAGTTTGTTTATTCCCAGACTAATCCTTGTTTGTATTTGTTGCTTATATGAGTGACCCACCACCCACAGCATACAAACAGACAAAAAGGCACATCTTAAAAAGATAAATTTCGGCTGGGCACGGTGGCTCATGCCCGTAATCCCAGCACTTAAGGAGGCCAAGGCGGGCGGATCACCTGAGGTCGGGGGTTCGAGACCAGCCTGACCAACATGGAGAAACCGTGTCTCTACTAAAAATACAAAATTAGCCGGGCGTGATGGTGCACACCTGTAACCCCAGCTACTTGGGATGCTGAGGCGGGAGAATCACTTGAACCTGGGAGGCAGAGGTTGCCATGAGCCAAGATCGTGCCATTGCACTCCAGCCTGGGCGACAAGAGCGAAACTCCATCTTTTAAAAAAAAGAAAGATAAATTTCTATTCTCAGATGCTGGTCTAAGTTTAAATTTAAATGCCTTTCATCTTAATTTTTCCTAGTAAACATTTTTGCAGACAATTGTGCTGTTTTATTTTTCTAGCATTAGTAAACACATAGTTGTAATTTTAAAATGCTTGATTCTGAATTTTGTTTTTTGCTTTCAAGGGCTTTGTTGGTTTGGTGTTTTGGTAACCCACCTCATGGTAAATTCTTCTTTCTTTCAGGTAGGAATGAATTGATAGCCAGATACATCAAACTCAGGACAGGCAAGACGAGGACCAGAAAACAGGTAAAATAACCCACCTGGAAATTGTGCATGTCAGCGAATGGCCCAAAAAGGCGTTTTGGCTGCAGTGGCTGGCTATGCTTTGGCTCCTAGGAGCCCCCAATTTGAGTTCCCTGTAAGGACGTCAGTGTTGGAGGTATTTTAAATTGGCTCAGTTTTCACTGTTCATCATTTCAGTGACCCTTTATTATGTGGTCTTACAAGTTCCTTTTATACTCATGTGGGAAAATGTCACTGCTAAGGACGGTGTATGAACTGCTCCTGTACTGTATTTCAAAGCTGACATTTCTTTCACAAAATGTGCACCTGTGAACACTGCAAAAACTGCAAGTGCAAATGCACTTGGAGGTCATGAAATTTTGAGATTTTGTGCATTGTAAAATCCTGGAGCGATTATATATTAGTTATAATTTCAATGAAAAAGTAACACTAGCAGCCTTGAGTATTGGCCTGAATGTAATGCTAAATGATGTGCGTCCAGGGAACTGTTGCTTTATAAGTGATGGCTTTTTGTCAGTAGCTGCTGTGACTGAAATGAAGTTACAACTTCAGTACCTCTGTGCAGAGCAGTATCAGGAATTCTCTGCCCTTTGGCAGAGCTCTGCCTTTCCTCGTTCTTTCAGATGTAAAACAGCCCAAATATCTGACATGAGCCAGTTTAGAACTGGAACAGATGAGAAATTAGTGTTTAACTAAAAACAAAAACAAAGGAGGAAAAAAAACCCCCTAAAAACCTCATGGGTGAGTTGTTAACAGAAAAGAAGTATTTTTAAATGTTGATTTATGCTGAATGATACGGCATGAACCTTAAAAACTGAATCAGACCAAAAGGCTAGCTAAACTGTGGTCTCATTAAGATTGAGCAGCAGATTTCAGTTCTCTTCCCAGTGAGGAAGTTTTCATGAGTGTTTATAACGGGGAGAGGCTTTTCCCCAGGAATGCTACTTGTGCCACAGCCTGGGAGCCTGGCTGCTGAGTCAGCACAAAGAGAAGTGGCCTCCTGCCAGCGCGCAGAGGCAGCGCATTGTCTGTTTGGGGGATGCTTGTGGCCCTCATCAAGTCAGAGAATCACAGAAGAACAAAATTCGGGTGAAAACAAGTAACAGCAGGAGCCAGATGGAGGGGTGAAGAGGATAGGGGAGTTTCTGCTTCTCTGTACTTAAGTACCAAAGCAAATTGGAAAAAAAATAATTGAATAATTGAAGCTCAAAGACAAAGTTAAAGATAAAAGGACCGTTTATTATAAATCCTGTTTTAGAGCCGCTGGAGAGTTGGAAATGGGGTAATCACCACACAGTCTGAGTCACCGAACTTTTAAATGGAAGGTTCTAAATTTCGGAAACCAGTAGATCTAATCACCTACATTCTGACAGTGCGGGACCTGGGCTGTCTGCTGGTCTGTGAGCTCTGGTCATTTGCCCGGTGACCGCTTCACTGAGGGACTCTTCTAAATTTAACCAAGTCCCACTGAAAGAGATGCAGATTTCAGTGGAATCATTGTGTTTCAGAAGCTGGGCTTGGCTACATTTCCACGCCCCGGCATCCTGGGGATGTTTTTAGGCAGCAGTTGGTGATACCTCTCCAATGTGAATTTGTTGTTCAGCAAATCCATGTGGTTTTCAACCCAGATTTTTAACAGGATGGTTGGCTGGCTGTATTCACACATTTCGCTTTGTAATAATATGCAAATCCACTTGGCACCCAGTCAATACCCAAAAGAGTGGAAGGATTAAAGATATTTATAAGAGCGGAAAAAAAAAAAAAAACTCTGCTAACTGGGTCTTTCCATTTCTCTTTGAGATCTAATTTACATGTCAGTATTATTTTAACGTTTGCTACAGAATCCAGAGCTCTTAATGAGATCAGAATACAACCGACAGCTTCAGCTTTTTGATTCTGCAGAATGTGCTAATTTATGGATAGTCTCTTCTAAATTGAGAAAAGGGATTTTCCCTCCTGATACTGAGAAGCTATAAATATTTTCATTTACCTTTACCCCCACCTTTTTAATTTTAGAATGAAAACAGCCCCTCTCATCCCTCCCAAAATTAGTTTTTCCCAGTGCCCACGATTTCTCTTGGGTGGGAAGACTAAGATGAGTCTTAACTTTCGTCCTGAATCAAGTCACTGCAGTGATGACCCAGTATGAAAAGCTTAGAGCAGCGCTGGGGGCTTGTGTCTGGCTGGGACTGTGTATTCCTAACTGCAGAGCTTTGTTGAGATGCAAATAACCACCCCCCAACCCCACCCCAAAACCCTCCCAAAGAGTAGCGATTTTATATTTGATTTCCTTTTTTTGTTTTGTTTTGTTTTGTTTTGTTTCCCCTCATAAACCCGAACAATGTAGGTGTCTAGTCATATACAGGTCTTAGCAAGAAAGAAAGTTCGAGAAATTCAAGCCGCCATTAAGGTACGTCTGGCTTGCCCACTTGTAGGGGGCTTTTCATCTCCATGGTTACAGGCTTTTCCTTTGTTTTCCTCCCTTCCCCTACCCTGCAGGTGTCTAGTCACATTCAGGTTCTTGCCAGAAGGAAATCTCGTGATTTTCATTCCAAGCTAAAGGTATGCGCTTTTCTGCTTTTTGGCTTGTGGTTGCTATGCATCTCACTTCCTGTTTTCCATGGTGACTGGTGAATGCCTGGTGCTGGGATTCTCGTAACCTAGTTTCCTTGCATGTGAGAGCTGTTTACATTTCTTTGTGTTTAATCTCTCTGTTTCTGTACTAGCCTCACATTAAACTCAATGTGTGCGAGCGCGTGCGTGTGTGCGTGCGTGTGTGTGTATGCGTGTGTTCCTAATAACAATGCAAATGCAGCAGAGAGCTGGTCTTGATAACTTTTCAGCACAGAAACATGATTTTTTTTTTTAACCTTCAGATGTCCACCAAGCAGCCATGGGCTAGGAAAGCTTAAAAAAAGAAAAGTCCAGAGATGCAAAATTGAGTAGAAATTATTTAGAAAGAATCATTTCCAAAGTGGTCATGAAATTACCTTTTAAAAAAATTTAGAAATTATTTCAACTCGTGCTTTTGATGTATTTTTAAGAAGACTCATAAAAAATACGTCTTTTTCATGCATATCTCTTCCTGCGGAGTATTTTCAGCCAGATTTCTTCCACATTGCTTACTACTGTTTTTTAAGTGAATGGTGCTCTTATTAAAAGAGAAATCTGAGGAGTGGCCTTTAAAAAAAAGGTAGATCTTAGAGATGGGAAAGCTCTTGCTCAAACCCATTTGTAGTTTCATTTGTACTTGAGTTTACTTAAAATTTTTTTTTTTTCACTTGTACCTCATTTTTCCGTCTCAAAATATATTTTATAGGAAAAATGGGGGCATTGATAATTTTTCATATACAACTTCTTTCTACTTTTTCCCTTTATAAAATTAACAATAAAACATACCTGACTTTTATTTTTCTATAATGCCCTATTTTAGAAATGCAAAGAGATTATAGTTTGCAAGGAGGAGCCTTTGTTTATAATAAAAATTGATTTTGGCCCATATTGAAGGCTTTCCCATGTGCCTTTTTTGGTTCTGTTCTGATATTTTTCTATACAGTAATTAAATTTTGTGGTTTTGTTCTGAACTAAAAAACAGTGTAGTCTCACAACACTTGAGTGGTGAACACTGGGACTCTTCCCTAAGTCCTTTGACCTTTTTTTATGCAAACAAGGCTGGCTGTGGAATAGGACAAGTGACTAGGAAGGAGCATTTGGTGTGCCCTCTGCAGTGGGCAGCATGCTGGCTCGCTCGCACGTGTGGCTGATGGTGGCTGGCTTTTAGCTGCACTGGCTGAGCAGTTGGAAGACTAAGATAACTTTGTAGATCCTGCTTTTTAACCAAAGGTGCAATACTCTCTATATGGATGTAACTACCCCAGTTTTTGCTCAAGTTCTGACTCTGTTTCTAGTTTCTCTGAGCTAATGAATTAATGATGTACAAAGAAGTTTACAGATAACAATGTTGTTTCCATCTGTGATGATATGAATTGCTCTGTTTCTGCACTGTCTATGTGGTTCCTGTGGACTCACCATGGCACACAGCCCTAGACTGAAAGCCCTATAAGTGATGAATAAAGCTCTTCTGTTCAGAAGGGATTCCCATGTGATATAGGAAGCATTCTTTTTCTCACTTGGTGAATTTTAGAGTTTTCTTCCATAGAAACAGTTTTCTGTTGCTTTATACATGTACATATGTAAAAATACACAGTGGTATTTATGTTTGTTTCTAAAAAAATTAACAATAATAAAAAAGAAACATTCCCCTGACTTTCAGCCCTGGGCCACTCTCTTTTGGGGCAGGCAGAAGGAAGAGACAGAAACGGAAGCAGTAGGATAGCAACTGGCTCAGCATTTAAGCTCCAAGAACCACCTCCGTCTTTTTGTAGTTTCTTCCCTTCTTTCCTACCATATTGTTCTTGGAAAGATGGAGTCCTTTGTTTTTCCATCTGCTAATACCAACTGAGTGTTCCAGGCATGGTGCTCACTGTGATGGGCAGTTAACAGCCAATATCCTGTTCAGGGAGCTGGCCATGTAAATGGGAATGTAAACTAGAGGAGCACTTTGGGTAATAGCGGGAGCAGCCAAAATGAATTGTGGGGTGCATTCCAGGGAAGAGCTTCGTGGAGAGTATACTATTAAGTTTGGGAATTGAAAGAGGAAAGGCAGCCTAATGCGTGCTCCCTCATTTAAGCTCACTATGAAGTGACTTACAGTATTCTGCTTTTGGGGCATGATGTTGAGGAAACTGGGGCTGAGAGAGTATAATTGACTAGTCACAAAGCCTTCCTAGTAAGGATTTGAACTCAGATCTTTTTGCACCCTAAACGAATCGTTGTTTTAGATAAAATTTTATCTAGTGAAGGTAGGAGAATGTTTTCAAGCAGAGGGCTTCACGCCAGCACACTGTACCTAAACTGTCACCCCTCACAGTCTTTGGGGCTGGGCATTCAGCCTTTGCTACCAGCCCTTCACTTGGCATCCACATTTTAACTTTGAGCCCTTGGTCAGAATGTGGACTTAATTTGGGTTGGTGCTGTGAGGGTCATCAGTAACTGGGGGAATGACATGGTCCTGGAGACAGAGCTGCTTGGCACCACTCTTGAGGGTATTAGGACAGTCGCAGAGAGTGAGGCTGTCTGTCACCTGCTTGCAGGAGTTGGTGCTCGTTTCACTCCTTCCATGAACATTTTATCTCAAAGGCGGTATACTTAACCTTCCTAAGCAGCCATTACCAGGATATGGGCTCAACTCTGTTGATGTCCCAGCTCCATCCATACCCCCTTGTTCAGCTCTGGAGTCTAATAGCACATTTGTGAGGAGGCAGGGACAAGCATCTTTACCAGGATCATCATGGGGTCAGGCTGATAGCCATGGTCTTCTTGGCCTCCCACACTAGCTAATGAGATAAACTCGCTACAGAAAATTGAGGTCATCCCAAAAGACAACAAGGATAGCTTCTGGGTGGGTGGGGAGCAGGGGGGAGTGGCAGGAAGTATCCAAGCTTAAAAGAGACACTGTGCTTTGCCTGGGAAGATGTAGGAAGGCCTCCTGGAGCAGGTGGCTGGTGGCTGACCATCCCAGTAACTATCCCTTGCAGGCACTGCCCTAGCCAGGCTGGTTACCACTTCTCCACAAACTCAGACATCGAAGGGGTAGACAAAGGTCTATGGTCCTCATGTGAAGACCGAAGCCAGGCTTGCATTTGTCTGTCCCTCTGTGGAGTTGGAAAAGTGGCTTACCCGCAATGGAGGCCACTGCCTGGTGTGTCTTCCTTGTGAGCCTTCTTGCTTATAAGCTTCCCTTTACTTTCCAGGGAAGGATGTGGCAGAGTTCTTTGGGCTGGTGTTTTCCAGCCTTTTTAAAGTAGCAAAACTCATGTTTCGAATTGAAGCTTACTCCCTCAAATCCTTAGTAATGGCCTCTTAGGCTATTCCATTGAATCAGGTTTGAAAAACCCCCTGATTTAGGCAGAAGGAAAAGGAGTTGTCTACCTCTTATGCTGTCCCTTCCAGCCTTTACAGAGAGCTCCTGTGTCCCATTTAAAGCCCATGTTTTTAAATTCTGTAGTTTAGAAGTTCTGCCATGTTCCTCGGAAGAAAACAGACTCCAGGAGAGAGTGGTCATTTTGATGTCACATTGATAGATGAGTCATCCTAGCTACAAAAATTACTCTCCTGAAAATCTGTTAGAATACATTCTAAAGGTCAGCTTTATGCTTCTGCTAATTGGCAGTTGTTCTCAATGTGCTTGTTTGTGGACTAGATCACCCCCAAATTGTGTAGACTTAAATTTTAGTAAAGAAATTGTTCTAGTGAAAGTCTAAATTTCTACATAGATTTGAACTTGAAAAGCATAGGAATGATTACTGAATTCAGTCCAGTGGTTTTCATTGATAACGTAAGTGTTCTAGGTCCTTTTGTAGATGTTGGGCGCATAGAATTGAATCCAGAGTTTGTGTTCGTGAGGAACGTTGAACTTTTTTCTGTTATTTTTCCAGTAGGTGTCCATAGCTAGGGGGCTCTGCAGTAGCAATTAAACAGGATAGTGCAAGAGGCTGCCCAAGTGAAAAGAATGATTCATTCTGAGAGTGAGGGAATTAAAGCTTCATGGAGAAGTGTCATTAGAACTAAACATAGTTGAAGGCAGAGAATTTCCATAAAGTTGGGACTATCTGGGGGACCATGAAGAGCATCATGTAGTTGGGGGCATGGGAGGTAAGACTGGAGGAGCCTAAGGGAAGAGCCCTTGATTATCCCACTGAGGAGCAGGGATTCATTTGTGGGCCTAGGGGCGTACACGGGGGTCATTCAAATTTACCCTCTGGAAAGACCTCGCCAGCCAGGTTTTGCAGGATAGCTAATAAGGGGGAGGCCAAGCTGGAGTCAGGGAGGCTAATTCCTGGGCTGCTTTAAGAGTGGGGAAGAGAGTCACAGGCCGGGACCAGGGGCCAACCCACACCCCCTGGAGCTGCTCCGTGGCACTTAGCACTCATCCTTGGCTGGCTCCCCACTTCAGTGCTCTCTGCCTGCTCTATAGTCTTTCCTACTCATTGTTTTTAAAGAATAAATTAGAAGTTTATAAGTTCTGTCCTTATGAAGTCTGAAAAGTGTTGTGTGCCAGAACTTTTCAGAAAGATTTTCAATAGCAGCATTTAAAAATTAACTTATTAAAATTGGGTTCTCTTAAAGTAATGGTAATTAACTAGGAGTGTGCATCAAAATTATGAACTTTTTGTTGCAAAATTTAAACAGTACAGAAAATATATTAAACACTCATGTTTATATATTGATCATTTTCATTATGTTTTTTTAATGAAAAATCAAGTGGCAAACATTCTTCTGTACTTTTTCCTCTACCCACCCTCCTTCTTCAACCAAAATTAATCTTCCTTTCTTTCCTACCACCCACAGTGTATTTTCTTGCCATTTATTTCCCTTAGAAAATCAAATCCAGTGAAAACTGTCTCTTCTCATTTTGCTCCTAGATTTTTGCCCATTGTCTTTTTTTTTTTTTTTTTTTTTTTTGAGACAGAGTCTTGCTCTGTCTCCCAGGCTGGAGTGCAGTGGCGCCATCTCGGCTCATTGCAACCTCCATCTCCCGGGTTCAAGCGATTCTCCTGCCTCAGCTTCCCAAGTAGCTGGGATTACAGGCGCCCGTCATGACACTCAGCTAATTTTTGTGTTTTTAGTAGAGATGGGGTTTCGCCATGTTGGCCAGGCTGGTCTCGAACTCCTGACCTCAAATGATCCACCTGCCTCAGCCTCCCAAAGTGCTGGGATTACAGACGTGAGCCACTGCGCCCAGCTGATTTTTGCCCAATTATCTACCATGAATTTGTGCAGTAGCCATTGGCACCAACATGAAACTTTTCCTCTGGAATTTTTAGCAGCTTAAGTTAAGATAGGCTCGGCCAACAATTCGATGACCTTGGATACAGACCATGACTGCAGAGGAGAGATATGAGGTTCAGGAAATATAGGGGATGGTTGAACTAGAAAGGGAATAATGTGAGGAGACAGTGAACCAGGAGCAGAGAAGCTGGGAGAGTAGAGACAAAGCACCAGTAGATTAAAGCTGAGATTCAAGAGCTTGGTAAGATGGAAAACAGAAAAAAAAAAAAGGCATTTGTGGCCAGAGCACAGTGATTTTGGAAATTAAATTTATGCATTCAGAGTTGTGGGGATTTTCTTTTTTTTTTTTTTCCCCCAGTGGGGTTGGGGCATTTTCAAAATGTCTAGGATAAGGCTGGGCACGGTGGCTCGCACCTGTAATACTAGCACTTTGGGAGGCCTAGATGGGCAGATTGCCTGAGCTCAGGAGTTAGAGACCAGCCTGGGCAACACGGTGAAATCCTGTCTCTACTAAAATACAAAAAATTAGCCAGGTATGGCATTGTGTACCTGTAGTTATAGCTACTTGGGAGGCTGAGGCAGGAGGATTGCTTGAACTTGGGAGGTGGAGGTTGTAGTGAGCTGAGATTGTACCACTGTACCTCAGCCTGGGCGACAGAGCAAGACTCTTGTCTCCAAAAAAAAAAAGGAAAAATATCTAGGACAGAAGCTAGACTACTAATTGCAGGCCTAGAAGAGAGCTTAGATTTGAATGAGTTGTTTCTTAGTGATGGGAGTGCTATGTGTTTGTCTCCTACTCAGACAAAACCCTTTTGACCCACTGCTCTCAAGGGGGTAGGTTTTATAGATGACCCACAGCCTGTAGCTGGACCTGAGTCTACTTCTAAAGTAGAAGATGAATCCATGCAGTTGCAGTGTGAAAGAGGCTTCTAGGCCTATGGAATATCCATTTAAGAATCCCGAGGATGCTGAGTTAGAGGTCTCCCTTGGACCTTGTGTCACCAGCTGCAGCGACAGCAGTGTCACCAACACCAGCTTTACCTGTTGTCTTCCATCTCGCCCTTTCCCTTAGTTTAGCCCCTACTGGCATCTCCAGTGGAGTAATGAGAAGCAGCAGCATGTCTGAGGATTAGCTCACAGCCTTAGAAATTATTCTCTACTTCGAATTGTTTCACTCACCATTAATTCATGAAAAAGTCATTAACTGTTTTTTTAAGCTCCAGGGATTTATTATCCCAGCATGTAGAAAGAATGCAGAAACATTCTCCATGTGTTAAGCAGTCTTGTTCCTACTCAGAGTTTCTTTGTAGAGTTCCATGCCGGAGTCTCTTTCCCTGTATGTTCAGTTGCCCTAAGAAGTTGTTCAGACCCTGCCCAGAGTCCTTCTTTCCCCGTTAGCAGCAAAAAGGCAATCCTTTCTTGCTGTTTTCAGAAGCTTACGGTAGCCACAGCCAAGGTCTTGGGAAGCACCACCACACTGTGGGCCATCTCCATCTTCCCATGAAGATGGGCCAAGCCACCTCTGGTTCACTTCTCGAGTGTGTTTAGGTGAGTGTATGACTCAGGACAAAACTAAGAGGAAAGGAAGTCTTCGCCATGCCCTCCCCTCAGCAGGAATACATCTTAGGCAGTAGATGTATTCATGTCAGGCTCTGGATGTGTATTGAAGAAAAACCTGTACTTGCTGACATTGCATCATCCCAGTGGAGCAGAAAAAGACCTGAGCCCCTCTGATTATGTCCAGTCGCTGGTGACTAATTTATGAGCTACATGTGCTCCCCCGGGGCCGTTTTCTTGTTCTCGCCCTGGTGGCCTTTGTGATTTGATTTCTCAACAGGCCATTCTTTCCAATCTGCTGTTCCTTCCAATAAGCAGAGAGCTTAAAGTTCAAATTGTTGATTTAATTCGTTTGAGTTCAAGAACTTCACTGGGGCATTGCTAAAGTCCACACTGCTGAATCATGTTTGTATCATCACTGATTCCATCCAGGAATCGGCCTGTCCACAGGGAAGGTAGACGTACTTCACTTCACTCTGTGGTGCCCCATGAAGCCCCCTGAGCCCCTCTGCTCCTTCAGGACTTGGCTGTTAGCAGTGCAGGAGGCAAGGAAAGCCTGAGCAACAACCTCCTTTGTCTGTGTCCGCACCAAGACACTTGGCCTTGTCACGGGGTTTGGGAAATGATATAATCTTTCCTGGCATTTCCCAATCTTCAGGGGGAGTTCTTTTGCATTTATGACACACACCCTTTCTCCTCAAAGATATTTTTATTACCTTGTTTTTAATTTAACTGAACGAAAACTAAGATTGGAGACAATTTCTCAGGCTTCAGTTAGAACCACTTACCAACAGTGTGGTGATGGAGAAATTAATGATGGGAGCAGTGAATATGTAGATAAAGATAATTCTGTGTGAACTGAGCCAGGTCTGGATTTTCTTTTTAAGGACAACAGAAACAGCCTCATCGTTCTACATTTTTATCTCTTCATAGAGAAATCCCATTGTTAATTGGCCTCCAACTTAGATAATGCCCTAGAATGACATTGATCTGAAAGGTTATCTAGTGAGGACAAGGGCTCCTGAGCATTTCAGGTCCCGAGCAGAATCCAGCCTGGAAAGCCAGTCCATCACCTGGGCCCCGTAGACTGCAAGCTCACCCAGGGCCAAGGCTGCAAGCACCATACTAAGTACTTGAAGCAGTCCTGAACGGAAGTGTTTTTATCTTCGATTTATAAATTAGGACGCAGAGGCTTGAAATGGCTAACTGGCTTGCTTAGAGTCACAAGTCTGAAGTTAATCCAGGGATATCTGGTGCCACAAGCCAAGCTCTTTGCAGGATGTCCTGCTGCCTTCCCAAAGAGTGCTGGTCCAGGATGAGGTTCATTTTCCTGACGTGGAATGCTTTGCATTGTCTCCCTCCACTGAGCCCTCTTCATTGTGTCTTTATGATTGAAAGAAACAGAAGATAAACAGTGGGAGCAAGGACTCACTCTGGAGCTTAACGTGAGCCTGGAGCCAGTTTGGGTTGCTCTGGCCCCTTGCTGTCACCTCCTAGAGAAAAGGGCTAAGGTCAGAAGGTTGCCTTCTCCCAGACACCTGGATCCGGCAGGAAGCTGTCCTAAATCCCAGGCTTCCTGGGAGAGAGTCATGAGGCACACCTATGAGTTTGCTCATCTGTAGTCCTCATCTACAATCCTTTATGATGTGAAGCCACACATCAGAGTTAAAGGAAACGCTGTTGACAATTAAAAAATACCAAATATAGCTGAGTATATTTAAAAATGACAACAATGGTAAAAGCCTTGAAAATTTTTCCTTGGATGTGAATGGAGTCTTTGGCATTTGGAAATACAATGAGATGAATTAATTGCTACTTACTAGGCAGCGAGTCAGGAGAAGCATGAATGTGCCTTCTGTCCTCTGCATTAGCTGTTACCTGACTGAAATAGCCTCCTTTTGTATTTACTCCTGCCTTTTCTAATGATAAGCAAATTGAAGATCATAGCTAGGAAAAAAATCAAGTGCCCTCCATCCTTTTTCCAAAACCGTAATATAGTTCTGTGATGTTTATCTGCTCAAGGGGTATGGCTAATAATTGCAGAGGTCATGTGAAGCCACATAGTGCAAGATTAGAAACAACATCTGCAAAATTACATCTTAGGAAAGTATTTTTTGTTTTGTCTTTTTCTCAAAAAGTGATTTTACAAGCAAACTGCTGTCTTTCCTCCCTTGCACTATGTTATATTGCTGGTTAAAGCATATTTGAAGAAAAACCATTTAATAACGAGTTTTTGAATCCATGGTCATTTTTTTGACTTTACTATTTTTTCTGATGTATTTGATGGACTTCTATATGAATAAATTACATTGGAATCTTATCTTTAAATTCTGAAATCATGGCCCATGAATAAACTGTTTGGAATATATTGATTATGCTGTTCATTAAAATTCCATATATGGCAGCTATCATATATTGTATATGCAAGCATGTAACCTTTTTATATTATCTTTAAAATTTGTTCATGGTAATGCCTATAGAATATGAAATAATTGATTTTGCAGAATAATCAAAAGCTGGGAAGCAGAAGGAAGAGAAGGGAACAAGACTCCTCTAATATCCAGACTGATCCGTGAGATGTCCTCGAGTTTTAAGAGTACAGCACTCCAGCCATGTGCATTTGTGTTATTGCTGTCCTCCTGTCATGTATATTACATGTAGATATTTTCCAAACATTGTGTCCATTTCAACCATAAAAAGGAGGCAATCAGCAGAACAGAGAGCTATAGCAGCAGTAGCGTTGCTCTCCTTCATGAAATATGAAAGCCTGTTTTTACTTAGGAACAATAACAATTTGTAAGGCTTCAGGCTGAGGAGTTTATGCATGACACAGCCTGCTGGGCCATGTAGCAGAGGCAGCGAGACCATTGAGTTTGGTGTGCTGGAAATTGGATAATGACAAAAGTAGGGTAGATGATGAGACAAGCCTCCCGAGTCTCAGGTCAGTTGGACCATTTGTTCTTAGAACCCATCCTCTTTCCCATCAAAAGTCCATAGACCCATGGTTCCTGCTCCATGAGTGTTTTCTGCATTGCAGGTCATGGGCTTGGGTTGGGGTTCAGTTGGAAAAGGGAGATTTCCCTTTTCTTTCCCCACTCCCCAAAACATTTGGCTTTTTATGGCCTCATTCTTTGTAATCTTAGGGATAGAGGGATGGAAAATCAGCAATAAGGAGTCAGTGTGAACTTGTCCAAACATTTTTGTAGGATGCAATTTTCTTATTCTTGCTCATATGCGCACACGCGCACACATACACACTCAGAATATTTCCTGTAACCTAAGACTTCATACAGCATAATTCCGTATTAACCTAACAGTTTTTCAGGATCAAACAATGTGCTTACCTTTGTAAATCTCATCCACATCTCAGAAATGTTGGTGTGAAGACGTTTTAAAATTAGTGTGGTGTACAAATGTAGCATGTGTTTGAATTTACCTAGCTTCACTTGTTTGGATAAATTAGCCTCCTCCCCTTTAGACTGGGGATGAGTAATGAGGATACAGTCAAATGCTTTAAAGTCTGGGATATTAAACCAGGGTGACACAGAGGAGCAGTTCACTCAGGTCTGACACTTAGAGTTATTTTTTCAAAGCCAGGCAGGTATCTCTGGGCTGCGAATGACAATTTAGAGATCCTTCCATTGAAATCTCTTAGCTTGGCATCCTTTCGAATTCCCATTTCAGGATAAGTAGGTCTGTAGTCAGACCCTTGGTTCTGATTTCAAGATATCCCTGGTGGTGCTTATTATTTCCAGGGTCACATTAGATTTTAAACAAAACATTTTAATCCTTTTAATTTTCAATATATATTGTAGATAAAGGGGAGATGTTATAAAAATTAAACGAGTAGTCAGGGTAGCTCGGCCACAAAAGGTAGGAAATCACTGGTATAGACATTTTAGTCCATTTGCAGAAAATTGCCTATTCTCAAATAGGTAGGTCAAGTGCAGAAAGAACCTCTACTTGAGATAAAATTTCCTTTCTACACTTAGCTTTCTATTAGGACAGCAGACAAGAGCTGCCCAAATTTTAACATCCTGCTGTCTTCTCACTAGTAGTTTTCTTGACTATATGCATTAAAAAGTATTTGTTTATAATGGAATTTACCCTCATAGCTACAAATACCTTTAAACCCAGAAGGACATTAGGCAGTAATGTGCAACTTTTAATTTTGTAAATAAAGAAACTTAGAAGTTATTAAATGACTTGATCCACATAATGCAGCTCATTAATGTCAGGCAGGGACAGGTTTGGAGCCAGGTCTCCAGACACCCCAGTGGGTACACCTTTTATAGTCTCGGAGCAAGTTGGTGTGATAAAAGCAATTGATTTGCTCTCCTACTCTTGAACTCCTGTTTTCATTTAGGTACCTGGTAGAATGCTGGGTAATGAGAGAGTCAAACCTTACTTTGGTTAACAGAAGAAAAAGATCATGTTCTGAAGCTGTGTGACATAAACAGCAAAGATAGGTGTTTTTCTCCTTTTCCACACTGACTGATTTCCATGTTTCAAAAAAGAATATCAAACTTGTATGAAAATTTCAAATGATGTTGAATACGCCTAGCAAATTTCAAGCAACTCAATAAAGCGGGATGTGGAGATGCAGGGAACTCATTTCCATTTGGACCTGGACTTAGAATTCATGAGTCGCCCCACCGAAGTGTGCACAAACAGATTCTGTATTTGGGCAAGCAGAACTGCCTGTGTCTGCAGAATTTCAAAAACGTGGAACTCTTTGGGTCTGTGAGAGGCTCCACGATGTTCTTCTGGAATGGAGCCAAGCCCTCAAGTTCTTTTGTAGCTATTGCTCAGATGTGTCAGTCAGGCAGGCAAGACGTCTGTGCTGCATTTTCCAATCCCCCTAGCCTGGGCCCCAGAGAAGTTGTAAGGCTTGTTCTGTGCTGAGGAAGGCACCTGTGGTCATCCCTGAGCCATTACCTCAGTTTCAGAAATCCGCCTTGAGAGCGTTTATAACCCCCTTGGTAGGGGTTGAGTGGCTTGGGGGCTGGAGTCCAAAGTGACTGGTCAAAAAGAAACCAATGGATTTGTATTGATGTCAGGGTGGTGTTGATGGGGAATGGAGTTGGCGTGACTAGGGCCATGGTTTCTGTTCATGGGCTACCCTCTGAGGGCATGAACCAGCGAGGAGCAGGTAAAGCCACAGAGTAGCCAACAGTAGATTGCCTGGCACTGAGGTCTGCATGTGTGGGCCCAGTTTATCAGTTTATCATAAAATCCCATCCACTTCAAGATTTGCCCTTTTTCTGGCATCCTTAGTATCTGAAATGTTTCAAATCTTAAAAAAAAAAAAAAAAAAAAAAAAAAAGGCCGGGTGCGGTGGCTCACACCTGTAATCCTAGCATTTTGGAAGGCCGAGGCGGGTGGATCACGAGGTCAGGAGATCGAGACCATCCTGGCTAACACGGTGAAACCCCGTCTCTACTAAAAATACAAAAAATTCTCTGGGCGTGGTGGCGGGCGCCTGTAGTCCCAGCTACTCCGGAGGCTGAGGCAGGAGAATGGCCTGAGCCCCGGAGGCGGAGCTTGCAGCGAGCGGAGATCGCAACACTGCACTCCAGCCTGGGTGACAGAGCGAGACTCTGTCTCAAAAAAAAAAAAAAAAAAAAAAGGTTAGTTGAGGAAGCTAGCTTTAGGTTAGAACATTTGACAGATTAGCAAATGGAGCCCCAAGTCGAAGAATTGCCATCTGATGAGAAGGAGATAACAGCAGCAAAAGAATCATTCTGAGTCACCCTGGCTGTTCTGTTGAGGCCCAGGAATCCTGCCAGCTTCCAGGGCCCTTGGAGTGTCACTCGGCCACGGGACGTGTCATTACAGATGTTCATAATGACCTTGGGCATCCATGAAAAGCTGTTATTTGAGGCTCCTTAGTTTTTCAGTCACAGCCAGAGTAATATATAAGACATAAAAATTAATGTGGCTGGGCGTGGTGGCTCATGCCTGTAATCTCAGCACTTTGGGAGGCCAAGGCAGGTGGATCATCTGAGGTCGGGAGTTCGAGACCAGCCTGGCCAATATGTTGAAACCCCGTCTCTACTGAAAAGACAAATACAAAAATTAGCCGGGCATGGTGGCACATGCCTGTAATCCCAGCTACTCAGGAGACTAAGGCAGGAGAATCGCTTGAACCCGGGAAGTGGAGGTTGCAGTGAGCTGAGATTGTGCCACTGCTCTCCAGCCCGGGCAACAAGAGTGAAACTGTCTCAAAAAAAAAAAAAAAAAGAAATTAATGGAAGTGTTAGGCTCCTTTTTCTTTTCTCCCCTCCCCTCCCTTTTCTCCCTCCCACCCTCCCTTTCTTCCTTCCTTTTCTCCCTCCCACCCTCCCTTTCTTCCTTCCTTTTCTCCCTCCCACCCTCCCTTTCTTCCTTCCTTTTCTGCCTCCCACCCTCCCTTTCTTCCTTTTCTCCTTCATTCTTTCTTTTTTTTCTGATGGAGTCTTGCTCTATTGCCCAGGCTTGAGTGCAGTGGCTTGATGAACACAGTTCATTGCAGCCTTGACCTCCCAGGTTCAAACAGTCCTCCCACCTCAGGCTCTTGAGTAGCTGGAACCACAGAAATGCATCACCACACCTGGCTAATGTGTGTGTGTGTGTGTGTGTGTGTGTGTGTGTGTGTGTGTGTGTGTGTGTGTGTGTGTGTGTGTGTGTGTGTGTGTGTGTGTGTGTGTGTGTGGAGACAGGGTCTCTCTATGTAGCCCAGGCTGGTCTTGAACTCTTTGGCCCAAGTAATCCTCCCACCTCAGCCTCACAAAGTGCTGGGATTATAGGTGTGAGCACCACACCTAGTCCTTCCCCTTTCCCTTTTTCTTTATTGGCTCTTTTTCAAAGGTTAATGTAAGCTTTTTGGAAATTCACATGGTCTTCCTAAGAGTTATAGGGCAAAATAGTATCTACACCCTGGGAACACCTAGCAGATCTTTCTTAGAAGCCCCTAGCAGTTGTTTATGAGCTTTGATTTTTTAAAAACTCCTTTGGCCTTGCTTTTGATGCCTTGATGTGTTTTTTATCACCTTTGGTTATATCAGTAAGCATTGAAGCACCCTCTCTGCTGGTACTTGGTGTCTTAGCCTGGAGCTCCCTTTGACGTTCCCTGGAGGTAGAAAGCACTCTTTTTATTTTGATGTCGCCATTTTGTTTTTGCTTTGATGGCATTTGGGCCTGGAATATAGACCCTCTATTGGTACAGGGAGCCTTTATATGCCTACAAGGCTCAAAGCCCTGCCTGTGCCCACCAGGCCTGTCTCATACCAGGAGGCTATTTCTCTGTCTGTCCTGGGGAAGCCACAGAACCAGTGCAAAGGAGTTAGGGGGTAGTTTTTTATTATTGCTGTTGTTGGGTGCTCTTCTCAATCATTGCCTTTCTAGATAGCCATCTGGATCACCTTTTCCTAAAATGTGAGAAGGCCCATACCCCTATGCATTTTATCGTTCCCAAGTATTATATGTTTGTGTACACATATACATACATACACACATATATATATATATATATTTTTTTTAACCAAAGAAGAAAAAAAAATTCCGTTGTATGCAATCCTTTTAACAAATTGTTTATTATTGTATCCAGGTAACAAGCATGGTAAGTATTTTCACCAAATTGAGTATTCTGTATTTTAGCTGTGCTTGGCAGACTTTTTTTGGCTAGCTTTGTGTTATTAGCCTTGGCTTTCCTAGAAAAGACCCGTTTAGGAAAAGGAGAAACCACGTACCTGTAGCATCCCCTAGACTCCTGGCTTTAGTACGAACCCATGTAGCCTTAGCCCCATGGCGGGGATACCTGAGAAAGCATGCACCCCGCCAGCATGCTGCTTGGCCCTGTTACCCCCATCCCCCGCTGCTTCTGAGCCTCTCCAGCCAGGTGTCTGCAGGGCTTCCAAGCCTTGCATGACCCCAGCAGCTCCTGGGACCATGGCCCTGTGACAGCCAGGACACACAGATAGGGCTCCTTGAGCTCTGTGGATGGTCCTACCACAGTCCACAGCTACATCTTTCCTCTCACCCCTCCTCCCATCCATTTGCTTAAAAGCAGGGCCTTTATTTTTTTTCTTCCTTAAATGTTTTAAGTAATTGGAGAAATCTTCTGGAAGCTGAAAAGCTAAATAAATATGTTGTCCACTCTTCTGAGAGGCTTCACATTGTGTTGGAAAATGGATTTAATCCCTAAAAAAAAGCCTTGCCCCGTTGGGTCTTCCCAGTAAATGTTGAGAGGTACGGTAGGTTGAGTGTGGTTTAGCCTTCTGGCTGTGTTATTTATCCATGCATGTTTGCTTTTTTTTGGCCTATTTTGTGGCTCTGTATTTTAGTCCATGTGCTCGTGGCTGTGCCTGTGTAACCTGCCTGGTAGCCATGCGTTATGTATTAAGTTGGTGTGTCACTGTCACCTTCAAGGATCAGACTGCAAAGGATAAGGCCCTGCAGCACATGGCGGCCATGTCCTCAGCCCAGATCGTCTCGGCCACTGCCATTCACAACAAGCTGGGGCTGCCTGGGATTCCACGCCCGACCTTCCCAGGGGCGCCGGGGGTAAGTCATGAGCTCAGTCCAGTAATGACAGCTGCTGGGGTTGGGGTTGGCATGGGCCAGTGTTAAGCCTCCCACCTCCATTTCTTGTCACGTGGGTCAGGTATGTGAGAGGGCAAAAGCTGCCTTGTCAACTGATAACTGAGTCTAAAGTGGTGAAAATAAGGAGGGAAAGGAGAGAGCTAGAGAGAAAGGGAGGGAGAGGAGAAGGAGGAGGAAAAGAAGAAAAGAAAAAAGGAAAAGGAAGAGGGAGAAAATCAGAAGAGGAAGGAATTCTGAGTCCCTGAAGACATGGAATTAAATGTACCTTTCTGGATTGGGCTCAGGCATCTTCTCTCTTTATCTTTTTCCTGGCCCTTGGTCCTGTCCCCTCTGTTTTCAGGGGCAACTAGCCCCTAAAGGGACAAGGCATTCTATTAACATTTACATTTTGACACCTACCAAAGGCTGAGAAGCATTATGTTATAATCTCAATCCTCCAGGTAATCTTAAATGCTTCTTATTGTCATTGCCATTTTGCAGATGAAAAAGCTGAGGTTATTCAGTAGCAAAACAAGAGTTTGGATAGCCGAGATCATAGTGGAATGGATAGCGATGTCAAGAATCAGCCCCAGGGCTGCTTGACTCTTGAGGCTGCTCTTTCCCTCCTCTATGTCATGCTGCCTCTCCAGCCCACACCAATCGCAGCAGGGAAGCTCGCTGCAGAGAAGCTGCCTGCATTGCCGCTTGGAGCTCCTGGCCTTGTTCAAGCTTTGTCCTCTGCCTTGCTGGGCCTTCAGTGCTGTCGAGGCAGAATATTATGCAGGGAATGTTTCAGAATGGAGGGAGGGTGTATGGATAAATCAGTCAGTTAAAATATTGGTGAACCCCCTGCAGCATGCCCAGATCTTTGCTTAGGTGTAAGGAAAACAGGAGCTGCTGCCTGCGTCTGCCCTTGGGGGCATTTTCAGGAAGGAGGCTCTAAGGGAAGCTCTGGGTTGCCAGTCCAAGGATATAGGTTGTGGTCTTATGCAAGTGGTGACTGCATTTGCACTCTGGGAAAGCGATTCTGTTGGGTGATCAAACCTGCTGTCTTTTAGCAGGGGTTGCGATGCGTAGGCATCCTAAACTATGCTTTGAAGTAAACTCGTAATTCTGAGGCCTTTGCATTTTGCCTTCCAGTTCTGGCCGGGAATGATTCAAACAGGGCAGCCAGGATCCTCACAAGAGTAAGTCTGAGGAGGGGTGGGCACTGACAACTAGGGGCTGGTCCCAGCCCACCTGGGGAGAGCTCTTCCTGGACCATACTGTCTCAGGGCCTGGAGGAAAAAGGAGCATTAAACTGAGGTCCCAGAAGGCATCCCCTTCTTATTGTCTACTGAGGCCCCTGGCAGGAAAGAGACTAGCTTTTCGGATCTGGGAGATTTGGAAACACCTCACTCCCACCTTAATTATTAGCAGTCATCCAGCTGGAAGCAAGAAGTGGACCCCTCTTCCTTCATGGTATTGAAGGCTGAGCTGTGGTCTTCCTTGCCTGAGAAAGGGCGGCACAGGTGATCCTCTAGCCTATTTCATTCTGGCCGGCCCTGTAGTAGGGTGGCTAGTAGACAAATCCTACTGATGCCTTGGGGGCAAGAGAAGACAGATCAGTAAACTGGAAAATAAGGTCTATTTCGGGATAAAAGAAAGGAAATCCTGCCTATATGCTGTAAAAAAACTTGCACTGTTTGGCCTAGAGAAGGAGAGCCTGAAGCATGTCCCACACTTTGCCTAGAAGTGGTGACTGCTTGACCTCAGAGGTTCAAAGGCAGATGTCACAGCACAAGGAATTCAGGCTGTCTTTCTAGCATGTCCCATTGAACTGGAATGAGGCTTGGTGGTTTGATCCCTACCTGGCTGCTGGTCCCTCTCAGTTTATGGAACAACTGCCTCTGCCTGGGGTGTGCTACTGCCTGCAGGCAGGGACCACAGCGGTGAAGGACCTCCCACTGGGAGGTCATAGAGGGGCCTGGGTAATAGCCCCTGCTGCAGATGCGATCTCTAACTCTGTCTGCCATCTCTCTGTTCCCAGCGTCAAGCCTTTTGTGCAGCAGGCCTACCCCATCCAGCCAGCGGTCACAGCCCCCATTCCAGGTGAGTGTCCCTAAAACTTCTTTTTGGGTACACAGCCCCACACAGCTGACAGCTGGGTCTGGCACTTCGTTCCCAGAGTCAAGAGATGCTCAACTTTGCCACAGCCGCACATTGCCCCTGACTTGCAGGATCCTTGGGTAGCCTGGAGCTCAGGAGGGCCACAGGGGTGACCCCTGCCAGGTCCCGATTCCCTTCAGTCATCTCCCAAGAGCTTTTCAGATGGTTTGTTTAAGAAACAGGAAGCCTCCTCACTTTCACTGAAGGTGCTGGATTATCCTCAGAAGGCGAGGTTGCTGCAGCATCTTCCTCAATATAAACTGGCCAAATTAGGCAGTCTAAGTCTCGAGGCTGGATAGGGTTTCATTCACCCTTTCTTAGATAAGTAGATTTCGGTCCTGCTACCTTTCTTTTAAGGAGAGAGTACATGGAAGCTCAAAGTGGAAAACATGAATCTGTCCAGCCTGCCTGTCTCCTTCCCCACAAAGCGCACCCCCCATCCCCATGTGCGTGTGTAGTTACTCCTTTGCACTACTTGAGGTGTACAGTATAAAAGTCACTGCTCTTCCTTATGGATTCCCCAAACTGAAAATGCTTTCACATATTGCCCTGTGCCCGAGTACTATGGAACATTCAGAGAGAATATTCTGTGGTGCTCGTGACCACAGTCTTAAGGAACGTGGACAAACACAAGAAGTGCACGGCATGTCCGGGTCTCACAGGAACTCTTTGGAAGCATTCACTTCTCACTGTCCTGTCATTCTTGGCATGGTCCCCAAGTAGACCCCTTGGTCCAGGATTAGATGTCCTCATACTACAGCCCTTAACCTTAGCTGAAGTTGGCTTAATGAGGAACACGTGCTTTGTGCTTATTTGACTGTTCACCATCACTAGGGTCCTCAGCTAGCATCTATCATCTGAGTTCTCCCTGCCAGATCTGGTGGAGAGGGGGCTGTTGGCATTTCCTTCTGGGTCATCTGTAGAGCCCTGTTCCAGTATTTGCCTGAGGCCCAAGGGGAGGTGAGTGACCAGCATCAAAGGTGACGATTGCTTTTTCAGGGTTTGAGCCTGCATCGGCCCCAGCTCCTTCAGTCCCTGCCTGGCAAGGTCGCTCCATTGGCACAACCAAGCTTCGCCTGGTGGAATTTTCAGCTTTTCTCGAGCAGCAGCGAGACCCAGACTCGGTGAGTGTGCCCAGAGAGGTGTGTCTTGAATCCAGGATTTCTTTCCCTTTACTGTTTACCTCCTTGCTTCTCTTTCTTTCGTCCTTTACCCCTGCCCCCTGCCTGACACATATCCCGTGTGAAAATGGGTCTAGGAAAGAATAGCTTTTTGATTAAGTAAAAAGGGATTCCTATTGGCAGATTTGTAGAAAACAGCAGAGTAGGAGGTGTATTACTGTCCTGGACCCCGAGGTGCTGTAGGGAATACATGAGTCAGAGAGAGGGACATTTACAAGCTCTTATGTTTTGTAAAATTTAACAAGAAGTAACATTTATTGAGCCTTGCCATATGCCTGGTCCCATGCAGAGTTATTTAGATATATGATCACAATTCATCTTCATAAAAACCCTAGGAAGCTAGGTACTGACCAACAAATGAGGAAACAGAGAGCGTAAGTAACTTTCCCAAAGTCACACAGTTAATCTCTGATGGATTAGAGATTCAAGCTCAGGTCCTGAAAACTCTAAAGCGTAAACATTTAGCTGTTATTCCATACTCTCTTTCCAACTCTGTTTTCTCAAGATAGCAAATTGTTCTCTTCTTAAGAACAACTTCTTAAGAAGAAGTGGCCAGGCATGGTGGCTCACGCCTGTAATCCCAGCACTTTGGGAGGCCAAGGTGGGCAGATCACGAGGTCAGGAGATCAAGATCATCTTGACCAACATAGTGAAACCCCGTCTCTACTAAAAATACATGGCAATGCCCATGTAGTCCCAGCTACTTGGGAGGCTGAGGCAGGATAATTGGTTGAACCCAAGAGGCGGAGGTTGCGGTGTGCCAAGATCGCGCCACTGCACTCCAGCCTGGCGACAGAGCGAGACTCCATCTCAAAGAAAAAAAAAAAAAGAAGAAGTAACAAAATGACACTTTAACAGTTTGCCATAGAGTGCAGTGCATTATAATATCGTAAATACCAGTAACATTGGCATCTGGACTCTTATTTGTCACTTTCTTCTTTGCTACCTCCCCCACCCCTATCTTGTACCCATCGTCCCATTGTTTCTCAGCCAGGCATTTCCCATACATATGTGATCCTCCCTTCTTTCCCACCCAGCAAGCCCCGTACCCTTTCTTCACACCCACTCCTTGGCTGTGAGTGTGAGCGTTGCATCTGTGTGTGGGTGAGCCCAAGGCAAAAACTGAAGGAATCCTTAGTTTGTCTCTGAGATCCTCACCAACTCTTGCCACATTCTCTATCTCACCCTATCCTTCCCATCTCCTAAGTCCCATGCTGTCTGTGTGTTGCCTGCCTTAATGTCATTTCTATTATCGCGAGAAAGTGTCAGGAATGAGTTAAGAGCCTGTGGTAGATAACCGAGATGCTGAACAATTGGAGGTGACCTCTCACGGGAGTGTTTGCACTTCACCTTAAGGGAAGGCCTCGCATGGGGCAGAGGGGCTTGACCAGCCATCACCAGAGTGGAGGACTCACATGTGGCGCACTGATGTCTTTGTCCACAAATCGTGAACTTTGGGAGCTGGTGGAAAGATAGAGCTGCTTCCAAATTAGGGGGAAAAATGAGGGAAGGAATGTAAATTGGGCCCATCAGGACAGGTATAAGAAAATGGGGCTATTGAGACCAGGAAAGAGAAGAAAAGGCCAACTGGATGACTCCTTCCAAGCAGCTGAGTGGCTAACAGGAATATTGATGGTGAGGGGTAAATCCATCTAGGTGGAAGGCATTAAGACAAACTGAAAGATGCCCTGCGTGACTCTGTGCTGCTGGTTCTTTCTGGGAAGCATACATAGTTCTTTGGTTGAAGGCTGGGCTTTGGCCCAGATACTGCTTCTGCCTCTTGTAACTGGTGTTTCCATGACACTTTGTTGTTTACAGAGTACTTTGTGGTTGAGTATTTCATTCTGTCCTTATAGTGCCCCATCAGATAGGTTCTGTTTTCCCCATGATAGGTTCTGTTTGCCCCATTTTACAGATAAAGAAACTGAGGCCCAGACATACTAAATGACTTAAGATATCTAGTCAGTAAACAGAGGGAACCAGGAGCCCAAATCTTGTATTTCATTGTATCCTTTTCACTATCGTAAAAGATCACCTCCCAGTTTTGAGGGTCTCTTGAATTGTCTTTGTTTTTTTTTTTTTTTTTTTTTTTTTTTTTTTTTTTTTGAGACAGAGTCTCGCTGTGTTGCCCAGGCTGGAGTGCAGTGGCGTGATCTCCACTGACTGCAAGCTCCACCTCCCGGGTTCACGCCATTCTCCTGCCTCAGCCTCCCGAGTAGCTGGGACTACAGGCTCCCGCCACTACGCCTGGCTAATTTTTTTTGTATTTTTAGTAGAGACGGGATTTCACCATGTTAGCCAGGGTGGTCTCAATCTCCTGACCTCGTGATCCGCCCGCCTCGGCCTCCCGAAGTGCTGGGATTACAGGCGTGAGCCACTGCGCCTGGGCTTGAATTGTCTTTTCAGTCTGAATATCTCCTGTGTAAGCAAATTTTTCTTTGCATGTGACTGTTTTTTTTAGGAAACAACTCCAAGACACTGGGAGGCAAAAGTCCCCACATGATTTTTGCTTCCCTGGTTAAAATACTGTGGAATCATTTATAAAAATTCTCTTTTTTTTAAAGAAATTAAAATAACCTGGTAGCTCCCTCATTGTTAACTGTGCTCTCCAGTTATGGACCTCTTAGGGCCCAGAAGGCTCAATTGCCTCTTTTTGTTGTTAGTATTTGTTGGGCTAAACATTTTGAATCATTCAGACCATTCTGCAAACATTCATGTGCACCTGCATGTGCAAGAAGCTGCACAGGAGAGGGGCTCATCGCTACCCAGACGGCCACAGCCTCGGCCCCTGGGGAGTATAATGCCTGACAGCGGAGACAGACACGAAACAGGTTATTATCTGAGAGATCATTGCAAAGTGCTGTGACTTCTAGGAAGGAAGAATACTGAACGCTGTGAGTAACAGGAAACAGGGCAAGCTTCCTTGAGGAAGTAGCCCTTAAGCTGAAAGGTGGAGGATTGGACAGGGAGAGAATAAGGGAGCAGAATATTCCAGAGGTGATGAAGCTGAAGTGTATGTAGCAGTATATTAAATCGGTGACTGTTTTAGGAAAGTCAAGGCCCACTAAGTTGCTAGAGTAGAGGCCAGAGGTAAGTGTTTCAGGTACGTTCGGGATACATATAATAATCTGAATGGGTAAACTGCATCTGGCCTGCTGTTGTTGAATAAAAAAGCTTGACTTACATAGACTCCAACACGTGACTTAAAAGGCCCTGGAATGAAAGGAAGGCCCGGTGTAACATCCTTGGGTCCTTTGAGAAAGATAGTTATATTTTAGGGAACATGAATTGGGGATTGGGAGAAATTAGAATTTATTTAACAAGTATTTTTTGAGCACCTACTACACGCCAGCCAGTGTTTCAGGTGTTAGAAATTCAGCAGTGAACAAAACAAAGTTCTTTTTCTCATGGAGCCCACACTTGGGTGGAGAACACAAGAACTACCCAAGCACATAAATACCCAGTACGTCAGGGGATGCTAACTGCTTATGTGGAATAATGGTCCTTTGTCACAACCGATTTTTTTTTTTTGAGATGGGGTCTTACTGTGTTGCCCAGGCTGGCCTCAAACTCCTGGGCTGAAGTGATCCTCATGCCTCAGGCTCCCGGGTAGCTGGGACTACAGTTATGCACTGCCATGCCCCAACCTTCTTCACAATTGAAAGTTACTTGCTTTTTGGATTTAAAGTATATAATTTCAGAAAATAATAATACCCCCAATAGATATGTTGATGTTTCTGGCTTGTATTATGATACTAAGTGGTGCGCATTAGACATTACCAGCCAGAGCTCAGTCACTGCTGTGAAATTATTTTGCCTATCCTCAGTCACTGTTGTTGGTGTCGCTTCTGATATTCCTATGTTACAAACACTCATTCTTCAGTTGAACACAAATGATTTAATATATGCAAATGAAAGTGGCAGATTTTTTTTTTTTTTTTTTGAGACACAGAGTCTTGCTCTGTCACCCAGGCTGGAGTGCGGTGGCACGATCTTGGCTCACTGCAAGCTCCGCCTCCCAGGTTCACACCATTCTCCTGCCTCAGCCTCCCAAGTAGCTGGGACTACAGACACCCACCACTACGCCTGGCTAATTTTTTTGTATTTTTAGTGAGATGGGGTTTCACCGTGTTAGCCAGGACGGTCTCGATCTCCTGACCGCGTGATCTGCCTGCCTCAGCCTCCCAAAGTGCTGGGATTACAGGCGTGAACCACTGCGCCCGGCCGCAGATTGTTAATAGGATCTATATTTGATTTTAGTGGACATGTGAGGGCCTGAAGGTTGGTTCTTGTACTAGAGGGAAAAAGTGGTGGCTGACCAGTTGAAGTGATGGAGAATTAATAAAATTATTTAAAGCATTTGACAGTATCTTAAGTACCAGCCTCTCAAGTTATATACTGTGTGCTTTGTTGGACAAACACAAGGTGCTATTACAATCAAGGAAGGTATAATGGTACTTCAGGGCTAAGGTTACACTGAAAAATTTGTATCAGGTAGATAGTTTCTTTGGCTCTTAGAGTTTTTGTGACTTCTCAGACTTTAATTTTGCTATATTTTTGTTCCAACAACAGAAACATTAAGGCCATCTAAAATAAACTCAGCTGATACATTTTAACAAATTTGGGCATACAGTACTTAAAATTTAACATCCAGCATTAACCACATTAATTTGATAAGCGAACAAAGTGACCAATAATTAAAGGGCCCTAAATAAGTTAAACTTTGCATTTGGATTCTCTAGATGTTTGTTACAGACAGACATGTACATATGTTTCCCCCTACTTCTTTGTAACGGCTTAGGCTCATTAGACCCAAGGGGTTATAAAATATTTTTAGTAGAGAAGAGAACTTATAGGTAGTGCTGGCAAAAAAAGAAATTATGTAGCCAGGTTCCATGCTATTTGTCATTAGTGACTTCTTTCATCTTTATTGAGCTCTGTGAGGTAGGTTATTCTATTCCCTTCTACAGAAGAGGCTTGGAGAGATGCTGCCTTACAGTAGCCAGCTCTGCACCCCAGCCTGCCTGTAGCATCTCTTAAGAGAAGATAAGACTTGATTGCTGGCTGGGTGCGATGGCTCACGCTTGTAATCCCAGCACTTTGGGAGGCCAAGGCGGGTGGGTCACTTGAGGCCAGAAGTTTAAGACCAGCCTGGCCAACATGGTGAAACCCTATCTCTACTAAAAATACAAAAATTAGCTGGGCATGGTGGAGGGTACCTATAATCCCAGCTACTCGGGAGACTGAGGCAGGAGAATCACTTGAACCCAAAAGGTGGAGGTTGCGGTGAGCCGAGATCACGCCACTGCACTCCAGCCTGGGTGACGAGTGAAACTCCGTCTCAAAAAAAGACATGGTTGCATACTTTGGTACCAACAAAGCCAAGAGAAGAACCTTAGTTTGTCTCCTCCTTAGTCTGAAGTGGCCTTAGAACCAGCATTTTCTGAAATTTACTCGTTGGCTCACCACATATGTCACCCTTGCCAACACTGAAGACTTCCTCACAACCCTACCACTTCTAGCGATAGTGATGGCCAACATTTACTAAATATTTTCTGTGTGCCAACACTATGCATTATCTTATGTAATCCTTATGAAGTAGCTTGCCCAGTGTTAGATAGACAACTGACATGGGAAGTAGGATTCAGATCCAGGTCTGTTGACTCCACATCCTGAGATTGTGACCAAAAGGCTGTATGGTCCATTTGTATCTGATGAGTAGTCTGTTTTTGTAGCCCAGGGCCATGAGGAGCTAATGGGCGAATAATTAGGGGGATGATCGCCCCCTGCTGGCTCTGTGTCATGTGTAAACCAGACGGCAGCTTCCCCAAGTTGGTGGTGGTTTATGTTGGAGGAGAACCAGCGAGTCAGTCCCTCTGTTACCTTTGGCTCTACTAGAAGCTAAGAGAAAAACAGCAGAGGGTGAAGAAAGGAAGGAAGAGTGTAAAAAACAAAGACTATTTTAGTTGGAAATATACTTTGTACATGATTTCAGTGTTGCATATCAAAGGACCTCAAGTGTTAAGTGTGATATCCTCCACCCAAGGTGGGCTGTTTAAAAGGGGCCTCCCTGAAATCAGGGTCCAGTTTCTAGAGGCCAAGTTAGGCAGATGAAAACTCGGCCTGGCTGAGCTGTCAGCTGAATCCTGAAAGTACACAGGGAGTGGTTTTCCTGATAAAGCCTGGAGTGATTCCTCCACCTCAATTCTGGGGCACGGCGGGTTCCTCCAGCCCCCCACAGGGCAGCAGCTGGCAAACCCCCACCTGCTCAGACTGCCCGGGCACCAGGCTGTGTGTCTCATGCCTGTTGTGATGTGGATGCCATAGTGAGCAGGAGCCAGGAAGAGAGCACAGAAAGGATTTACTTAGGAGTTACACAACCAGAGGAGGGGAGAGTTGGGGGTGGAGAAAGAGGCAAAGAGATTGTTCTCTTTAGATTTTGAGGAAGCAGTCACTGCCTTGCAGAAGAGAAGTTCCATGATACAGTAGAGGAACAAACCCGATCAGGGGAGGCACACGTTCGCTCAACATATGAAACTCATTTATTTTTATTTTTTTAATTGAGACAGGGTCTCACTGCATTGCCCAGGCTGGAATGTAGTGGCACAATCACAGCTGACTGCAGCCTCGACCTCCCAGGCTCAAGGGATTGTCCCATCTTAGCCTCCCAAGTTGCTGGGAATACAGGCATGCACCACCACACCCAGCTGATTTCTGTATTTTTAGTAGAAATGGGGTTTTACTATGTTGCTCAAGCTGGTATTGAATTCCTGGGCTCAAGCCATCCACCCACCTCGGCCTCCCAAAGTGCTGGGATTACAGGTGTAAGCCCAGCCAAGCAACTTACTTATATATTATGTCAATAATGATCATCACCAGCACTTATGAGCTCTGTTTTGGTATGCTGAGCATTATGTCCAGTCTGTACATAAAGGAACCGTGGCTCAGAAACGTTAAAGTTATCAAGATCTACCTCCAAGAATGGTGACTGTGCCAAAGTTTACCACCACTCTGTATTCTTAACCATGTCACTGTACTTTTGAAGAAATAAAGACAAAGTTCAAAAGTTAAAAACAGCTGCCTGCAAACTAGGAGCTCCCCAAGCAAGGCCAGACCTCTGAGGGCCTTCCACATTCGGTAGATGGTTACTCTGGGTTCCCTCTGAGTTCCTGTTCCAACCCATGGAAAATTGTCTTCCACAAAACCAGTTTCTGGTGCTAAAAAGGGGACTGCTGCTTTAGAGCCTATCTTTCATCATGCTCTAGTGGCAGCAAAGACGTGACTGATACTAGAATTCTTAGCAGCTGTTTGAGATTTGGGGCAAATTACCTCAGCTCAGCCTCAGTTTCCAGTCTGTCTTAAGTGGACATAGCAGGATCGCTGCCACGCTCACTGTGATAATTACATTTAGAAATATCCCTGAACATACTGAGCATTCCACAAATGCCTCTGAACCTGTATGTCTTACAGTAATGTGAAAGGAAATTGAGCCAGAGCTCTGGACAGGGATCAAGCTTGTGAGAATGTGCTCACTAGGTGCTTTGGACTCTACTGAAATTGTAACAGGAGTCAATATTTTTCAATTACTTTTGAGACAGAGTTGTGCTCTGTTGCCCAAGCTGGAGTGCAGTGGCGCAAGCTTGGCTCACTGCAACCTCCACCTCCCAGGTTCAAGCAGTTCCCCTGCCTCAGCCTCCCACGTAGCTGGGATTACAGGCATGCACCATCATGCCTGGCTAATTTTTGTATTTTTAGTAGAGACAAGATTTTGTCATGTTGGCCAGGCTGGTCTCAAACTCCTGACCTCAAGTGATTTACCTGCCTCAGCCTCCCAAAGTGCTGGGATTACAGATGTGAACCACCATGCACGGCCTCAATTAATTTTTAAAGTCAATTAAACTTTTCATAAAGGTAGTAAATTTATGTGGTCAAAAAATCTCCAAGCATAAGAGAATGGAAGGGAGATGTCTCTTCCTTCTCATTCCTATCCTACCCTTAAGTAGGTAGCCACTGTTACTATTCTCTTATGAGGCTTTGTAGTGATTTTAATGCATATGCAATCTAACATGAATACATGTATTCTCCCACCCCACCCTGCTTTTTAAGAGAGGATGTGATCTGATTTGTGCTTCAGGAAAACGATGGCTGCATCAGGTGAGAGCAGGGACTGGAGGAAACTATACTGTCAACCAGCCGGTGGCTGATGAGGACCAAACCAAGGCAGGGGCCGTGGCTGAGGAAATGGCAGAGGGGAGAGATGTTATGGAGATAAAATTAAAAAGCCTTGTGGATTAATGAGCTGTGAGAAGAGGAGGATAAATTGTAATGACTGGGTGTTTGAGACCAAGGATGCTGATAAAATTTGAAGAGTCCTGGAATAGAGGAGGAAGCAGGATTGCTAAGAACTGACTTGGTGATAATGCTTTTGCCTTTCATTCTCAAAATAAGCTTGTTGAAATACTTACTGGAGACAGGAAAGCTCAGAGAGTTTAAGTAACTTCATCTGGGACCTGGCTAATAGATGGCAGGGTTGACTATTTGAACTTTGTCTGAATTTCATAGTGTATGAGAAAATGACACTTACCCCATTATCTGGGAAAATGGGAAGGGCAGGGATGGTTCTCCATTCACAGACGGACATTTGATTTGGGCCCCAGGAGAGGAGAGAGTTCCTGAAGGGTCACCTGGGCTTTGTGATGGCAGCCCCCTCAGCCAGAAGGAAGGGAGTTTTGCTGCCTGGTGTCCTGGCCCTTATCTTTATTCCAAGGGGCTGGACCTCCTGGATGTGGACATGGGAGTTAGCAGTCTTCATAGTCAGAGGGAGCCCAAGGTCTCCCCTCTGGGGGACTGGCAGGCCTGTGGTTGAGCCCGCATGGAAGGTCTGTAAATATATCCTGCAGATAACATGATTCTTTTTCGTAAAGGCAGTTGGTCAAATGTGGGCCCAAGGATGATTTAATTTCACATTTTTATACTTCTTTCAATGGCCTAAATTTACAGATCAACTAAAATTCCGTTGTCAGAACACAGATCCTGTCTTGGTTTGGAAAATGTGACCAGGACAGCTCTAAGGAAATATGACATTGATGAGGCCTGTGGAAGAAAGAAGAGGGGGATGGCTGTGCATGGGGATTAGGTTGGAGACACAAGATAAGAAGCAAGGTTTCGGCCGGGCGTGGTGGTTCATGCCTGTAAACCCCAGCACTTTGGGAGGCCAAGGCGTGTGGGTCACCTGAGGTCAGGCATTCAAGACCAGCCTGGCCAACATGGTGAAACCCCCACTTCTACAAAAATACAAAAATTAGCTCGGCGTGATGGTGGGTGCCTGTAATCCCAGCTACTTGGGAGGCAGAGGCAGGAGATTCGCTTGAACCTGGGAGGCAGAGGTTGCAGTGAGCTGAGATCACACCATTGCACTCCAGCCTGGGCAACAGAGGAGACTCTGTCTCAAAAAAATAAATAAATAAAAATAAGCAGCAGCAGTAAGGTTTCAATTCCCGATTGCCAGGAGGGTTCTTGCCTTTATCCTGGACAGGACAGAGAAGGGCACCGGTGTCTCTGGAGAAGCTTCCTAGTTTTATAGTGGCTGCTGAGGCAGTTGCTCCATCTTGGGGTGGAGAATGGCTGTTTGAACAAATCTGGTTCCTGGTCCTTCAGAAAAGAGGCTCCTTCTCTCCTGTAATTCAGGGCTTGGAAGTGATCTCATGCCAGTAAGCCAGGTCACCAGCATCTGTGTGGCCTGGGCGGAACTTTCACATTGACTGTTTAATTTGACCTTGGAGACAGGCTAGGGTTCATCACTGCTCAGATGAGGAAGCCAAGGCCCAGGAAGGTTAAGCAACTTGGCTCAAGCCACTCAGCTCAAAAATAGCAGACCCTAGATATTCTAACCCAGGTGTCATTAATGTTCCCTTCTCATGCTTCGGAATAAGTGGTGGGAAAGTACATTTGGCCTTCCAGGTTTGGGGAGGAAGGCTGCAGCTGATCTGACGGTTGGCTGTGCTCAGTCCTTGAATGTGTCTTAGGTTTTTCTTATGTTTTTCCAAGCCTGGTCTTCCAGTAGGACATAGGAGACGGAGTGTCTCCTGGGGAAGGAGATGATGGCTCAGTGTGGAGCGCCCCCATACCCCTCACAATCCTGAGCCCTTGCCGAGCCACCTGCAAGCCCCTCCAGGCCCAAGGCACACCCTCTTGTGGCAGCAGCCTGTGCTTTGTACTCAGTGTTTCTGAGATGCTCTGGCCACTTCCCCTCTTTCTTCATTACCCTTTGGGAAGGAGGCCACTGAAAGCGTCTGGAAATTTGGGTTCTATAGACATTTCACAGAGGCCCCAGTCAGGCCCCCTCTGCTTTCTTTGGCAGGTCCGCACCCCACGCACCTTCCTGGTTGCTCACTCAGTCGGTGGGGCTTTCAGCTGCACTTCTGTGGGGAAAACACACTCCTGTCTGAGGAAGCAGCAGCCCCTTTGTGGAGATGGTGCTTGGAGTGGGAGGTGGGAAGGATGCATCTCGGTGTGAGATCCCGGAAGGAGGGATTCACTTGCTCCTTGTTTCCAATGATGTTTCTCTATGGGAAGAGCGAGGGGCATGGGATGAAGTGGCATATCAGGGCCAAGTGGCCAGAACAGGGCTGGTGCCCTGAACAGTGAGCTGAGGAGAGAACTCACTTCAGATTCACTTTCTCCTGGGCAGGAACCGTGAGCACAGGCAAGCTCCTGGGCTGAATGTGCGGCAACCTTTCTTGGCTTGGCTCCGCAGCCGTTCTCTGTCCCCCCAGGGGCCACCACAGGCTGCCCAGCCTGCCCTAGGGGGTAGGTGGACAGACATTCCGGGCAGGACCGTGACAAGAAGTAAATGTAGGCCATTTGTCCTTGTTCTGTTCCAGCTTGTACATTAGCATCCCTTGACATGAGTTATTTGTCTTGATTTCTTTAAATTCCTAAGTGGATTATAATTTTTTTCTTGGTATTATTTGACAGCAGTCATATTTTTCAAGGTTTCACTACGTTCTTCAAATACTTAGAATTTTTGGAACAAATTTAGGAAAAGACTGCCATCTTCAGGTTGGACGGTGCAGTGCAGAACCCGGTGTGTCTGAGGGCACCTCGCAGATGCCGAGGACTAGCAGATTTGTAGGGCTTTTTCTTCCTTTTCCACAAAGATTGAACTGCCTTCAACAGTTCAATACATCTAGATTCAATACATCTAGAATGTATTGGCAGTCCTTTAAAAAAAAAAAAGAGAAAAAAGCCCCAGTGACCCCTGTTGGAAGTTGTACTGTTGTGGTTTGTTTCATCTACAGTGATGGACAACCTCCTAGGCTGTCCCCACCCCACTTTTGGGAACAGACTTTGCATGCCTAAGAGGAAGGTAGGAAGCAGGTATCTGGAGAGGGTACTGTGTGCCTGAGGGAAATGCGGAGGCCAGACCCCACAAGGCTTCCCAACACTTCCACTACCCTAGCACCGATGGTAACATCAGAACAGTAGAAATCGCCTTAATGAGTCTGAAACTTTCCCTCTCTTCATTCCTGCTTTAAGTTTTAGTATGTCCAGGTTTTTGTTATCAGGGACAGTATTGATTTCACATTATTTCATCCAAAGGAAAGAAACATCATGATTCTTCCGGAAAGTAATAACAACAGCAAATTACGTGCTATGTACAGTGTTACGTGTTTTCCTTGCATTATCTCATTTAATATTCTTGACACTCCAGTACAGTAGGTACTATTATTATTCCTGCATTATAGTTCTACTAAATATACATATTTCCACTATGGATGTGGCAACTGCAGCAGAGAGAGAGGACTATAATCACTTGCCCTGGATGACTCAGGAAGTGGTGCCACTGCTCGGATTGAAACCCAGATCCCACCTGACACCACAGTCCAGGTGTTCATCACTCCTCACTGCAGGCTCCCTACGCAGCAAAGAACAGCAGGGACCAGGAAACAAAGTGACCTTGTAGAGCAGCTTTGAAGGAAGACAAAAGTCCTTTATTAAACCCCCCGGGTATCTCAGAAGCCCTTTGCAATGAATGGTTGTGTTTCGAGGGTTGCATTCACCTTTATTATTATTTGCAACTGTTATGAAGAATAACTGGAGGGATTATAGCAATACAAAGAGAAAATGGACATTTCTCCAAGTCAAAATAGAAATCCACATATTAAGATGGTATCAGGTACTGCGTAGCATCCTTGATCCAGGTAGGGTTTTACTGGTGCAACATCTGTCTTTTTGGTGAACCCTTCCTGCAGACAAGCGTCCCAGCTCCTGTCCAGCTGTCCTGAGCGTTTGAGCTGTAGGAAAGCTTTGCAGTCTGACCCGAGCTCCTTTAAAGCCCAAGGAACTTGTGGCTAACACAGAATAAACATCCTGAAATAATGTTTTTTGCTTCCTTTTATGGTTCTTTCCGTTCCTCAGAAAAACTCCATAATCTTTCAAGATAGTTTTTGATTGGTGGTTTATTTAATAAAATAATTGTATAAGCCAGATTGAAGCATGTGGCCCATAGGAAAAGCAGTATTCTGCTGCTTCATGGCTCCTCACCTCCCAGTTCTACTTTTTGGGGACCATTGCTTGCAGCCTTTTCAGCCATTTCTTTGTATTAATGTATTTACCTCCACATTTCTAAATAACATGCTTATACTGTATATCTCATTCTATTAATTTTAGACATCATCTATTGACTTCTTAACATAGAAGACTACGATTTAGTTCTCTAAATTTAGTATGTGCCCCCCCCGTCTTCCTTTCAGTCCCCCATGTGCTTATATCACATTAAAAAAAATTAACAGTCAGTTAATTTTACAAACCCATATAAATTTTGCACACAGCATGGTTAATATTATATATTGGAACCATTTCCTTAATTGTAAAACTTTTTTTTCTGGGGTATATGGTTGTCTTTTTAAAAAATTGTTCAGTTTTACGTAGCTACAGCAATTCATCCTCAAAGTTTCCAGGAGAATTCATACTCTTCTCCAGATGGTGTGATATAAATCAGGTCTGTTCTCTTGGTGACATCCTGCCAGGCATCCTCAGCTCCACGGATCCACTCTGGACTGGTTGCTGACCTGGCTGGTTTCTTTACCTTTCTTCTATGTTAGGCCCCATCTCTTTTTAACATTTATTCCATCATTTTGTAGAAACATATCCTCCTATAGCTCCCTGGGAACAAGTTGCAAGGAAGGTCAGTTTCTGAACCTTAAATATCTGAAAGAGTATTCTACTTTCATGTGTAATGGATAACTTGGTGTTCATTATGGTTTTTGCCGTGGACTTGTGAACTTTATTCATATTTTCTAGGTGATTTCCACGTTTTCCCCTTGCTAATGAACAATACTGTATGTTTAATGCTGGAGAATAAGGTCATTCTTATAAAAAGAGCAGGTAAATGCTAATTTAGTTCATGTGATATGTAGAAGTGGTGTTGACTGTCTTTATTATCCCCATCTTCTCCGTAGGAATTTATGAGAACATATATTTATTTGGGAAAGATACAGTTCTAAGTATAGAGGCAATAAGCTTGCTCTGTACAGTCACTTTGTAGGTTCTACGAAGATGAGCACTTTGTTGTTAGCTCATGGATTCCTGGTGCCTAGCACAGTGCCTGGCATATATGATAGATGATAGGTGTACTGGTTCATTCTACTGAAATCTGTAAAAGAAACAGGCAGAGTGAGTACCTTTTCCATCATTGACCCTGAGATGTTGAAAATCAGTTGTGCCTCTACTGAGTGCCTAGGGGACTCTTTTGGAGAAGTCAAAATTAGCCTGTGTTTTGGATATTGAGGAAATCTAGTCTTGGGCCTTGCATATGTGAGTCATTGACATTCACCCTTTTTCTGCTCATATCTTGCTCCCAAATGCCAGTTTTCTTTTATGAGTATTTGTTTTGTGCCCCATAGAATAGAATTGCCCTTTTTTTGTTCCATGTGCCACCTTCACTTTTTGGGAAACCACCACTGCTGGAGAAGAAACGAGATTTATTTGGGAAGGAGAGAAGCAAATAAATAATCCACCTTGGCCCACTTCCCTTATAAGGAGAACTGGCAAGACTGGAAATAGAGCCTCACCAAAGGGTTTTTAGAATTAATTTCATTAAAACTTGAACCCAACATACAGATTTCTTCCTTTCAGCCTTCTGGATTTGGGGACAGAGGGATTCCTGACCTACCCAGGTTGAATAAAGGGGAGAAGGTGGTCTGTCTGTTTCAATGCTGTGGTCTCCAGGGCACCTTCTGTAGTACTTTGTATTCTTAGAAACAGAGTCACCACCTCTTGGCAGCAGTGAAGCCACTCAGATGCCAATGGTCAGAGTTTGGTTTCAAGTCACCAGCCTTGTAGAGACAGTGCCCAATTTCCTTTGGCAAAGACAGCCTGCCCGTTCTCTGTTCATTTCAGCCTTGAACACAGAGGTAAATTCCTCAAAATAGAAACCTTTGTGGACTCTATCTGATGCATTTGTGAATCATGTTTGTCTCTAATTCTAATTTAACTTCATAGACATTTTAACACACTGTTTAGTTTTTTTGCTGTTGTTCCTTTCCCAAATCAACTTTCAAAAAACGTTGGTTTAACGGTGTTAGAAAGGCTTAGACATTTTCTTTTGCGGGACAGTGTGATTAATGTTTGCAGCAAACGCAAGGGCTGTGGTGTTGACAGATCCAAGTTTTATTAACTCTAGGACTATTCCTGGATGTGTGACCTCAGGCAAGTCCGTTCATCTCTAAGCTTCTATTTCCCCATCTGTAAAATGATTTAAATTAAATCCACCTCCAGCAGCATCATGAGGCAAAGATTACCTGAGATCACATCTATAAACAACACATTGCTCACAGTGCCCAGTGGACACAAGTTCTCTTCCTTCCTTCAGGCACAGGTGAGAGGCCCACACCCTGAGCAGCTGATTATGAGTGGGCCATGATCAGGGATTTGAACAGTCACTTGGCTTCACTGCTTGCTCCCAGCTCTTGGCTTATTTGTGTTTCTTTTTTCTTTACTAGGCAGGAGGGATAGCAAAAGCAGGAAAGTTATTTTGCTTCTACCTCAGGATCTAGTGAATCTCACATGATAGTAAACTATAACAATGATCATCTTAGCTATAATTTATTGAACATGAACACTTTTGTTTTGTTTTGTTTGAGAGGGAGTCTGTCTCTGGTGCTCAGGCTGGAGTGCAATGGTGTGACCTTGGCTCACTGCAGCCTCTGCCTCCTGGGTTCAAGCAATTCTCCTGCCTCAGCCTCCTAAGTAGCTGGGATGACAGGTGTGCGCCACCACACCCGGCTAATTTTTGTATTTTTAGTAGAGATGGGGTTTCTCCTGTTGGCCAGGCTGGTCTCGAACTCCTGACCTCAAATGATCCACCCTCCTTAGCCTCCCAAGTGCTGGGATTACAGGTGTGAGCCATCAATCCCGGCCCCTATCAAACATTTCTTATATGCCAGGTTCTATGCCAAGCACCTTCTGAGCATTAGTTCCTTTAATATTCACATATGTTGCAAATATTACAGGTATTATATCCCCATTGCACATATGAGAAGTCTGAGGTTTCAGGTTTGTGTCTGGCTCCAAGGCTTTCGTGCTTTACACTCACCACCTTGCTTTTCAGCTGTACCATCATGGTCCCCATCGGTATGTGGTAGATTTTACCCCCATTCACCTTCTTGACCTGTAGATGTCAGGGCCGTGGTTCCCATTTCCAGCAGTGCAGTGCAGGGACATTTTGATGTTAAGCAGAAAGACTTCAAGTTTCCCAGCTTCTCAACTTCACTCCAGCTCTGACCTGGCCTGGGGCAGCTAGCGAGGCAGAACAGCTAGGAGTGAGGAGCCTAAAGGGAGACTCAGATTCAGCTCAGTGGGTCCCTAAGGTTTGTGTCTCATGCCTCCCATAAACTCACTCCCTGCAGAAGGCACTAGAATGGACAGAAACGGTGCCTTCCAGAACTGGGGAGGTCTGAGAGCTAGCTGTAAGCAGAGGTTGTTAATGAGGGTTGGATGGATGGATACATAGCCAGTTGTCTAGGTAATAAAGAAACAATGCCTTTTGCCAGTTCCACTTTGTGTTTCTGATTGCCTTTATACCAGCGTCTGTGCCCACACCTTTGCCCATGTTATTCTTTTTTACTTTTGCCCACTGAGACTAGAAAGACTAGAAGCTTCTTAGCAGCTATGAGTGTGCCTCATACATTTCCATGGGCTGTTGTTTATAATTGGAAAAAGTGATGTGGCAACATTTGAAAAAATGTATAAAAAGCTCAAAGATATTCCCTCCTACCCTTATAATCTCACCTCTTCCCACCCCCATAATCTCACTTCCCTAACACAATGGCTTTTACTTTTAACCTTTTTAAAAATAATTTCTTCCTTCTCAGGCAGACCCTGTTGTTTTATAGTATCTCCCAGCTTCTGTCTTACCTGCCAGGTGGCTAGTCCATGCACCTGCATCCATGTCAGAGCTTGATAGGGTTCTCTCTTTTACCTCACCTGATACCTTTTAGGATTTTTGAAGCTTTGGAAAAGATACCACTCTGATGTTGAACAGGAGAGGGACCTGGCCCTCTCCAAAAGATACTGGCTCCAGTTGCAGTGCCCCTGTATGCAACACTGGCATCAGATGGAGTGTCCAGCTTCCTGTCTTTTGGCATGGTGGCCAGAGATCCAAATGTGGGTAGCAGGTTATAGATTTAAACCAGTACTCCTTCAGGATGTATTTCATAGGGTTTTGTGACCAGCCGAGTTTGAGAAACTCTAGATTATATGTTTAAAGATGTTTCTTTATGGAAGTGCCTTTTTAAGACAAGGTCTTACTCTGTTGCCCAGGCTGGAGTGCAGCAGCATGATCATAGCTCCATTGCACCTTCTATCTTCCAGGCTCAAGTGATCCTCCTGCCTTAGCCTCCCAAGTAGCTGGAACTACAGGCATGCACCACCACACCTGGTGATTTTTTTTTTTTTTTTTTTTTCTGGTAGAGATGAGGTCTCTTTATGTTGTCCAGGCTCGTCTCAAACTCTTGAGCTCAAATGATTTTCCCTCCTTGGCCTTCCAAAGTGCTGATATTAAAGGCATGAGCCACCATGCCCAGTCAATGGCACTGCTTTTAATACGCTAATATTTACTGTGAATCTCTAAGAGAAGTCTTATTAAAACAATAATAGCTAGATTTTATTGAGTGCTTATTCTTGTTAGATCTAGGATCCCTGATGAAGTCTGTGGAGTGTCTCATTTAAACCCTGTAACAATCCAGCGAAGTGAATGCCATCACTGTCCCCATTTTAGAGACTTGAGAGGCACTTGCCCAGTATCATAGCTAATTTGCCTTAGGCAGTGTTTTGTGCTTGAGTAGGATGAGTCTAGACCCACACAATCTTTTTTTTTTTTTTTTTTTTTTTTAAAGCAGGCCCCAATGATTAGGTTCCATGGACTGTATATTCTTAACCCATGTATAATACTCAGCTGTGCCCAAGCCTTCTGTTACTTGGGACTTCCTGTAGAATAGATTAGTACTTAGGACAGTAGTTGGAGAATTGCCAGTTTTAACTTGGAACGTGAGCAGACTTGGACTGCTAGATGAAGAAGGCAGATGGAGTTTCTCAGTGAACCCTGTTTGGTTCTGAGGCCCGTGGAGCCCCTGCATCCCCAGGTTTTTTGGTCTGTGTCACATTAAGTTGGTATTAATGCCTTTTCAGTGGGAGAGGCATGCCCGAAGAGTCTGGAGTATAACATCTAGACCAGTGGTCTCAAATTTGGCTGTATATTGGAATTCACTGAAGAAGCTTTAAAAATTACTGATGTTTGGCCTCATTCTCAGGGATTCCAGTTTAATCTAGATTACATCCAGGCCTTTGTGATGTTTAAATGATCCTTGGTTATTCTGATGTAGCCTGGGTTGAGAACCATTGGTTTGGACACACTCCTTTGTGGTCCAGTTACCATGTCTTATCCCAAAGCAAGGGGAAGAAAAGGGTTCATTTTGTGAGTGAAGTGACTTAACGTGGTTTAGAGTTTTTTGTTTTTTCATGAATGAGTGACCTATGTTCTTTTTCATCAGCCACGTATGGCCTTGTAGATCTTCTCTGTGATCTGTACCCCAATCCTAACTTTGCACTAACAATGACATATTGAGCAGCCCTTATGCAGAAGTTTTGGATTGGTTACTAAGGGGACTGGTGACAAAGAGGCTCAGCATTCTTATTCCTGCTGGAAGAAGGAAGTGGGTACCATTGCTCAGACCACTGTATCTACGCTGTCCCAGGAGAGTTGGGACAGGAAGTGCATTCTGGGTTATGACATGAGCTAACTGCACACAGGTTTCTTATTGGGCTCCAAAGAGTATCACTGTCATTTTCAGTTGGGTCAGGTGAAATTGGGTAATATAATTGTTTCTTGGTTTGGTAGCTGGGTAACTTAAGCTGTTGTTATTAATATGTCCGCTAAAAAAGCCTTTTTTAGACATTTCGGAAAATATATGCCCTTGTCAGTAAAAAGCAATGATTGTCTCAACCCTAAGCTATAATCGCTTTTCTAAACATACTCATCATTTCAAAAGCATTGATCCTAGGCTGGAAGGCCTAATTCCAGAATTTAGATACTACTGCTCTTTATCCAGTTCAAGATGGATGAGTCCCAGGTTGATCAAAGAGTTTGTAATGGGAATGTTTCTGTTGGTTTCTTACAGTACAACAAACACCTCTTCGTGCACATTGGGCATGCCAACCATTCTTACAGTGACCCATTGCTTGAATCAGTGGACATTCGTCAGATTTATGACAAATTTCCTGAAAAGAAAGGTGGCTTAAAGGAACTGTTTGGAAAGGGCCCTCAAAATGCCTTCTTCCTCGTAAAATTCTGGGTGAGTAAGACATTGCTGTGATTTCCGTGTTTTTTGTCTGAATGGTCACATCTCTTACGTGAGCACAGTGCAGCACAGCTGGCTTTGGATTTACACTGAGTGCACCTTCATGTGCTTCTGCACAACTGCCAAGGGAGCACGGACTCACACCTGTGAACTGTCCTCATTCCGGCCTTATGCATCCACATGGTGCACCTGGGTGACATTCTCTGTCCCTGCCAAAGGCAAGAGGGACAAGCAGCCTCTTTGGACTTCACTTGAATTCCACTGGAGTACAGGACCTGGAGCTGGGATGAAGATAAAGTTACATGCTTCAAGATTTTGTAAGCATCAGAGAGGAAATAGAATTGCTTTGCCCAGTATATACTTCATTTGTGCTTTAAAATGACGGGCAAATTCCCCTGGCTGCTGCAGCTTTGCTGATGTTCCAGAGCCTCTGAGAGGAGCTTTGCCACCCTTCGGCACTAGTCAGGCTTGGGCCAGGGGAATGCTAATGGGTCAGAATGGGCATAAGTATAATGTGTGTGTGCTGAGGGATTAGGGGCACCAGTAGACCAGATAACCTGCTAGCACTGCGAGTTTATGATTCCTCAGCCTTTACAAACATTTAAAAAAACAAAACTAAACCGTTTTAAATGTTTGTGCCTCTTAGCATGGCATTAAAGGCCCCAAGCGACCTGGTTCCAGGGTAGCTTCCTCTTGTGTCCTGCCAAACCCCTGTTGCCCCACCTATCCAGTCTATGCTCCGCCTTCTGTTTGTCTAGATGGACTTTCTGCTCCTTTCTCCCTGTACCACTGGGCCAGCTCCTTCTCTTCCATGAGACAATAGCTCCACTCTAATACAACCTTCCCCATTTGAGCAGACCATTGATTTCTCTTTTAATCCCATTGCATTTGGTAATCACTTCCCATGCTGTGTCATGATTGTTTGGAGGTGTCCCCCTTCCTCTGGACTCTGCCTCAGGGAGCCTTATTCATATAGTGGCTTCCTTTTATTGAATGCTTGCTTTGTGCTAGGAGCTGTGCTGAATGCTTTACGTGCATTTCATTTCATCCACCATGTTATAGGTGGAATTTGCCTCAGCTCCACCTAGGAAAAAAGGCTCATAGATCACCAGAGACAGGCTTGTGGGTTGGGTACCTGGAGCTTGACATCAGATCTGTGTGACTTTAATGCCTTTGCTCTGTTTCCTCATTGCATAATCTCTTGTGGACCCTGACCACAGGATCTATCAACCTAAGCCTCTTTGTATCTCTATACCAAGCAAGAACCTTACACAAAAAAGCCCAACAGATGTGAGAACAAATGGATGAATTAAAGAAAAATTTATGTTTTAGATTCCTTGGAAGGAAATTTGCATATTAAATTGGTTTGTTTCTTTTCTTTTAGCCTTCCATGATAACTAGATTTCATTTTTTGTGCTTCCATATTGAAATTTGGTTAGTAGGCCAGGTGCAGTGGCTGACGCCTGTAATTCCAGCACTTTGGGAGGCTCAGGCAGGGTTATTACATGGGCTCAGGAGTTTGAGACCGGCTTGGGCCAAATAGTGAAACCCTGTCTACGAAAAATACAAAATTTGTCAGGCATGGTGGTGCACACCTGTAGTCTGAGCTACTCATGAGGCTTAGGTGGGAGGATAGCTTGAGCCCAGGAGGTCGAGGCTGCACTGAGCTATGATTGTGCCCCTGCACTCCAGCCTGAGTAAGAGCAAGACCCTGTTCCAAAAAAAAAGAAATTTGGATAGTAGATGTAGCCTTCTACTTAATATTAATGGATGTTGGATCAGTAATACACATGGACAACCTGAAAAAGTGATCACAGTCACATTTTCCTTTTCTGAATTGGTGACTGCCTTCTAATAATTTGTATGGTGGTTGGAGATCAGTTATATGGTAACAGTAGCTTTCAAATTGTGGCCTGTGAACCCCTAGGGAGTTCCTCGATATCATTTTAATAGGTTGACAAGGTCAAAACTATTTTTGTTATAATACCAAGACCTGATTTGCCTTTTGCATTCTGCTTATATTCACACTGATGGTAAAGAGCAGTGAGATAGAACTGCTTTAGTATGAATCAGAGCAGTGGCTTTGCTGCTAAAATTCATGCAGTTGAAAAAAAAAGTCCTTTGTGAATTTTATTACAACCTAGAGTACACATTGAAAATGAACACATAAGTCTATCACATCAAGGAAAACAAATGACATTATTTGTTGCCAAAGATAAAATTTGGGCTTTCAAATGAAAATTAGAATACTGGGAAATTTGTGTCTACCTTAGTGAACTTCTCAATACTTAAAGACTTTTCTGATGAGATCCACCATGATATTGACAAATTTAATTTGATACTGTGTTAGAGCAATGGATTTTAATGTAACAGAGTTGGAAAAATTCATTGATATGGTTTCAGATTCCATATTCCAGCCTACCATTAAGAAACTACTACTGCTTGTTGACTTTTGATATAGTATTAAAGGAAAATGACCATTGTTATCTGAGGAGTCTGTCACATAATGTAAAGCAGCACTACCTGTCTCACTAATTTTTTAAAAATACAGGCATGTTTAATTTTTATAAAAAGATGTGTATCAACATGTAATTAGCTTATTATTTCTTAAAATGAATTAATATTTTAAAATTTTCTCAGTTTTTATTTCCAATACAGAAAATATAGATATAACCTATAGTAAGCAAAAGGTCTTTGAGGTCCTCAATAATTTATTTGGTCCTATTTGCGGTATCATACATGATCACCAAACTGCTGCTAGAATGCTCACGCCTGTTATGGCAAATTCAAAACCCAGGAAAGACGTCTCCTGGGAATTTACTTTAGGTCAGGGTCAGGCTGTCTGGTACATCAATAATTTATTTACGAGTGTAAAGGGGTCCTGTGATCAAAAAGTTGGAGAGCCACTATTTTAAAGGATGTAAAAAGAGGTTGTTTATCCAAGTGAATGAAAAGCTAATTAGGAATTATAGAATGTTATGAAGAGAAACCATTTTCAGTAATTTCAAATTAAACAGTAGTGTTTTTACATAAGATTTCTGATAATTAGCATATTGTTTGAATATAAAGTAGCGTAGAGAGTGCTTAGAAAGTCTTTTTTGGTTTTGCCTCCAAAATTGCCCTTATTTTACCCAGTGGATGATTTTAATAAATGTTTTCCATGGTGGGGCCCTTCAGTCATGAATCCTCAAATAACGAAGTCTAGATTGCAGATGTTTAGAATATGGTAGCTGTTGGGAGATGTGCGAATTTAGAAACAGTTACTCTGAGATCAGATACTTGTTTATTAAGATTTGCAGAATTAAAATGGAGAACTTCCATGAATATGATAGAAAACATCACTCCTTCAGGAGAGTTGTTAGGAATACTTAACCTTTATACAGAAAGTCAGTCATAACTATGTTAAAATAAAGGAGGGAAGGCAATTTAAATTCAGTTTGCAATTTGAAATGTCATTGGCTTCCTCTAATGACTCAGTAAGAATGAATTACATTTAGAATATCTATCCTTGGATATCAGTAGGTGCTTCCAGTGGGTGTTTCTGAAGTAGGTTTAACACTCCCTTCGAAATATCTTTTAGCAATATGCTTAGCAGATGTGCTTATTTTTGTTACAACAGAGACTCTATACCCAGTCCTTTTCTTCTCTCTTTTTCAAATGGCCTAAAGTCTCTAGGCTGTCAATATCAGCCTGACTCTTACCTGTTCATTTCATTGTTCCTGAATTCGGTTTTCAGAATATCTGCTACGTCCAACCTGGGCTCGGTCAGGCTAGACCATGTGAGGGGTTTGCTATGGAAAAATACTATGTGTTACCTAAAGTACCTGCATTTAAGCCCCAGATGCAGGCACCTCAGCTCTGCTAGTTGACACTTTGAGGTGAATGGGATGGTGATGAGCCAAGTAGCAGTCACTCCACTGATTTTAGGGTGGAAGATTCTACTGGCATCCCAGGCCCCAGAGCATAAATGAATAACAGAGTCAAGGATGCCAGCATGAGCACCCCTCTACCATATAAGCTTTACAGTGTCTCATGCCTTCATGGTGTGGGACCCCTTAAAGCCTGTATGAATGGCTGTTTATCTGTTAAGATCTTTTTAAAGAGCCTTATTGAGGTATAATTTACATACTATAAAAATCACTCATGTTGGCCGGGCGCGGTGGCTCACGCCTGTAATCCCAGCACTTTGGGAGGCCGAGGCGGGCGGATCATGAGGTCAGGAGATCGAGACCATCCTGGCTAACACGGTGAAACCCCATCCCTACTAAAAATAGAAAAAATTAGCCAGGTGTGATGGCAGGCCCCTCTAGTCCCACCTACTTGGGAGGCTGAGGCAGGAGAATGGCGTGAACCTGGGAGGCGGAGGTTGCAGTGAGCCGAGATCGTGCCACTGAGCTCCAGCCTGGGCGACAGAGTGAGACTCCTTCTCAAAAAAAAAAAAAAAAAAAAAAAAAGAAAGAAAGAAAAAAAGTACAATTCAATTATTTTTAGAAAAATTTACAGAGTTGCGTAATCATACTAAAATCCAGTGTTGGAATTTGTCTGTCACCCCGCAAGGATCTCCTGTGCCCATGTGTAGTCAGTTCTTATTTCCACCCCCAGCCCCAGGCAACTGTGGATCTACTTTCTGTCTGGATCAATTTACCTTTTCTAGACATATCGTATGAATGAAATCATTCAGTGTATTGTCTTTCACAGCTGGCTTCTTTTACTTGTGTTGTATTTGAGGTGCATCCTTTTTATTATAGAATTAATGTGTCATCCGATGTATATATCACATTTTGCTTTGTTCATTCACTGGTTGATAGGCATGTGGATCATTTCCACTTCAGGCTATTACGAATAATGTTGCTATCGAGTCTTCGTAGACAAGTGTGTGTGGACATAGCATTTCATCTTTCTCGAGGAGCTACCTAGGAGTGGAATTGCTGGGTCCTATGGTAACTCTATGTTTAACATTTTAAGATACTGCTAAACTTTTTTATGTGGTTGTACCATTTTACATTCTCACCAGTAAGATCTTAGGGGTTCCTCTCCTTCAGCCATTATGTCTGCAAGTATTGGGGTGCAGATTACAGGGGACATCTTAGATGAGGGGCTGGTAAGCAAAGGCACTGAGACAGGGTGTGTGTACATATGTTTCAGGTGCATTGAGGTGTGTTGCAGCTGAATCTTCACTGGTAATGGAAAGAGGTGGGTAGAAAAATTTGGAGAGAGAAAGAATCCAGAATTTAGTTGTGATAGCAATAGGGAGCAGTCGGTGTTTTAACAATTTTTCAGTCAAGAGAGTAATGGGATTCTTTTTACTGAGTGTTACAGAGACTTTCTGCATTTTGCCTTTTCTAGTTTTATTATATTTTCCTTTTCATGACAGCCTCTTACTCATTTCCTTTCTATTTCTTTTGCCCTCTTTTTATTTACTTCTATGTGTTTTAATTCTACAACGTATTGAATTACAAAGAGAGAAAAGGTGATTTTGCTGGAATGGAAGGGAAGGGAAGAGGTTCCTCTCTTTTTGAGCAGTAGCTGAACCTGATGCTTAACTGGTACCTTCTTTAAGCCAAGCACTGTGCCAGGGCTAAGCACATACTTGATATTATTTAATCCTTGTGAGATACATGTGATGAGTCCTACTTTACACATGAAGAAATCGAACCATACAAAGGCAAAGTGACTTCTGTGACATCATATTGCTAGTAAATGCCACATTGCTAGACTCCAGAATCCATGCTCTTTGTGTAAACCTGTGCATGGCCTCTTCAGGGAGCAGAGTTCTGTCACTAGAAACCATCCCAACACAGCTTCACTTACATGGAAGCCAATGGTGATTGCTGAAGGATAGCAGCCTTGGTAGTTTCTCTTTGAAGTCCTGTCATTATGAGATGCTCTGGTGTATGTTTACATGGGAGCTAAGGTGTATTTTCATATACATATTCTGTATATTATTATGTTCTGATATTTTTTTTAAAAGCCTTTCTTGCTGGGAAAAGACTGGCCTTTCTGGGTCTAGCAAATTCTTAGAGTAGGAAAATGATTCTGTCTAACAGGATAGTCCAGGAGCCTGCTTTTCATATGCAAACCAACCACTCCAGAATCAGACCTCCTCTATCTGGTCCAGGCACCCCAGGATACAGTGTTCCTCTGCCCTAATCATTACCTGGAATGGTACCAGACAACTAGGGACCACCTCTGCAGCTTAGAGCCAGCTGGAGTTATTCGAACTAGTCAATCCTTAATTGGTCACTCTGTTTCCCCTGCCCTGCCCACGGAAAGCCCAGGAAAGGCTCTCGTCTAAGTTAGCCTCTTGTTTTCTGCCTCCTGACCACCCTAATATCTTTCCATGTGGCCCTTGATGGCCTGCCATGCTTCCTGTCTTGGGGACCTTGGAGTATAATAAATATTTTTCCTGAACTTCTCCTGTGTCCTGTGGCTGCACCTGACTGACCATCACATAAAAGAATACAAAAACATAAGGTGAATAAACTATTACCAGGAAGTTCAGGTTGGAGTCTAAGTCTTACTAGACAGGTCAGTGAGATCCTGCAACTACCATTAGAAGGAGAAAGCGGTGTTGTTTTTATATTATGATTATGAAGGTATAACATTGTAGACAGTTGGGAATATATAATTTTTTTTTTTTTTTTTTTTCCGAGATGGAGTCTCGCTCTGTCACCGAGGCTGGAGTGCAGTGGCGCGATCTCGGCTCACTGCAAGCTCCGCCTCCCGGGTTCACGCCATTCTCCTGCCTCAGCCTCCCAAGTAGCTGGGACTACAGGCAGCCGCCACTACGCCCGGCTAACTTTTTGTATTTTTTAGTAGAGACGGGGTTTCACCGTGTTAGCCAGGATGGTCTCGATCTCCTGGACCTCGTGATTCGCCCGCCTCGGCCTCCCAAAGTGCTGGGATTACAGGCGTGAGCCACCGCGCCCGGCCTGGGAATGTATAATTTTTAATTCAGTCCTAAATGCATCATGAATATAACCTAATGTGATACATGTTTATGTAGTTTTGATCAAGGAATACGTGAAATCTGACACTCCACTTTTATTCCTTATGAAATATCATGTTAGCTATATGTCATTATACTTCAAATTATCTTTTTTTTTTTTTGAGACAGTGTTGCTCTGCTGCCCAGGCTGAAGTGCAGTGGTGTGATTTACACACATGGTTATGTGTGTAAATAATAACCATGTTGCTTTCTAAAATAGTTGTAGCAGTTACTCTCTCAGGCCGTGCATGAGTAGACCAGGCATCTTCATCGGCCTTAACTGGCATAATTTAAAACAAAACATAAAACAATCTTCTGTTATCACTTGTTATTTGAGTTCTTCTACATCTGCTTTTATTTTTTCTTCCTACTCAAAAGTCTTCGATTCTTCCTCATTCTCTGTAGAAACAATTATTACTATTAAGGTTGAAACACTGTATTTCTTCAATTCTAAGACATGGACTTGTTCCCATTTCAACAGTTCTAAAATTGGAATGCTTCTGTCAGTTGATATCCAAAGCACTTTGCCACATTTTCTTTATATCCAGTCTATTATTGAATACTATGCAGCCATAAAAAGGAATGGGATCATGTCCTTTGCAGGGACATGGATGAAGCTGGAAGCCATCATCGTTAGCAAACTAACACAGGAACAGAAAACCAAACACCACATGTGTTCACTCATAAGTGGGAGTTGAACAATGAGGACACAGGGCGGGGAACATCACACACCAGGGCCTATTGTGGGGTGGGGGGCCAGGGGAGGGAACTTAGAGGACAGGTCAATAGGTGCCACAGACCACCGTGGCACACATATACCTATGTAACAAACCAGCACGTTCTGCACATGTATCCCAGAAATTGAAGTAAAATTAAACAAAAAAGCATCTTCTCTACCCCTAGGCAGAGGAATAGGTTGTGATTGGTTATTATCGCCTGACCCTGTCCAGCATAGAAGACATCTTGCCATTCCCTGGACACCTTAGTTGAGTTATTTGCACTTTATAGTACCATAGCAGTTGAATTTTAGCTTAAATTTAAATCCCTGATTAAACCATCTCTGAAAATTACACATTGATGTGGCATTGAAATTGTTGTTATGGTTCAAGGGGAGTTTTGGAACCAGATTTGTTACAAATGAAGCAAGTACTTGCACTGGCAGATAGTCATACTTCCTTACAAAACATGATCAGGTGCTGTGTAGGCTCTAGGAAAGGAGGATGTCCACCCACAAGTGGATGAAGCTGTGCTTCATTGCAGCATTGAGATTCAGGCAGATGGATTGCCAGTGACGTGGCAGACAGTGCAATTAATGTAAGAAAATGTCAATAGCCTTGGGAATTGATCATAGATTGAATTCCCAGAGCTAGAAGACGTGAGTATGATTCAGTTATGCATCCTGAAGGACAAAAACCCAAGTGTAGCTCACAGCTGACTATCAAAAGCAGTTAATTTCTAGCCATATGAAGTTTACATAAGGAAATAAAATTACAGATTTAACCAAATAAGACATGCAATTGAGACTAATTATCTTTGGAGGGGCCTCAGAATTCTATTCCCTGTCCTAATAATGCTCAAGGGTGTCAAGATTGGAAATACTGCTCTAAAGAAAGCTATATGCTTTTAACATTCTATTCATAAACATTACAACCCAAAACTATTCATAATAATAATTAGTACAATAAAGGCTTAGTCTTAAACTTTGATTGGAATAATAAGAAAGCAATATGAAAGTGAAATCTTACGGATTTGTATCATGTTGCCAGGTTATAACGAATTTTTAAATATACATTTAATATTTCTGCTTTCTCTCTAATCATTATCAAATTAGTCATATCTTAGAAACCAGGATATATGATGTTATCTTATACTTATTTAAAAATGTTTTGTATTTTAAAATTCTTGGGATATGATCATTCAGTGTAAACAATACTGTCTACACAGTTACTTAATTTGCTTTCCTTTTTTTTTGAGATGGAGTCTCGCTCTGTCTCCCAGGCTGGAGTGCAGTGGCGCAGTCTCGGCTCACTGCAACCTCTGCCTCTCGGGTTCAAGCGATTCTCCTGCCTCAGCCTCCCTAGTAGCTGGGATTACAGGCGCCTGCCACTGCGCCCAGCTAATTTTTGTATTTTTGGTTGAGATGGGGTTTTGCCATGTTGGCCAGGCTGGTCTTGAACTCCTGACCTCAGGTGATCCACGCACCTTGGCCTCCCAAAGTGCTGGGATTACAGGCGTGAGCCACCATGCCTGGCCAATTTACTTTCTTAACCTTTTATTTTTAAAGGAAAAAAAGCAAGTCTACTTTTACTAACCATAGCAGATATGAGAAGATTTTATAAAACAAAAAAAGGGGAAGCAAGTTACCCGGAAAGAGGACAGCCTTTAGAAGATGCTTTTGTTTTGGTAGAAATGAAATCACATTTGTTCAACAAAATGACAGTCACTCTACATAAAACTGGGTTTTATTTAAAGAGAAGAAACTGGGCGCACAATAACCCAGCAGAACAGACCCCGCCCCCATTGGAGTCTCAGCTTGTTTCTAATTGTATTCTGCATGATCTAGGTTGGAATTGTAGACCTGAGTCTGTCATTTGGAACCAAATGTCCTGTTGCTATTCATGGAAGAGGGAGTTAACAATACAAAATCGTTTGCTTTCCACATGTTTTGAACTGCTATCAGGAAGGAGGGGCCTTTCAGCTCAATAAGTTTTCCGTTTCTCCCTACTTCTGTCTCATCTCAAAATGTGTTTTAAAGTTAACTGAACAATATTAAGTGATGAAATGATTTAAGTAGAAGAAAGATTAGTGAGAAGTATCACGATATTCAGAGGTACTTGGGGGCTAATACATGTTAAATTTTAAGTAGACTGTGGTTATATGAGTCTTTTTTTTTTTTTTTTTTAATCTCTTGATAGGCCCTGCTATTGTAAGCACAGGAAGAGAGAAACCAATAAATTTGTATATCCGCCCATTTTGGTTTGTTTTCATAAGAAAAATATCTGGAGCTTGTGAGCACTTTCTATGCTGGCTTCTGCTTGGGGTTGCTCCTTCCTGGTTCCCGAACCCTGGATGCCAAACTTCTTTGTAGGCCTTTCCAAGGGAGCGTACCCTATCTGTGGCCTTTGTTCAGTGCTGCAATGTATATAATAGATTCAAGGTTTTTTTTTTTTTTAATGTTACCTGGAAAGTTATTTTATTTCAATCAGTAAATGGTCCTAAAGAAATTGCTGTGCATTGGGCACTCTGCCACATTGCCATCTCACATTACCACCTGAGAGTTTGTTGAGGAATCATCTGCAAGCAATTCGTAGGAGGAAGAGGAGACATCAAGAGACTCACTTGAAAGCTTTTCTGGGCCATCTCGTTGCTAGAAAGTCATTCAACAAACATTTGCCAGTCTCGTCTTTGCTTCTGGAAAACGGAAGCAGATGTGATTGAGAGGTTCTGATTTGCAGGCTCAGGGTCTGGTGAGGGATGACAGACGTGGGCAGGTGAACAACAGCACCGAGGGGTAGGAGCTGTAGTGGAAGTGGGTGGAAGTTGCTGTGGAAGCACAGAGGTGGAACCCTTTTTGCTTGAGAACATTCCGGAAGGGCTCACAAAGACATGGCGTTTAAACAGAATCTTGATAGAATTTGGTCAGTGCAAGGGGAGCGAGAAGGAGTTTTCAGGGCAGTGGATACTCATGTACAGACAAGGAGTCCTGGGAGGTGGCGAGAGGTCCCCATGGCCACTGGGCCTTACCGAACTCAGAGAATAGGGAGAGATGTGGGTGGAAACACTGGTCACAGGGGCATTCACTTCAAAAGACCGTACCTGAATCCTCTGAAAGCCTAAAACGTGGCCGGGCGCGGTGGCTCAAGCCTGTAATCCTAGCACTTTGGGAGGTGGGCGGATCACAAGGTCAGGAGTTCGAGACCATCCTGGCCAACATTGTGAAACCCTGTCTCTACTAAAAACACAAAAAAATTAGCAGGGCGTGGTGGCAGGCGCCTGTAGTCCCAGCTACTCAGGAGGCTGAGGCAGGAGAATGGCGTGAACCTGGGAGGCAGAGCTTGCAGTGAGCCGAGATGGTGCCACTGCACTCCAGCCCGGGGGACAGAGCCAGACTCTGTCTCAAAAAAAAAAAAAAAAAAAAAAAGCCTAAAACATAGTGGGAATGAAATCATGGATTTCACAGGATAGGACAGCTTGGAAAATGAGCACAAAAGCTTACATTGCTTTTCCTCCCATCCTCTTCTATCAAACCACAGGTACTTCTCTTTTTTTTAACCTTCAACTCTTAAGTCTTCAGGGCTTCCGGGCAGAATCTCTTGCATTGGGAGTTGCCGTGACCTCCTGGAGGAATTCATTCCAACAGCTATTCCTAAAAGACTTTCTGTCTTGGGTCCTTCGGCTCTGTGGTTGCTAAGAAAGCCCAGGTCAGGGGTCTGTCCCTTCCTTCTTCCTTCTGGGGCCATTTAATTCCACTCCCTTCTGTGGCTACGGACTGAGATGCTAAGCCATGATCCCACCTGAGCTGCTGCCACAATTAGCTTGATTCATGCTGTCACTATTACCATTTCACCTCAAGAAAAACCTGAGAAGGAAAGAATTGATGTGCCATAGGCGGGGTGGCTGCATATTTTCAGACCCAGTTTTGCAAGGCATAGTTGGATTAACTGGACACTTCAGGGATCTCAGTCAGTTGCTTAAAACTGATCCTAGGCCCTTGGTGGTGTGAGAGACCCCCTCTCCGTGTGCAGGTAAAGATCCACGGTACTTCCTACTCCCCCAGTCCACCCCATTTTAATTTACTTTTTAAATTAAAAAAATGATGCAGGTTTGTTATGAATAGTTTGAGCAGTTGAAAAGAATATAGAATAAAAAGTGAGATCCTCTTTGCACACATACATGCCTGTGGTCAGCCAGATCCCAAAATTTGGAACATATCCTTTTAGACTTTTACATGTGTATCTACAAACCTACATACACATATATATCACTTGTTTTTACTAAAAAAGGATTATGCTCCAAGTGTTTCCTGCAACTTCATTTTCCCTACCTAAGGTGTCTTGGACATATGATGCCTTTTACAGCAATGAGAATTTGAGGGTAAGTCTCAGTTTTTATTCTTTGTGCTAAAGGTTTCTTGATAATAGAGTTGTCAGATTTATCAGGTTGCCCAGTTAAATTTGCATTTCAAATAAACACTGAATACTTTTTTGGTGTACATGTCCTATACAGTATTTGGTATATATGTTCATATGTACTGAAAAAGTATTTGCTGTTCATTTGAGATGTGAGTTAACTGGGTTCCCCGTTTTATCTGGCAACTCTGCACTTGTTAGTTCACTTACATATCACTGGTTTGGGGTTGTTATTGTTGTTCTATGAAAAACTTTTCATGCACAAAACCTTGAAACCATAAAAAGGTCCTGTTTCCTGGGAAAGGTGGTGTCTGGGCCAGTGTTCACACACCTGACGAATGAGAAGGGTTTGGGGCCAGCTCAGCTGGGCACCCAGAACTCATTACTTGCCTCTATTGGAAAGAACTGGCCTGTGTAGCTGCTTTGTTGTTGGAGCTGAGACCCGACTCTTTCATCCCAGCCATTATGTGAAGTTGCCACTGGTAGTCACCTGAAGTCGTGTGGGTGATATTAATTGAATTTTTGAAAAAACTAAATGCTGGTATTTGTAGGAATTTGCAGTGCAGACGGGCAGCCTTTCAACCAGTGCATAGCATAATTAGAGCAAGCTTTTAAGATTCTTTGAAGTACTAAATGTTTATGAAATTCAAATAGGGGTGCCAATCTGCACAATAAAGGGGCCCTTGGTGGTGGTTTTAAAAATCTTCTATTTTGTAGATGTAAATATATGCCATAATTAGCGGGGAAGTAACTTGAAGAGCCACGGCTGAGTTTATGCCTATTATTCTTATTTAAAACAGCTGTGGCAGGCAGGCTACAGCTGCTGTCTCATCATTGGGTTGGGCAGGGCATAAGGGCCGAAGTGAACACACTCAAAGACTCTTTTCTGAGGGCAGCTCCTTCACTCCCCCTAAATGCAGGTTTCCTTGCTGGGGAGCTGTCTCACGGTTGGCCCAGCATCTCCACCCACCCCAAGCCTCTGAGTGTCAATGGGACTGGCTTCAAGGGTCTTAGCCAGGAGGCACATGCCTGCAAATGAGAGGGCGAGGAGCCTTTTAGAGCAGCCAGCTTTCTCCAGACCCCCCCCCCCCCCCCCCCCATGGCAGTGCTGCCTCTAGGGGCACTTTTGCCCCTCTGCTCCAGGCCCAGTGCAGAGCGATTGTCCTTTGGTGCCTGTGGGAGCAGCTGCAATGCCGCACTGCGTGCCCTGCCTGGCCGAGCCTCACCATGTGGCAGGCCTGGACGGCTGCCCGCCACAGGGCCCAGCTCCCAGCACCGCCTGCCAAGGAGCCAGATGCTACCATTGGAAAAAATTGCTTCACAATTTGAAATCTTGATTCTTTGATCATTGCTCAGAGAGGATGAAGAAGAGAGGTTCAAAGTAGTGTTTTAAAATGCCAGCATCTCATTGCAGCCATCAGTGCCTATTAGACTGTCTCTGTTTGGGGACAGTCCTCTTGATGTTTACATTTTTGCAACCACGTCATTCTCCCCAGCTCTTCCAAGCCCTCTGGATAGGAAGGGAATGTCCACAGTCTGCTCCTGACCCTGTGCCCCTGCTGTCCCCCTGCCTCGCACCTTAGAGGTTATCTGCTTGCCTTTATTCCAGCAGGCTTTTCCCCAGTGAAGCTTGTAACAAAGTTGTTGTCATCCGCCAAATGCTGCTGCCGCGTGAGCTGCTCGCTCCTGTTCTTCACTGGGCAGGAGTAGCCTTCACTTTCTGATCCTTCTGCCCCCACAGCCAGGTCTCCAGAGGACGGAGGTTTTGCAGGGATGATCCACTCTGTTCCCTGGCCTAGCACCCGCCTCCAAGGATTTCAGATCCCACATACTTGGGTGAGGCCTCATTCTTCCTTACCCTTGAAATGGGAAGGGTCAGTCTTTGGAGGGTGTTGCATTTTTCATATTTACTGCCAAAAGGCAAAAACATGAAATTAAACCAAACAGATCCAGGATGGCTGGGCATGGTGGCCCACTTCTTTAATCCCAGCACTTTGGGAGGCCGAGGAAGGTGGATTACTTGATGTCAGGAGTTCAAGACCAACCTGGCCGACATAGTGAAACCCCATCTCTACTAAAAAATACAAAAATTAGTGTGGTGGCGCACGTCTGTAATCCCAGCTACTTGGGAGGCTGAGGCAGTAGAATCGCTTGAACCTAGAAGGTCGAGGTTGCAGTGAGCCGACATTGTGCCATTGCACTCCAGCCTGGGCAGCAGAGTGAGACTCTGTTTCAGAAAAAAGAACAGATCCGTGAATAAATGGGCTTACTAAGAGGTAATAGAGGAGAAATGAATCCAGACTCTTGGGACTAAACTGTTTCAGTTGTGGAAGTAATGAGTGTAAGAGAAGGATGATTTGGGAAAGAATTTGGAAACTTTTGATGGGGTGTATTTTTGTTTTCTGTTGCTGTCTGCTTCTTTTGCCCATCACTGAAACCTGCTTGTACTTCGACTTTTTGTTGTTTTTCAGGACTTGCCCACAAATAGACCTTAAAGTCTTTAATTCACTCAACACACATGTGTTAATGATGGCCTTTTTTTAGTCCCAGAAAGAATTCTATAACATGTCTAATCATGCCTTTGTGAGAAATTTATACCTGTTTGAGCTGTTATACTCAATATGTAAGACCCGTCATAAACACAAATCAGAAAAAGTCCTAATTTTTCTGTTTGGAAAAAGCCAGTGTTGCATCTGTGCCACACATCTGACAAATGTGGGTTGGGGCCAAGACTAGCTCCATGGTGACAGTCTCTATCATGTTTATTGATTACAAGCTCTTGTCTCGTTGAGGAAAGGTGTCGGTGTCTGTAGATGTGATTTGAGGCTCTGTCTTCATCTCTATTGTGGTCAGTGTTTCAAATTGACAAGTGAACAGGAGTGATTATAGGTATTGTTAATGACTAAATTTTATAGTACATTATAGATTACAGGTGAATTTCATATGCATTATCTCCTCATATTACCACCGTGGCCTTTGGAAACAGGTCATCTTCCCTGTGGATAAAGATGAGAAAAGCGAGACCCAAAAAGTGATTCCAAATCCCTCACTTCTGCTATCTGTGCTGTCAGTCCAGTGTCTGAGATGAGATGTCAAATGAGAGGCAGCATTCACAGACACCTGGACCAGTGTCGGACTGGATGGGATGAGTGGAGGACTGAACTTTGGACAGAGTTTAACAAAAGTAAATGTAAAATTTGAATCTTGGGAAGCAAACAGAACCTGAAGAACTATGTGGGTGAGGAGGAGGAGAGGAATGGTGAAGTTAAGGAGGAAAGGAAAGAAAACTGCAGAATTGTGTTACAGAAATGTTCTTAGGTCTGTGGTACCCGAAGTTCTGGATGGAAGTTACAGAGGAGCTCATTTCAACTTAACAGATGTAATAGGCAGCATCATGGATCCAGAGAGATGCCTCCTCTGTAGCCATGGAATCTGTGGATAATGGTACATTACATGGCAAAGGGGAATTAAAAGTTGTTAATCGGCAGATAGAATATCTTGGATTATCTAAGTGGGCCTAGCGTGGTCACAAGGTCCCTTAAAAGCAGAAGAGGAAGACAAAAGAAAACATCCAGAGAGATGACAGCTGGCAATGTAAGAAGGATTCGGCTGGTGTTTCTGGCTTTGAAAATGGAGCAGGGGGCTCCAGGACAAGGAGTGTAGGTGGTCTCAGAAACTGGAAGAGGCAAGGAAACATGAACCCTCTTCAGAGCCTCTGTCTAGTAAGGAGTTGCATCCCTTCTAGTTCCTTGATCTAGTTCCTTGAGCTGAATTAAATTTCTGACCTACAGGAATATAAAATAATTAGTTTGTCTTGTTTTAAGCCACTAAATGTGTGATAATTTGTAGCAGAGAAAATTAATATAACAGAAAAAAAGAATTATCCAACAGTTAAGAGTCTCTGGCAACATTATTATTATTATTTATAAATAGAGATGGGGTCTTGCTATGTTGCCCAGGCTGGTCTCAAACTCCTGGGTGTAAGTGGCCAGCGTGCCTGGCCCAGCAGCATTATTGAAGTGATTTTCCTGTGTCTGAAAGTATTTAGCTTTAAGGCAGTGCAGGTCAGGATGCTGTGGAAAGGATTTCTGCTTTTGGAGGTAGGAGAGAGTTGACCTCTGAACTAAGTTTCAGCTTAGAGTTTAGGGTCTCTGTTTCTAGAGCAAACAGGGAGAAGATTTCTTAGAAGGACTCATTTCCCTGGACTTACCTTCCCCAGACATATCTCTAAGTGTTGTTTTTTAACAGCGCAGAACCTGGCCCATGACCAGCCTTTTTTGGCTAGCTTGTGCCCAGAAGATGGGATATAGTTTGACTTTGGAATTTATTGGAAAGATAAGTTTTACTAGTTTTCAACTGTTTCTTGGATTTTTGTTTTTATTTACTTTTAGAAAATATCCTGTGGTTAGGTAAAAGCTGATTAGGCAGAAATAGTTTGTATCTCTGATAGTGGTACATTTTTTAAAACTCATTTTCTTGCCTTCAGAACTACATGAAATAGGTTTGCTTTCCACCTGGAGTGATTTTCAGTTGGGAAGGGGGGACGTGTCAGTAGGGTAGATAATGAACTCTGCAAATCCCAGACTTCTTTGTTGTTGACTTAATGCTAGCATTCTTTCTTTGATATTACCTTTGCTTCATGGGAGTTCAGTGACTGCATTTCTTTCTGGAATAGCCATAACACTATCAGCTGACAGATAATTATATATATATATATATATATTTTTGATAATTATATTTTACGTCAATACTTCCTCCTAGAAAATTCTTGAAGAGCATCTGTGATATGGTTTGATAGCTACATAATTATTTTCCATGTTCAAGGGTAATTACAAAGCAGTTGTAATGGCAAATTGGTTATTTACTGTTAGTTGGGAAGCCTTTTAAAATCAAGTCTCTTAAATTTACACTAATAATTAGAGAATTTTCTCAGACCGTTTCTCCTTACCTCTTATCTAAATGAAGGATAAAGTGCACATAGACTCTATGACCGAGCAATTACACTCCTAGGAATACCCGACAGAAACACATCCATATGTTCCTCAAAAGCATATTCAAGAACGTTCATAGTAGCACTCTTCGTAATAGGTCCATTTGGAAGCCTTGGAAATGTCCCTAAGTAATAGGGTGGATAGATCGTGGCATTTTTCATTCAATGGAATATTCTACAGTAATGATGATGAATGAACTATATACAACAACATGGTTGAATCTCACAAATAAAATGCTGAGTAAACAAAACTAAACACTGTAAACCCTGTTCCACTTGCTTAAAGTTCAGAAACCAGACAAAACTAATGTGTAATGGTTCAGGATCATGGTTACACTGGCAAGGTGTATGGATGATTGTGCCTGGAAGGAAGGATATTTGGGGGAGAGAGGGACTTCCATTTCTTCATCTGGGTGCTGGCTCACTTGATGAAAATTAATTGAGCTGTAAACTTCCAGTTTGTGTACTTCTCTGAATGTATGTTATATTTTAATTTTATGTAAAACTGTTAACTTTGACAACTTTAAAACATGTAATTTGTTAGGATGGTTTCTGAGGGTAGGTTGGGTATTCTTTAATAACTTTGTTTTGAATAATTCTATCATTGTAACTACAGATCATCCATTCCAAATGGAAGCTATATTAAAGTTGTTTGGGGAGTTCTAAGAGATAATGGTAAACCAATGGTGAGGTGGTAGGAATGGTCTGCCCCAGCTGCATGCAGTAAGGACATTGCTTGGCTGCAGGGAATTTACAAACAATGGCAAAACCATCTAAAAAATCAGTTTTCTTTTTATTATCACCATATTAACTGACAAAACCTCCTTTGTTGGCCTGAGTCCTAGATAATTGGTGAAGTTAGTGTTGAATTTTTTTAATTAATTTTTTTTGAGACAGCATCTAGTTCTGTTGCCCAGGCTGGAGTGCAGTGGTACAAATCATGGCTCACTGCAGCCTCAAACTCCTGCGCTCTAGGAAGCTTCCTATTTTAGCCTTCCAGGTAGCTGGGACCACAGGCACATGCCACCATGTCCGGCTAATTAAAAAAAAAAAAAATTATTTGTGGAGGTGGCATCTCCCTGTGTTGCCCAGGCTGGTCTCGAACTCCTGGGCTCAAGCAATCCTTCTGCCTCGACCTGAAAGTGCTGGGATTATAGGTGTGAGCTGTGTTTTTATTTTTTATATATGTATGTATACAACATATGTTGAAATTTTATATATAGAACATCTGTATGCTTCAAATTAGCAAGCACATTATCCATTATATTACTTCTCCTTTAGTAACATATGTGGACTCAGCCTCATACTCATTTCAGGTGCAGTCTGAGTCCACAGTCCTCATGGTGCTCCTTGTTCCAGTGGTTAAACAGATTTGTCAATGAGCAACAATAGTAGAATGATTATGAAGATGAGGAAACAGAACTTTTTTTCCATTCCTTCATTCTCTGTTTCTGCTGTGGGAATTTTTATGTTTACAATTTTAAATAGCTGAAGTAGAGTGCTGGTTATTATTGAAAATCATTTTGTCAAATAAAGGAAGGCGGTCTTAAAAATGCGTCAGATCTGCTAGGTGTGCTGCTGCTGTGGGACAGCTGCTTTCACCAGCGTTACTTAAGCATGGAACCTCGTACAGACAGAACCATAACAGTTGTGAACATATTCAGCAATTTTACTAACATCATGATGAATAATAACATTCTAAACTTAGTTAACATTTTAAAATTATATGTATTGACAGATTATTTTTTCTGTTTTAAGGTTGACGGTTTTTAAAAACAATCTATTTACTCTCCCAGTGACCCGCCTGCCCCCCACACACAATTGCTTATTTCACTATGTTCCCTTCCATAGTCCACTCTGTACACCAAAATCACTAGACTGCTTTCCCTCCTGCTTAGAGATAGGGTCTTGCTATGTTGCCCAGGCTGGTCTCAAACTCCTGGGCTTAAGCGAGCCTCCTGCCTCAGCCTCCCGAGTAATTGGGACTACAGGTGTTGTACCACACTCAGCTTGCTAGACTGCATTTGGTTATTTACTAGTCTTTCAGAACAACTTGATTAATCAAAATCAACTAGTACAGTGTTAGCTCACAGTGTATTCATAGTACATGGAGACTCTTTTTCAAAGCTAGGAATTTAAAGTTGAAAGAAAGAAAAAAAATAATTTCTAATGCACCTTTTCTGCTCAACACAAACTTATTGCAGCATCATTGGGAAGCATCATAGATATTCATCAGTAGATCATGTATTAAATTATGGTGTATCTGTGCCATAGAACAGTGTGCAGCCACTAGAAAGTGTGGCTGTTCATTATTTTAAATGGCTGTACTTTATAATACTGAAATTCCATATTAGTACTATATGAGTTCTAAGATGCATAGGTATATATATATATGTTTAATGCAAGGTTTTAGAAAAGTTAATATAATGTGCTACTGTTTGGGTGATAAAGGAGGAATGTATGTGCTTGAATACCTAAGTGCTGAATATCTCTGAAAGGACACCTGAGAAATGGATAACGTTGGTTATCCTTAGGGAGGTTGGCAAATTTTGGGGTTCATGCCCATTTTACAGTTTTATTTTCCCCCCGTCTTTACCACATGCATGTTTTCACTTTTTTAAAAAATGTTGGGCTGGGCCAGGCATGGTGGCTTAGGCCTGTAATCCCAGCACTTTGGGAGGCCGAGGTGGGCGGATCACCTGAGCATGGGAGTTCGAGACCAGCCTGACCAACGTGGAGAAACCTCGTTTGTACTAAAAATACAAAAAAATTATCCGGGCATGGTGGCGCCTGCCTGTAATCCCAGTCACCCGGGAGGCTGAGGCAGGAGAGTCGCTTGAACCCAGGAGGCAGAGGTTGCGGTGAGCCAAGATCGCACCATTGCACTCCAGTCTGCAAGAAGAGTGAAACTCCATCTCAAAAAAAAAAAATCTGGAATGTTTTGGCACAAGCTACATCATAATAGTAACAGCATTAATCCTGCCACCATAAAGCACCTGAACTGCTTTTCACAGCAAAGTATTCTAAGGTGTCAGCAAAGCAAGGCAGCGGCAGTTCTTGAAGGTAACACCGCCATGTGGAAAGCTCGATGGGAATTCCAGTGTTCAGAGCCCCTGTGTGCCTGAGGTGTATGGTAGCCCTTCTGCCCTGGAGGCTGGAGCTCAGTTAGACCCAGGGGCCTCTTCAGCCTTGGGAGTTCAGATGCTGATCTCAGTTAGGGAAAGACATGCATGATTTCCTGCTGAGCTGCTGTTTTGTGGAGCCAAACGTTAGACCTTTGAATGTGAGAAAAATGCACACCTGGGTATTTTTATTTGTTTATGATTTATACCCCATAAAATCCAAAAAGCAGAATGTGAGGAAAGCTCACTACATTTATGAGTAACGTAAAATTGGATAAGTACAAGTTAAAGCAGATTGGAAACCAGTAAAAGGAGCTGTACCCTGACTGTTAGTAGCTATTAGAAGCACCTGAGACAAGTTAATTATTGTAGTTGAACTCTGAATTTAGCTTTGAATTTCTTGGCACATAAGGTGAAAAGGGGAACATGGAGTACATGGTTCTCTTTATTTGTAGACAGAAAGTAGGAAGTTTTGCCTAAGGAGTTGGACATTTTCCTAATAACCAATTCAAAAAGGAAATTTAAATGTAGATACTTAGTTTAAAGTATATGATGACTCAGGTCTTAGTGGTTAGTGCCTGTCAAGGTATAAAAATTAGCCAGTCAGAATCTGCCAAATCTGATGCAATACGGTGCCTCACACCTGTAATCTCAGCACTTAGAGTGGCTGAGGTGGGCAGGTCACTTGAGGCCAGGAGTTCGAGACCAGCCTGGGCACCAAGGCAAAACCCTGTCACTACTAGAAATACAGAAATTAGTTGGGCATGGTGGCACATACCTGTAATCTCAGCTACTCAGGAGGCTAAGGCGGGAGAATCCACTGAACCTGGGAGGCGGAGGTTGCAGTGAGCCTCGCACCCTGCGTTCCAGCCTAGGCGACACAGCCAGACCCTGTCTCAGAAAAAAAAAAAAAAAAAAAAGTGCCAAACCTCACAAAATATAAAATCTCATTTGAGTGTCAGATCCACGTATCTCTGCTTCAACAGCCACCACGGTAGCCCACATTTATCATCTCTCACTTGGACTGCTATAATGGCCTCCTAGTATATATATATATACATCCTTTCTGCTCTCTTCCGGAGTCTTCTCCGAGCTGTGGTCAGAGGTGCCTTTTGGAAAGCAGAGCTGATTGTGCCCTGTCACTGTTCCAGGCCTGTCTGCTCATTGTGTCCTTTGGTCTCAGGATATTAGACCCAAGCCCTTCCACCTCTCCAGCTCTCCTGCCATCCTCTCTCTCTTGCTTTCTCTTTAGTCCTTTCTGGCTGTGTGCCGTCTTCTCTCTTATGGAATGCTTCTCTTGCCTAAGCCTCGTCGTCTTTCTTGGGATCTGAGTTGCATCATCATTAGAAGCGCCCCTGACCCTGAGGGCCCACTCCTCACCGTTTGTGTCCCCCCATGCCTCTCTCCCTGGTGCTTAGTTCCGTGTGGTATGTTCCTCACTTAATTGTAAGCCTCACGAGAGCAGGCTCAGCTTTTAAACAGAATGCGACAGCCTGGGTAATTTATAAAGAACAAAAATTCATTTCTCACATTTCTAAAGGCTGAGAGGTCCAAGATTGAATCTACAGCATCTGGTGGAAGGCAGATGAAGGGCCAGAGAGAGCCAGCTTACTCCTGAAAGCCCTCCTTATAGCAGCGTTAACCCATATGCAAGGGCAGAGGCTCAACACCTAAACCCATCCCAAAAGGCCTCACCTCCCAATACTGTTGCACTGGGGATTAAACATCCAATGCATGAATTTGGTGGGGGCACATTCAGACCACTGCAATGATCAAACGCTGCAGCAGCCAGTTTCCCCAGTGGACATTGCATCCTGCTGAAGACATTTCTCTCTGGAGCACAGTGCTAATCATACCACTTCCTTGGCACCCAGGCTTTCAAGGGGGTATCCATTTCCTACAGAATACAATCTATACTGCCTTCTTAGCCCCCATAACCTGTGCCCAAGTTGCATTTCCAAACTCCCAGTCTGAGGTCCTTAATCCGTGCCCAGAAGCTAGAACGCAGCACTCCAGGCCTTGGCCTGCACTGTACCCCCAGCCTTCCCTGCATGTGCCAGTCTAAATCATTCCTGAACTGAGACCACCTGTGGAAAGTCATACCTTCCATTGCTGGAACTCTAAGTATCTTTGACATGGTACTTATTTTCTGTCTGAATGATAGTTATTTTATGTATCTTCCATATCAGTTGTAGGCAAAATCCGTACATTGTCTAGCATGAACCTTCCATAGTAGGTACTTAATAAAAATGTGTTAAATGAATGGCAACATGTTCATTATTTAACATCTTTGTAAGCCAGTCTTTAATGGGAACCATTTCCCTGCCAGATATTCTAATTTTTAAGAAAGTTTCTGTTTGTACATATATGACAAATGGCTAGTCAGCTGCAGTCTCTTGTTTTTTGAAAAAATAAAGATGAGTGAACATGAATCCAATTAATATCCTGCTTTCTGTGCATATTTCAAAGACCTTGTGGATCTTTTATTGCAAGGGCATAGTATTATTCTGATACTGAATGCAAGAAAGTAAAACAAAATCGATACATGTAGCATGTCATTTCAAGAGAGGACTGCCCAAATTAGCAACCTCTTTAAAAAATGACAGGTGGGTATTGAACTTGTTTCTAGATGAGCATCACCTTCCCAAGCCAGCCCTCTTCATTCAGCCAAGCGGAGGTCTTACCCTGAAAGTTACTGCTCTGTGCCATGACTCCTGGAATGAGAGAATAACCCACACCTCCATTTCCTTTCCAACAGGCTGATTTAAACTGCAATATTCAAGATGATGCTGGGGCTTTTTATGGTGTAACCAGTCAGTATGAGAGTTCTGAAAATATGACAGTCACCTGTTCCACCAAAGTTTGCTCCTTTGGGAAGCAAGTAGTAGAAAAAGTAGAGGTAAGTCGGCCTCTGTATACTGGAAACTTCATTCAAGGGCAGACTGTTGCCTTCCCTTAAACCTTCCTTGGGGCAGAGAGTTGTATTTTTGGATGTCTGCTTCTTACCTTCTGTATTAGTCCATTCTCACACTGCTATGAAGAACTACCTGAAAATGGCTAGTTTATGAAGAAAAGATGTTTCATTGACTCACGGTTCCACAGGCTTAACAGGAAGCATGATATGGGGGTCTCAGGAAACTTAGAATCATGGTGGCTGAAGGTGAAGGGGAAGCAAGGCACGTCTTCTCATAGTGGCAGGAGAAAGGTGGGTGGGAACCACCACACACTTTTAAACCATCAGATCTGGTGAGAACTCCCACAGTATCACAGGAACAGCCTGGGGGAAACTGCCCCCATAATCCAATCAGCTGCCACCAGGCCCCTCCTCTGACATGTGTGGATTACAATTCAAGGTGAGATTTGGGTGGGGATACAACCAAACCATATCACCCTCCTCCTTTCTCCCACTTCTTTTTCCTGTTACTTCTAAAAAGCCAAAGTGATTTGGAAGCACCTGAAAGGAAGCAAATAGGACGTCCCGTGCCAGTCCTCTGACTGTGTCTGAAGTTGGCTGTGCCCTGCTCAGCCAGTGCTCTGCACCTTTGCATGAGGCCTTTTGGGGTAGTCTGGCATGAAAGCTGGGTCGAGATAGGCCCTGCCACTCAGAATGATGCCTTCCCTACACCCAACCCCTAGGTCCAAGGGCACTTCCAGGCATTGTAGATAGACTTCAAGGTGGTACTCAGCTGATTGGCACCTGCCCTCTGAAACCGTGATACCTTAAGTTTGATATTGTTGCTTTTGCCATTTCCACTGCCTTCACTTTTAATTGTTTTAGATAGAGTTTATTATATATTAGGATCCAATCTCTTTTTATGGCTTTTATGTTTCATACCTTCCTCCCTTTAAAAAGATGTATATTTGTTTGATCAGGGTGAGTTGCTTTGTTGAATAATGTTTGTTGTTGGCATTCCTTGAAGGTTGTATTTTTTAGTGTCTTCTACCCATCACCCAATTAATTGATCCATGTTCAGTGAGCAGTTTTTATTTGCAGTGGCACTGGACCTTTCAGGTTCAAGAGCCCACCTTAGCTGTACAAAGACTTTGTGCTGAGGAGGGAGAGAGGGAGAAAGATATATTTCTTAAGACCTTGGGCTAAGCAATGAGGATTTGGGATGCTGCAGGCCCTCGTAGCACAAGCCCCCTGAGCAATGGAAAGGCCTTATGAGAATGTTGTTGAGGAAAGGTTATGCTGGCAGAAGAGGATCCAGGAGAGTTGACTTAGATGGACAATTTAAGCTTAGGGGTCATGAGCTTGCCCACAATGGTGGCAGTGGGAATCCAGTAAGACGTTTTGAATGGAACTTAGAAACTAACTGGATATTAACGAGGAGGAAGGGTCAAAAGTCACATTCACATTTTATGCTTGGAAGGATGGTACTGCCACTAATAGAGATAAGGAAATAAGGTGTTCAAGAGGAAACAGGCAATATTATAGATGCAAGACTAGAACTTGGATGACAGGTAAAGACTGGAAATATAAATTGGGAATCTTGAGCATTAAGGATTGGGAATGGAGACCTAGCTGCAGAGAGGGAATAGAAAGGGCACAGGAATAAGGATTAAATTTGGGGAGCAGCCACCAGCCCTAGGATAAGTAGAGGGAGACATAAACAGAAGAGCAGAGGACAAAAATGAGTGGGGAGGTGGGGAATAGGCTCAACATAATGTCTGGGAAGCCCAGGAGGTGAGAAGGTGGCTGTATCATGAAACATGGCTGGGACACCTGGAACCATATGACCTCCTCTCCTCTAAGAAGGAGGAAGCAAAGTTACCTGTGGGTGATTGGGAGTGTGGAAGATGAGTGTTAGGCAGTGTTAGTGAATAGCTGTCAGGGATGTTCTCTGTAGTTGGAATTCCCTGCCTGGACAGGTGCATTTGAGAAAAGATGAACCAGACAGCTTACTCAATTTCCCAAATGTCAAATTACTGGTGTCCTCAGATGATACACCCAAAGCTCTATGCAAATTCAGGGAGCAGGGAAAGGTTGCTTTTGACTGATAAAATCACAGGAATTTTTATGGAGAAGGTGGTGTGCGTGGTAGGTGGGGTTTTACATTTAAGCGTTTTATCCATTTAGAATGTGTGTCTGCATTTGGTGTGAAGTAGTAGTCCACTTATATTTTCTTCCAAATAGACGTTTGTATCAAAACCACTTATGAAATGATTCATTCTTTCCCAGTTAAACAGATCTGTCCCCTTTAACTTACCATATATTCTGAGAGCTATTCCTGGAGTCCCACTGTTCTATTCCACCCACTATTTGTGTCTACGTATCCCAGTACTGTGTGGATTTGATTACAGTGGCTTTATAGTATATACTGATATTTGATGAGGCAAGTCAGTTCTTCTTTTTCATATATTTTCTAAGCTAGTAACCAATATTTATTCTTCCAAATAATCCAATCACTTAAACATATAAAGAAAAACAAAAACGTTGTTTGAGCAATCTAATTGTAATTGCATCAGATTTAGATGTTCTTTTGGAAAAATTTTATATTAAATATTTCTAATCAAGAATGTATTTGCATTCTCATTTCATTTTATGTATTTCAATAAGATTTTATCATTTTCATTATACAGGTTTTTCTCTTTCTTGTTAAATGTATTTCTAAGTACTGTATAATATGTTGTAATTTCCTGTTTCTAGATTCGAATTATTAGAGAAAAGTGCTTGATTTTGCATATCTGTCTTCAATATGGCCGTCTTAGCAAATTCTCATACTTTAGTTTTTCCCCCAGATTCCTGTGGTACCCTTGTATAGTTAACTGATGTTAGTTGAAAAAGTTTTGGTGTTTTGCCCTTTAGGATTATATTTACTATAGGCTTTTATTAATGGTCTTTATTACCAATTTAAGTGTTTTCTTTCTATTCCTATTTTACTTAGGATTTTTATTAGTTACAGCTGCAGTACGTTATCAAATGCTTTTCAGCAACTGTTGCTATACGATTTTTCTTCCAAGTTGTTGACATAACAAGTTAATACATTTCCTCAACGTGTATGAAACACCACAGCATTCCTGAAACAGTCTTACTTTGGATTTATTGTTGGATTCTATTTGCTGATATTTTACACAGAATTTTCACATCACATTTCATAAGTAATATTCATCTATACTTTTTTTTTTTTTTTTTTTGAGCTGGGGTCTCACTCTGTCACCCACACTGGAGTGCAGTGGCATAATCTTGGCTCACTGCAGCCTCAGCCTCACTGGGCTCAAGCAATCCTCCCACCTCAGCCTCCTGAGTAGCTGGGACTACAGGCCTGTGCCACCGTGCCTGGCTAATTTTTTGTATTGTTTTGTAGAAGTGTGGTTTCGCTGGTCTGAAACTCCTGGGCTCAAGCGATCTGCCTACCTCAGCCAACCAAAGTGCTAGGATTAAAGGTGTGAGCTGTCACACCCAACTATATACTTTTTTCAATAACCTCTTTGCCAAATTTCAGTCTTGAATGTACACTAGTTTCATAAAAAGAATAACACTGGAAATAACTATTCTTTAAAGATTACATAAAACTTACTCCTGAAACTATTTTGTCTTTATATATTTTTTAGCATCTACTTTTAATTATTTATTTTTAATTAATAAACAAAAATTTTACACATTTATGGTATATAACGTGAGGTTTTGAAATATGTATACACAGTAGAATGGCTGAATCGAGCTAATTAACATATATATAACCTCACATAGCTTACTCAATTTTTGTGGTAAGAACACTTAAATATTCTCTTAGCAATTTTCAAGAATACAATACCTTGGTATTAACTGTAGTCACCATGTTGTACAGTAGATCTCTTGAGCTTCTTTCTCCTAACTGAAATTTTATATCCCTTGTGGCCTCCACCTTTTTCAATGGTAAATAGCTAAACTTGCTCATTGTGGTCATTTCCACAATGACTGATCTGTTTATTGACATTTTCCCCTTTTTGATTCAGTGTTAGCAAGTTGTATTTTTCTGGGAAAGCATCTCTATCTGCTGGGTTTTCTTTGCTTTGCCGTGTGTGTGTGTGTGAGTGTGTGTGTGTGTGTGTGTGTGTGTGTGTGCACGCACTTTAGAGTTATGTGAAATAATCTCTTACGTATCTTCTAATTTGTACTGTAATTGTGGTTTTGCCTCTTTTCTTTTTTCTCCTTTTTACTTGTGTGAAGAGTTTATTTTGTCTGTCTAAAGGACCAGTTTTTAATTCTGTCTACATTTTAAATTTCTATTTCATTGATTTGAGCTTTTTTCTTTATTAATTTCCTTTTCCTGGCTTCCTTTGATTTCTTTGTGGTTTGGGTTTTTTTTTTAAGGATGTGTATTTTATTCTGTAAATTTTTATCTTTAATGATGAAGACATATGAGCCTGCTTCATTAAGTTTCCTTCAAGTGCAGCTTCATCGTGGCTGATAACGTTTTGATGTAAAATATCTCCCTTTTCATTGCTCTTTAGTTTGTAATTTTCTTAATTCCTTTTGATCCAAGGTTATCTAGGAAGCCTTTCTGAGTTATTGAAACTGCATATATACTAGTATTTTCTTAATTTCTTCCTTTCATAAACAGCTGACATTCAGGGGCTCATGATCCGTGAGAAATAATCAGTTTTTTCTAAAGTAGAGAGATTAGCTGTATTGGTTGTTAACCTGTGAGGCTTTATCACAATGAAGAGAGATTTTCTTTGAAGAATTGTAGCTGGCTGGGGCCTGCTCTTACAGACCCTCCTCCAGGTAAAGCATCATAATTAGGCAGTTATATTTTCTTCTGACCTTTCCTAAAAGGATCTATCTGTCAACTCTTCTTAAAGCTCTCATCTTTCCAACTAATTTTTTTTACACTTTCAGAAAAATAATGGATTCTATGTATAGCAATAAATTTGGAGATAGTTTTTTTTAAGTAAATTACGTAAGTAGTATAGCATATAGAAGATGATTCATGTTGAAAAACTAAAATGCTTTTATAGGCAGTAATAACTGTTTCATGTGTTTTGGAGCCAAAAGTGTAAAAATACTGAAATCCTTTTTTCCTCACAGACGGAGTATGCAAGGTTTGAGAATGGCCGATTTGTATACCGAATAAACCGCTCCCCAATGTGTGAATATATGATCAACTTCATCCACAAGCTCAAACACTTACCAGAGAAATATATGATGAACAGTGTTTTGGAAAACTTCACAATTTTATTGGTAATGGTTTTGTCTCTTTCCTGTGTGGGCAGATGCTGCCATGAGGCTTAACGGAAGTGAGGAAGGTGGGCCTGGGAGACGCTGGGCCTGCGCCAAGGGAACTGACCAGGCTGTTGGATTGGGTTCCCAGTGGTCAGTCAGCAGTTGAATTTGCATCATCCATAGGGAAAACTTGGGCTTGATTCTATAGAAGAGAAGGGGTTTTATCTGGCTGGGGTTTCTAAGGTTCACAGAACTGGAATTCAGTTGGGTAATAAAAAGTGATGTGTTTTTATCTCTGGCTGCAGAGTAGAAAGGCCTGGAGAACTTTTAAACATCCGGCTGTATCCTAGATCAATTAAATCAGGATCTGTGAGAATAGGACCCAGGCATGTGTATTTTTTTCAGTTCCGCAGGTAATTTCAACATTAGCCAAGTTTTAGTCTCAGCAGCAACATGGTATGCAAATCAGGCAAAAGCTGAGTTGGTAGGTTTGTACTTCAAACATACCTTGACACATTCCATGATGGACTTCCAAGGCCTTCTAAGAAGTTACATGCATTAAGGCAGGAAAATATAAGCACTCAGTACCAGAAGAAATATAAATTAGAATAGAATGCATGGAATGCAATGACCAGGAGGAGGAAAATGTTCTTCATAGGCTAAAAAATCTGGCTAGGCTGAGCACGGTGGCTTATGCCTCTAATCTCAACACTTTGGGAGGCCAAAGTGGGAGGATCCCCTGAGCCCAGGAGTTCGAGACCAGCCTGGGCGACATAGTGACACCCTGTCTCAAAACAAACAGACAAAACAAACTTAATGGGCAGCTAAAGGAAAGGGAAAATAGTGTTCAAGGTCCATGTTGGGAAAACTCACCAGTGCCCCTGGATAGTTCTGTGTGGGTTTTCCCCTTAATACTTAACTTTAAAACAAATTTCTTCTGGGAGCTTTATTTGGGGACTTCAGAAGTTGTTAGGAACAGTGTCATCCTTAAAATAGAAAATACTCAGTAATGGGTTTCATAAGGCTCATTTAAAAAAATAACATTACTTGATTAAGGGGAAAATGCCAAAACAAAACTTGATGGAAACAATCTTAGCAAAAGAGGGGCAACAAGGCTATACTGTGGCCAAATACTCCTCTGAAAGCCTATTTTATTCCTTTTTGTTACTAGGATTAAGAATACATACAGCAGGAATTCTTTACTTGGTGTTTTTGGTTCCATTGGGACAGTGGCTTTCAGTCAGCAGTGTTCTGTTTTTTTTGTTGTTTTGTTTTGTTTTTGTTTTTTTAGAAAGGCTCTTTCCCAATTTCCCAAAACCCTAATTTACACCTTTTACCTATTTCTGTGGTGTAAATATGCCCTCCATGGACAATTTCAAGCTACCGATAGCTATTCAGTTAATGAAATTCCTTAATATTTAACAATAACTCTTATGAGCCAGTAGGAGCCAGCTTCTATACACCATTGTTAAAAAAAAAAAAAAAAAGTAAGTAACATTTAAAAGTAAAAACCCTGTGCATATTAGATTCATCCAGGAAGGTTTAAAACATCTAAGGCCTAGGCTCCACCCCAGATGAATAAAATGAATCCCTGGAGATGGGGCCCAGCATCCTGGTTTTTGTTTGTTTATTTTTTAAGCTGTGCATGTAGTTGAAGTGTGCAACCAGGTAGGGACCCATTGCTGTAAGAGATTGGAAAATGAGCTGCAAGGACTCTCAGAGTTTACAGACACATGATTGGCATACAACTAGCAAACAGATAATTTTGCATATAATTTTCGTTTGTCCCAAGAAGAGAATCTTAATGGGTTCTCAGATGTGCCCATGTCCTTCTAAAATTTAGAAGCCAGCATTCAGGGGAAGTTTGGAATACATGCTTTTTAATAACATTGATCAGTATTCCTTTCTTTAATGGCCCTTTGGTGAAAATAGAGCAGTTCAAGGTTTGCAGGACTGGCATGTAGCAGGTGCTTGCCGTATAGGTGCTCCCTGTTGCTATCTAAGAATAGATTCATCACTTTAGCAGTCAGATGAGTAGAAGGTGAGTGTGACGTCTACTGAGGATCTTAAGTAGCCTCAGGAATTAACCAAAACTCTGAAGGAATGGTGTCCCTGCCTCTCTTGGGGGGAGTCTTAGCTGTTTATTAAAAATCAATTCTGATTCTATTTCTGCATGCTAAGGATGCATGTTCTCAGTCCCTAAAACTCTACCTCAGAGAGCACAGCTAAGATAAATGTGGCCTGGAAAAGTGTTAAAGCCCATTACCCACAGAACCTGACTACAGTTGTGCACTGCATAGCAGTGTGAAGGGCGGGCCACGTGTATGATAGTGCTCCCATAAGATTATAATGGAGGTGAAAAATTCCTGTCACCTAGTGATGATGCAACTGTTATATAATAGAGCATAATTATTTTTAAAAATAAATTTAGCTCAGCCTAAGTGTACAGTACAAAAGTTTACAGTAGTATACAGTAATGCCCTAGGCCTTCCAATTCACTCGTCACTTACTCACTGACTCACCTAAGGCAAATTTCAGGCCTGTAAGCTCCACGCATGGTAAGTGCCCTATATAGGTGAACTCCTTTTTACCTTTTATACCATATTTTTACTGTATTGTATGTGTAGATATGTTTAGATACAAAAATACTTACCATTGTGTTGTAATAGCCTACAGTAATCAGTACAGTAACATGCTATACAGATTCGTACCCTAGGAGCAACAGGCTACACCATATAGCCTAGGTGTATAGTAGGCTGTACCGTCTAGGTCTGAGTAAGTACACTCTATGCTGTTGGTTCGCATGACAAAACCACCTGATTACACGTTAGAAAGTGTCCTCATTGTTAAGCAACTCATCACTATATATCATTAATGCTCCCTTGGAACATATGACTTCAACCAATACAGCCATCCAGATAACTTAGCAGGTTAGATTAATTCCAAAATGTGTCATTAAGCAACTAAATAAATTCCTTTAATATGGAGAATTAATACCTATCAATAAATATATATTAGAATTAATAGTTTAGTTTTAGAAAAACTGAAATTAAGCCAGCACTCTTGGATTATGAAAATAAAATCATCTAATTGATGAACAGGAGAAATTGTACCTTACATAAAATGACATAGTATTTGCAGATAACTTATACAAATCATCTCTTATACTTTAAATCATCTCTAGATTACTTATAATACCAAATACAATGTAGACGCTATGTAAATAGTTATACTATATTTCTAAAATTTTTATTCTTTTTATTGTTATATTATTTTTATTATGTCTTTTTTCATCCCCAAATATTTTCAATCTGATATTGATTGGATCTGCGAGTGTGGAATCGCAGATAGGGAGGGCCAACTGTATTCTTATTTATAGAAAGCTTGCAAGAAGTTTGAATAGGTTGTAGAAGTGCCAGTTGCTGTGCTAGACCCTTTGTAAATGTTATACAATTCTCACTTTCAGACTATCAGGTCATTTTTCTCATTTTATGGATAAAGAATGTCAGGCCACCCCGAGGTCACAGAGCCAGTGATAGAAATAAATTTGAGATACCATTTCTCACCAGTTAGAATGGCGATCATTAAAAAGTCAGGAAACAACAGGTGCTGGAGAGGATGTGGAGAAATAGGAACACTTTTACACTGTTGGTGGGACTGTAAACTAGTTCAACCATTGTGGAAGTCAGTGTGGCGATTCTTCAGGGATCTAGAACTAGAAATACCATTTGACCCAGCCATCCCATTACTGGGTATATACCCAAAGGATTGTAAAACATGCTGCTATAAAGACACATGCACACGTATGTTTATTGCGGCACTATTTACAATAGCAAAGACTTGGAACCAACCCAAATGTCCAACAACGATAGACTGGATTAAGAAAATGTGGCACATATACACCATGGAATACTATGCAGCCATAAAAAAGGATGAGTTCATGTCCTTTGTAGGGACATGGATGAAGCTGGAAACCATCATTCTCAGTAAACTATCGCAAGGACAAAAAACCAAACACCGCATGTTCTCACTCATAAGTGGGAATTGAACAGTGAGAACACTTGGACACAAGAAGGGGAACATCAAACACCAGGGCCTGTTGTGGGGTTGGGGGAGCAGGGAGGGATAGCATTAGGAGATATACCTAATGTAAATGACGAGTTAATGGGTGCAGCACACCAACATGGCACATGTATACATATGTAACAAACCTGCACGTTGTGCACATGTACCCTAAAACTTAAAGTATAATAAAAATAAATAGATAAATAAAGCTAAACTTAAAAAAAAAAAGACTTGAATGGATAGAAAAGACTTTGCAAGGTATCTTATGGTCATGAAATCAAAAGACTTGAGTGTAAGACTTTATGGCCGTGGTCACTTAGTCTTCAGACATCAGTTTCACCTTGATTTATAAACAGAATGCTCAAGTCTGCACTTTCTACCTCAGAGGTTATCATTGAAATATTTTAATTCAGCTAAGCTGTGAGAGATGGTACTGCCTTCTGGGATGCAATGCAAATAAAACCCCGTACTTGTCACATAATAATTCATGGTCCTTCAGGATGAAAGAGGCAGGTAAATAAACCATTGCAAGCAAATGATGGCTGCAGTGTACTCGTGAAACAGATACCTCTCAAGTGCAGAGTGATGAGGTAGGGATTCTCAGGGATGTTGCCTCGATGGATAAGCAGACATCTTTCTGATTACTAAGAATAGGGGCATCCCATGGGTACTTAGGTACCAGGGGCTGGGGTGCTGTGGTGAATTAGGCAGGTGGACTGCCATCCTGGGGGTCTGGTGCAGGAGGCAGGCATGCACCAAGTCATCACAAAATAAATGAAAACTGTAGCTCTTGCTACCTGGCAGAGGGACACAGGGCATTTGTAGAACAGGGGAATTTGACCTAGTTCAGGCGGAAGCTGAGGAAGGTTTCCTGAGGAAGAAACAGTTGGGAGCTATCTGCATGGTGAATATGCAACCATGACCAAATGAACATCTCAGCTCCTTCCCTGTCAAAGAGCACCCACTCCTAGAGGTCATATAATATCATATGAGACAATCTGTAAAGCATTTGATACTGAGTAGATGGATAGTAAACACAATATTTGTTGGCTATTCTGATGTGAATTTTCATTCATTCAGCAATTATTTATTTATTTATTTATTTTCGAGGTAGAGTCTGGCTCTGTTGCCCAGGCTAAAGTGCAGTGGTGCAATCTCGGCTCACTGCAACCTCTGCCTCCTGGGCTCAAGTGATTCTCCCGCCTCAGCCTCCTGAGTAGCTGGGATTACAGGCTCCCGCCACTGTGCCTAGCTAATTTTTGTGTTTTTAATAGAGACGGGATTTCACAGTGTTGGCCAGGCGGGTCTCGAACTCCTGACCTCATGATCCACCCGCATTGGCCTCCCGAAGTGCTGGGATTACAGGCGTGAGCCACCACACCTGGCCCAGCAAATATTTATTAAATGACTGTTGTGTGCCATGTCCTCAAGCTAGTTGCTGGGAAACAGGGCCCCTGTTCCTTAGAAACTTATATTCTACTGGATGAGATGGACATTAGAAAAAAAAATTGTACACGCCTATATGTGTTTACCAACTGTATAGCATGCTGTGATGGGAAAAATGAGATGTACTGTAAGACTTTATTCTTTAGGTAGGGACTGGAAGCTTGGATACCTTAAGAGCAAGGGAAACTAAACAGGGGAAGCAGCCTGATACTTAGAGGGAAATTAGGCCTGTGACAAACTGGAAGAGGCTCTCAAGTTCAAAATGTTGTCATTCAAACAATGCTTTGGCGTAATCAAACACAAAAGTAACAGAGTCACCGATGGCGTTTGGTGTTTTTGCTTGATTAGATTTGCTCTTAGAAAGTTCCTTCTGAGAATAGCATGGGGAATTGAGACCAGAGTGAGGACAGAAAGGAGTCAGGGTCTGTGTGGTTTGGAGGGAGCTGCAATGATTTGGGCTGGAGAACTCAAAATCTGAGGGATAATTAGAGGGATTCAAGAGCCTCAAGGGGAAGCATGAGTATTTCACAATACATTTTGAAAGATAAAGCCCATGTCTATGGAAAGAATGTCATTCCACGGGATTCTACCTATCCCACTGTTCCTTGATTCAGCGGATACTTTTCTGGGTCTAGGCACTACTGGTTAATATGGTGGTGAGGGAGGCACTCCTGCAGCTTCTCTGTCCTTGGCTGTTGTGAAACAAGATTTAGCAGAAGTTTAAGACTAGGATGGGAAAAAAGAGTAGATTTTAAATGTTCTCATCACAAAGAAGTATGTGAAGTGCTTGGTATGTTAGCCTGATGTTATCGTCTCACAAGGTATATACATCTATCATCACATTGTAGCCCATAAATATATGTACTGCAAGACTTTGTTCTTTTAGGTAGGGGCTGGAATGATTACTTGTCAATTTAAAAATTCAGATAAAAAATAAGACAATTTCCTAGAGTAAATGATTGCCTTGTGGGACAGAATTAAAGAGAATTCTCTTTGTTGTAAAGAAATCAGCCCCCTAAAAAACGAAAACACAAATGCACTAATTTTTGTGGTCGTTTCTTGGGCATAGATTATGAGTGACCCTATCTAGAAGGTATTTCTTACTTATGATAACCAAGTTTAGATGGGCTTCAGGTCATAGTTGTAGTGTTCTGAATCTGTGTTAGAGGACACAGAGTGAGGCTGAGCAAATCTCTGTTGGACTTAAGACTCGTTCTTCTCCAGTTAAGTCATAGTCATACACAGATGGAATATGTTTTCATCCGTGTGGTATTACGCTTACATACCTTTTTTTATCTTAACAGGTGGTAACAAACAGGGATACACAAGAAACTCTCCTCTGCATGGCCTGTGTGTTTGAAGTTTCAAATAGTGAACATGGAGCACAACATCATATTTACAGGCTTGTAAAGGACTGAACATGGTTATTTATATATATAGATATCTGTATATACATACACACATATGTGCACACACACACTCTCTCTCCATTATTGAACGACTGACTGTAAACCTCACCACACAGGGTGGTGCCCTGGCTCCGAGGTCACCCCGACTTTTCTAAATCTTGTTTTTTCATGTGTTCATACTATCATTGTAGCTGTGAAGTTCTGGTACAGTTGTAAAAAGAGAAATTGAGTTGTTTCTCTATGTTCTTCAGATGTGCAGCCCACAATTCCTCGGGAAAGGTGAACCTGAACAACCCAAGTCTCTCTCTGCAGAGCCCTGTTTCTAATTGTGGTAGAAAATATTGAGACAGAGCATTTGCCATGGGACATTTACAGCCTTTATACAAATGTATTTAGTTCTCTTTTTTTCCAACATAAAATTCTTGTTTTAAGATACAAGTAAAATTAATCTTTAAATATAAATGTAAATTAGTACACAAAACTAAGAATCTTTAGACTTATCTTTGTAACTAATTAGGGTGGAAGTTATGAAAGAATGTAATTCACTAAATTATTTTTTAAATGAAACCTTTTTTTTTCTTTTTGAAACCAAATGTTAAACTATAGCCTTAAGAAATGCTTGGTAGAAGTGTCCTAATGAGACAAATTTGTACTTTTTTCCTCAAGGTTAACACTAATCTCCTAATCCATTAAACTCTTGAACAGGTATTACAAAGGAAGAAAACTTCACCCCTTATCCTTAACATATATAGTATATTTAAAAAATATAAAATTGTATTGTACTAATGTGATGATTATTTAATGAAAAAGAAAAGATGGCTCTTTTTGCAATAAGTAGATACATACTGAAAAAAATCTAAACTTACAATGTTTATAGTCTTGTGTGTGCAGTTATATTTTATATGGACAACCAAATTTTTTATTAAGATGAGTAAATATTTGAACCACTGAATTTTAATAACAAAATTTTTAAATTGGCATGAATACTGAATACTGCACTGTGAGATGCAAAGTATACAGAATCTGTGGCTGGGAGAAAATTTCATCAAATAGACAAGTAAAAGGCTCATCAGTTTTAGCATCTCTGCTCCCCAGAAAATTGTAAGCATCCTCACCAGCCTGTGGATACATTCTTTATTTCTAGTGACCCAATATGCATATTAACCTGCTATAACTAGGGCTATATGTGTAGGTATGTGTATACATACATACAAATGCACATATAGAGTTACTCAACACATTTAGTGAACACTTGTTTAGTGTCACTCAGTTTGCTAGGTGCTGATATGTATGTATATCTCAATGTGTCTGTAGACTTAGATACATCCTCTCGAAGCACATCCATTTCCTTAGCCTCTCTCAGTAAGTTACAGTACTTGTTTGACTTAGGTTTAAGAGGCCCAGCTACCCATCTCTGACCTTTTCAAATAGGCTCATTTGGGAGACTCTTTTGCCAGGAGAGATTCAACTTTCCAGTCTAAGTATTCCAGAGCATTGCCCAGGCAGAGTTGGTTTGATGTGGCCAGATGTTTTGAGGTATTTCCCATAAGTGTTTCACTGGGGAGAGAACAGGGAGTACTCCTCCAACTTCCCAAAGAAATATGTTTTTATAAGTGGTAGGAACATGTGCACACAATAGAACATGAAGTAAGTTTTTTAACTTGTAAAACATGTCAAGATTTTTCCACCAAGCTAGAAAATAAAAAACTTAGTTCTACCACATCCAGTTAACTTACACACCCCCTTCCCTGTCTCAACACCTGCTTTGACCTTGCTTCTGTATTATTACATCAGTCAGCATCTTGTGGTCCCGAACACGAGGGTGTGGCTGGCTCGTGGGAAACAGCAAAACACTGACTTAAGCCTGACCTCTCCCAAATTGGGAAGACCAGAGGAGAAAGTGCAAAACTGTCCCCATTTGGAATGCCCATTCCTTCTAGAAACCAGTTGGGACAGTGCTCCTCTGCCCTTCATAAGCATACTACTGTTGATTCCCTGATTCCAGGCTGGCCTGTGAAGGATTGCCCCAGGTGTCCCCTTTCACGGTCGTCACATTTACAGTGACTTCTTTTGAACACCCCTCTTAGGGATGTTTCTTTCGCTTTTATTTCCTGCATCTTTCCTTAAGGGAAGCCCCATCCTCTCCCAGGACCAGGAGTATATGACCAGCCGAGCACAAATGGCTAAAAGCCAAGCTATCCTGGAACTTCAATGGGAGAGCTGTCTGGTTCATATTCTACCCAGGAATGGGACTTTTCAGTGCAGCCAGGAGGGCTCTTGGGACTTCCTTTCCAAAGCACAAAAATACTGGGACCCAAGAAGAACAGCTAGAGGACAACTCTTTTGGCGCAGAGACGGACACAGCCCAGTCTGCTGACCTCACAGGGTCAGCTGGACCCCCTGGTGCTTCACCACTTGCATCCTCTTGCTCAGAATGCCTTTGCAGTTGAGTTTTCTGGGTTTCTGTGATTGACCTTGAGGTTTACTCCTTGCTCTTACAACATTTCTAAAGATTTTTAAAAGTTTACTTCTTGTTTTGTTTTTCTAAAGCTTTCTCCAGGACAGGTATTTTCCCTGTCTTAACCACTGGTCCAGTCATCCCAGTGGGCTTCTCTTTGTCTCTCCCAGATTAGACTTTGGGTGAGATTGGCATCACAACATCTAATCGGAATCTGTCTTTTGTCCTTCCTTCTGTATGGCAGTCTCCCTTTGTTATGAAAGCTTTCTAAAGCATATAAAGAAGCCTTCCCAGAGCCCCATCTCACTTCTCTTCCAGGTGCAGTATCCCCTCGAGACCCTCTGGTGGCAGGCTTGCTTCACGGCCGTCTTGTGTTGTCACTGCAGAGTTTAGAGGCCAGTTTTCCACAGCTAAACAGGGAGGAGCTGCAGAATGGGCCTCTGGTCTCTGGGCATTCATTTCCATCATAGAGGTTGAGAATAAAACAAAGACTTCTTCACACATGTTCTAGAACCCCAGAATGGCCCAAACTACCTGAGACCAGGGTTTCTCAACCTTGACACTGTTGACATTTTGGACTGGGTAATTCTTTGTTCTGCAGAGCTGTCCTTTGCACTGTAGGAGATTTACTAATATCCCTGGCCTCTACCCAGTAGTACCACTAGCACCTCTTCCCCACCCAGCATGTCTCCAGACATTGCCAAATATCCCACCGGGTGCAAAATGATCCCCAGTCAAGACCTGTTGCCCAAGATGTTACAGGTCACAATGACCACATTTGAAATTGTTTTCCCTTTCATTTTACCCCCTGAAAGCATCTCTCCTAGAGCCTTGCAAGAGGCAGGTGACATTGTGTCCACATTTCTTCCTGTTTCAAAACTTCTGTTTCACAACGATTTCTCTCTTGCTACAAGTATTCTTTCACTCAGCACTGGGGAAGTTGGGAACAGCTGGTCACCATCATCCCTTTAATCAACTCACATCTGTTTAAAGAGTGTTTCTGATTTGACCTTCATCCCTTAGTTTACTGGGGTTAAAAAAAAGTCTCAGCAATTTTCATTATTTCTCATGGGTCTCATTATCAAACCTTTACTTATTTCAGCATATTTCCTCTGGGCTTCTTCTAGTTTCTGCCTTACAATCAATGCTATTTTGTAAATTTATTGAAACCTCTGGAACATTTCACCTTTAGAGATGGATGGAGGGATTGGTACCAGAAGAGGGCTTAGATAAATTTTCTGTCTTGAGCTGAAAGCACAGTCTACTCTCCTTCATTTTGTCGATGAGAAAGTTGAGGCCAGAGGGGAGGTGACATGTTTAGAGTCACCCAGCTGGTTAGTGACAGAAAAAGGGAGAGACTTGTCTAGGGTTCCTGCCACTTTGGTCCCTGGCCTCTCCTGGGGGAGGCTGCTGTTCTTTGGTGCTCTAAGCTTAATCCCTCAGAATGGGTGGACAGGTCAGCTTAGAAGAGATGGGGAGATTCAGGATCCCCCTGTGCCAGAGCACAGCCTCACCGGATGCTGCTTCCCACACTGAAGTGTCCTGTGTGACCGTTACTATCTGAGGCATCCACAAGCAGGTGGGAAAGCTGGCGAGCCATTTTACTTCCTGAGGACAATTCCCCAGCCACAGGCTCTGAGTCAAATTTCTATTTGGTAAGCATCCTAGCAGCAAAGTCCTGCACTCAGACCAGCCAAAAAACAGCCCTCGTTCCAAGTACTTGGTGTCAAAAGTCCCCGAATGACTTTTAAACCCAGGTCTTCTTAAGGTTTCAGTACTATGGTGGCTTTAGCAGTTGTTTTTGTGCAACTATAAATTATTTAAATCATCTGAGATGACAGTCAGTTTTACAAACCAGGTACATATTAATTTGTATAATTTTGTATATGCTCTGGTACACTATACCTGAACTAACGAAGAGTAGAACTAATTCTGTTTGTCAGTGTTCACACCTGTGACATTAGGAGGATATGTCTGCATTGCTTATTTCTTTATGTTGGTGTTTCTGTGGCAAAGCCCTGCACATGGCATTTCTGAAAAGCCTTAAATCTTTAAGATGTTGCATGTAGGGTATGCAGTGCAAAAGGCTGCCTCGGAACTGTGAGCCCTTTTGTAAGCTGGAAGCATTTCTCTTACTACTGTTACTTTTGTAGGAAGTTTTCAATTCAGAGCTGCCAAAGTGTTCCCGTAAGCAGTGCCTTAGTAATACCTTAGTCATGCCGCCAGCCTTTTCTTACACCGATTCCTAATGTTCATTTACGAATTGGCCCAATATTGGAAACAAAACAAGCAAAAATTGTCTTCAGTTTTGTTTTGTAAGCCCATTTTTTCTCCAGTTCTATAGGAAACTGACTGGTCTAAAATCCGAAACTGGACACAAGTCAGTTCTTTCACCACACTCTCAAATGTATATACCAAAACAAAAGGTTGCAACTTCATAGTTTACTATGAAAAGCAAATTGTACTTTTTAATGTTGCCTTTTAAATTCATGACCAAATACTTAGCTATTTGTGAATCTTCTGCACTCTAGCATGAAAGTGCCTTTGGTTTGAGATTCCAGCTTAGAAAAGTGCTGCCATAATAACGATAATTTGTAGAGAGACCAAAAATATTTTGAGATCACCGTAATGCCTTTGGTTTACCAGGATGAGTAACCAACCACAGGCCTCTGTTCACAAGAGCACGACGTGGTCCCCGCCTGCTGCTAGTCTGTCTGCCAGTGGGGGCCTCCCAACATCCATAGCACACTTCAGCGGAAGGACCCCAGAAACTGTTGTGTTTGTGTGTGCCAGTGACCTAGTGTGTCATTTCACCTCATCACCCAGCCCTGCGTCCGGATGAGGGGACTTCCGCACAAACAACAGAATCTCGGCCGGTGGACAGATACTACAGCTTTCTCCTCCTCCTTGTGTTCGTGTTCAGTCTCTGTGGAGACTTTCTTTTCCATTCAAATGACAGTGCGCACTTATCTGGTTTACACAATGATACCATTTTGAAAGTTGGAAGCCTCAAACTGAGACGACAGTGCAGAACAAAACAAAAGTGAGTTAGGGTCGTTACAATTGAAGTGTTCTTCTTAGGGCAAACATGTTGACTCCGAGTATTGTGTATGTATGTGCTACGAGAAACTTCCAAAGAGCACCATTCACAATTTGGCATTTTCAAAGAATGTACCAGCCCTCAAAGGGGCAACTCTTTAAAGTCTTTGTTGGCTTTTATCCAAACCTTGTAGAAATTGGGAAAGCTGATAGAGGTAAGGAAGATGAGTGAAAAGGACAAGAAGGCCAAACACCAGCCAAAAAGAAACCAGGAAAAAAAGATTTTCTTTGCTAATATAGATGTAAAAATAACATCAGACATCTTTGAAAATTAGCCTCTAAACTCTTAATACATATGTTCTGTGTGTCTCTACCTGGTGTCTTTAAGAATATCCTCTCTGGGCTCTGAAATTTTAGGAGTGATTCTTATCCACTCCAAGTTGTATTTATGGAAATTTGTGCAAACAAACAAAAACTATCAAATGAAAAGAAAATGTACTCAACCTAAGTTATAGTTAGCTGCTGGAATTCTCAACTCCTCCCAGCCAGCACTATACCACAGTGTGGAAGAAATTAGTCAAATGCTTGTTTTCCTGCTTCTCTTTTCAACTGTTACTGTGCTTTGTTTGACAATAGTTTTCTCTCTTAAAAGTCGTTGCTTATATCGTTAAGAATGAAGGTTTGTGTTTAAAATTTATTGCATTGCAAAGGGTAGTTTCACTGAAGTCATGCACCATTAAATAAGATGAAATATTTGTATTTAATGTCCTGCTTCCTAAGCCGTAACTTCTTTTACTCTGTGAATTTGCATTGAGTCACTCATGCTACACTACATCGCTTTAGTATTTGAGATGGCATTTATGTTTCCTCTCGTTTATCATGAAATGGGGTCAGATTCCATCAGATTCCACCTCTGTCAGGTGGACTGTTTTATCTGCCTTCCATGATGAGATATTTTTTCTCCTTCCCCTTTCTCTAAGAGAGGCTGACAGATCTAGGTGTCAATCAATTGGAAACCAGTCTCTGATTTTTTTCATTAGTTATTTTCTGTCATTAGTTTCACTGTGTAAATTAGATATCAACTGCACTTCTTTAAAAAAAAAAAAAATCTCCCTATTACCTCCTTGAAAGATTTACTTCTGTAGGCCTTTTTCAATAGGCTCGTGACTGCAGACAAGGAAAAAAAAAAAGTAAAAACAAAAACAGTATGTGCCTGAAAATGACAAAAAAAAAAATTTGTAACATTTAAAAAAGAAACCTGAATAGCCTTTAATTCTTTAATAATACACTTAAATTTTATGTAAATCGGTTTTTGCCACGTGTGTTTGTTCACATTCTAAATGACTTAATGGGATTCTCACAGTCTGTGTCTTTGTGTCATGTGTATAAAATGGGCTTGTGATGTAAGCGTTTCATCTGGTCAGTGGTTCCTTTGATATTGTACTGCTGCTGGGAGTGGGGCTGTGGAACCTGCCTTCGGGTAACTGGGTTCCTCTTGGGTAGATTGGAGAGATGGGGGTGGGCGTGGGCAAATTCTCACACATGTTTTCTTAACCTATTTGCAGAAACTTTCAAAAGGCATTTGATTAAACCTCTTGGCAGTACAGTATTCGTGTATTTGTTAACGTCTGTGTTTAGGTACTGGTACCTTTTTGTTTTAAAATGTTCTAAGTGTTGGCTTTAAAGTGAATTTATCTTTAGTATGATAGTTATATGAAAATTATAGGATTTGTGTGCAGAGAATTTTTTTATAAAGTGCTTTGTAAAAAAAAAAAAAATGTATTCTAGCTTTTGCGGTACATATGTGTGATAACTTTAATACCCATGACAGTTAAGTGCAATTATTTCATCACTCTAAAAATGCTATTTTTGTGTCAGTTCCTGCAGGTGTTTTCATGTCTTTGCAAAGTGACACATTTTGATGCCTTCTTGATAAAGTGGTAGACATTTTGTAGCTTTCTAGAAACTTTGTATTCATACGGTATCAATGAAAAATAAAGAAAATGAAAGTGTGGGTCACCTTTTTTATCTGCAAAAGTGTATGTTGTTAGGAATGAAATGTGCTTTATGTATTGTGAGTGATGATATGAAAGACAGAGTAAAGGAGGTTGCAGCTTTCATCCTTTTGAAGGTGTCTACCAAGCTTGATAATTGGAACTTTAGGTGTTATATCTAACAGGGTTTCTTAAAAAATAGCCACAAGTCAATCAATCCACTTGCCTATCTCACTCTTTAGTGCTTCATTAAAATTGACATAAGTTTTGCAGAGTGGCTTGTCTGTCGATCCCAGACTTACCCTGAGAAGCCAAGTCCCATGGGCCTTAGCACACCAGCCCAACCATTGAGTGTTTTTTTGTTGCTGTTAACCCAACTTGTTGGGCACATGCCAGGAATGAGGGATAGAGCAGAGGATGGGGTACAGAGATAAATACAGCATGGCTGTTTCCTACACAGTACTTAAATTCTCAGGAGTGGGATTGCACATTGAGCTATAACTCCTCCCAACCCCTGTCCTCAGCATCACCATGGGGTTCATGCATCTTGGCTCACTGCACTGTGGAAGCAGCTCAAGACTAGAGGAGAAATCTGGCTTGGGGGCAAAGAACTTTCTTCAACGATGATTATCTTGGACTTCTGACAATGAGACTCAAACGTACCTCGGGATCCTTCATTTGTGTGAACTAGATCTCAGAGGGTCTTGCTTCTCCTTATTTCCTTGAAGTCTGAGGCAAAGCATGCTCTGGAGGGGAGCATGAACAGAGAAATAACTTGCCTGCCCCTTTGAAAAGGGGTGATTTTCAGCAAGCCACCATTTGAAAGGAATGCCACGGTCCAGTGAATTGCTCAGAGCAGAGGGAAGGAAATGATTTAGCATTTTGTTGAAGTCCTATGCCAAGCATCTTCACCATTTTCTTTAGCCCAAATACTCTTGAAAAGTGGAATCATTTCTAATTTTTCAATAAGGAAATTGAAGGCTTAGAGATGGTAGAGGCCCTTGTTAAGGTCATACAAGCTGGTAAGTGGCAAGAATTTAGAGGTGACAGCACCTCCTTCCTTGCAGTTCTGGTGCGGCCACTCATGACACCTTTCTACCTCCTCCTCTAAAATAAGGTACTTTAATACCTCAAAAACATCCTTTGTTAGTGCCTAGGGTTCCAGTCACCTTGAGTTCAGCAGAGAGTGACCCGCTAGGTAAACCAACATCATTGAGTAAAGAGACTAGAGGAGCAAAGAGGAAGGTTCTGGTGTGATCAAGGAACAAGCAACTTTGCTGGAAACCCCTAGTCATTTCTTCCTGCCTTACTGCTTCAGGGTACAAATATGTTGCAGGGTACTATTGAATTCTTCATGCCTTATTGCTTCAGGGCACTAATATAAATAGCTACTACTTATAGGAAGCCATATAGTTATAAAGTAATCAGTGTGAGCAACTGATAAAATTCCAATAATGTGTAAGCCTCTGAGGTGTTAGTGGGTAAAATTGCCTTCAAAGCCTCCCTTGTCCTGTTTGATGCCCCATAATGCCCCATGCACCTGATTTTAAGTAGGTTATCACAAGTAGCAGGTAGGCTGCTGATTACCTGACTGCATCTTTTCAGCAAATATTTTCCCACTTGCTTAGATTTCCAAGAAGCTCAGATTTTTAATTTGTGCCCTGTGCTATTAATAAGGAACTAACTAAAATATAAAGGCACAGAATGATTGAAAGTAAAGAATGAAAAATGTATACTATCAAAACACCAAAATAAAGCTGATGTAGCTCTATTAACCTCAAACTAGTATAGCTCGAGGCAAAAATTACTACTAGAGTTAATGAAGATTACTTCAAGAAGACACAGGTTTCATTTAACCAGGAAGAATAAAGATGTTAAACTTGTAGGCACCTAATAACGTAGCTTCAAATTATATAAAGCAAAATTTGACAAATGACCATAGTGGGAGTTTTTTTAAACAAACTCATTCAGTTTCTTACAGATAGACCCCCAAAATGTAAGAATTTGAACAGCATGATTTAATGTGCTGTTCTAATACAAAATACAAAGTAACCCCGAAATTGGAGACTACATTATTTTCAAGTGCATACAGAATTGTTACAAAAATTGATCATGTCCAAGGCCAAAGGCCAGGAAACTACGGCCCATGGGCCAAATCTTGCCCATTGCCTATTTTTTAAGTGAAGTTTTATTGGAACACAGCCATTTCTTACTGTCTGTGGCTGCTTTCACATGACAATGGCACAGTGGATTTGTTGCAAAAAGATCCTATAGCTCACAAAACCTAAAATAGTTACTTTATTTACCTAAATATTACTTTATTTACCTAAATATTTACCTAAATATTACTTTATTTACCTAAAATAGTGCCTTTACAGAAAAAAATTGCCAAATCCCGTCTTAAGCCAAAAAGCAAGGTTCTACATCCAGTAGTCCTAAAAAAGATACTCATGATTCCATTTTTTCAGTGTATAGACACTGGCAAATGGTTAAAGATCCCTTTAATACCCTCATGTGGCATCCTAGTATCATTCTTAAGTGCCCCAGCCTCTCCTTTGATCGGTGGTCTGTGGGTCTGAGAATAGGCTTAGATCCTGAAAGGATGAGTGAGGAATGGTGATTTTATATATATATATATATGTTTGCTGCAGCAGCTGAAATCTCTCCTGATCTTAATATTTTATTATTAGAACAGTTAAGCAGCCCATCCACCTTATCCCTATCTTGCCATCTCCACAGATCCCTGTGGGGTTGCATCCTTGTTTGCCATTTCCTGCTACCTATTATGGTAATAACTACCTTGCCTCTGACAGCTAAGTGCTGTCACCTGAGCTCTGCTGTTCCAGACTCCTATCATCCATTCACACAAGGGAAAACTTTCAACTGTGTTCTTCAAACCACTACAGAGTTTCCCAACAGCACAGCCCACTCACTAGTGCATTCACTCTGGTTTTAATGAAGGAAATGTCTTTGGCACATAGGTAGTGGGTGTCCTGGTCATAAATTACAAATCCATCTCAGGAGCATTGCCACTTTGAACTTTCTGAGCCCTGCCTCTGTTCTGCAGGGCAGTTCTAGCATCTCCACCTCATTTACCGTAGACCATCATTTCCTCCAGACTTCAAGGAGCTATCCAGCAGCACGTTAATATCAGCTTCAGGTTTCTGCTGGGATGTTAAATCCTGAATTGTAAAACAGTATCCCACATACTGATAAACCATCCCTAATCTAGTCTAGTCTCATGTCCTCAAGATTCATTCCGAGGCATGTTTTCCCAATTCCTGCTGAGAAGAGTAGCCAAATCCTGCAGCTGTCTTGATGATCCCTCTCCTCCTGAAGCAAGGACCCGACTTCCCCAGCTGGACCGTGCTGAGGCTTTACCCTAGTAATTGGTCTAGAAGCAACGACAGGAGGTGGGGCAGGCCTTGGAGGAGGCAACACTTCATCTTGGGGGGCATTCATTTCAGTTGAGGCCTTGACATGGTCTCCAAGCAAGGAAGCCTGTTACCCATCTCCAGGAGGGAGTGGACTGCTGACCCAGAGGGTTCAGAAGTACATGAGGTTCGGAGTTCTCAGCATTTCTATCCAGATGTTCCCACCCCATGTTTAGGGTCCCACTCCTTAACTATTAGTGCCTGACTTTAACAGGATACTTGTGAGGGCTGTCAATTCAGTATTATTTGTAACTTCTAGCTTGGTTTTTAGCACAGTCTGTCCTCTAGCTGCATGAGCTGAGGATCACTTTAAATGCCAGGGAGTCCTTTGACACCATGCCCTGAGTTGAGCCTGATGTTGCCTTCCATCATTGCACTGATTGCAGTTAGCAGCAACCAACCTATTCCACAATCCTTATAATTAACACCACCCCCATCTCTCTATCATTCTAGAGATTACGTAAGTGAGTGTATCCCCTTCTTCATGGGCCCAATACCAATTTACCACAGGTGGGAGTCTTAGCTATTGTGGTGCTACAACATACCGGGGAGATGAACTGTCGTAGTTTAGGTTCCCCCAAGAAGCAGACCCTAAAAAAGGACTCAAGTGCAAAGTTTATTTAGGAGCATTAATAGAAAATATCACTGTGTAATAAAAGGTTACATTCATGAAGGTGAAATAATTTTAAACTGGTATGCACTTAATACAATTGCCATAAGGATATGAAAGAAAAATGAGAGAGCAACAAAAGAAAGTACAACTCAAAATCATACATCTCTCAGTAATTAATGAAGCAAGCAGACAAATACCAGGAAATATATAGAAATTTTGAAGTACTGAAAATACATATATGTTTGTGTGTACTGTGTGTATACTATATCCCCAAATTGTCAAATTAATATTTTTCCAATCACATATGGAAAAATGAAAACCTGTACTTGCAAATTAAGCAAGTCTCAATGTATTCAAAGGATTGCTACAATACACGCAGTATTCTCTGACCACAATGGATTTAAGATCGAAATCAGTATAAAAGGCATCTTTAGGAAAGCTCCATGCATTTGAGAATTAATAAACATTTCTAATTAGTCATAGGAAAAAGTCATGGAAATTATTTAAAACTGTCAAATCCTATTAAAATATGTGGAATGCAGCTGGAGCAGTATTTAGAGAGCATATAGGCAGACCTGCTTAGAAATGTGCATATTAGAAAAGAGAGACTAAAAATGAGTCATTCAATACATGAAGTTAAACAATAACAAAATGAACACCAAAAAAAAAAAAAAAAAAAAAAAGGAACTACTAAGGGTAAGAGCAACCTTGGAAGTAGAAAACACAATGGAGATCAACAAAGTCAGCAGTTGGTTCTTCAAAAATACTCATAAAATATATAAAACCCTGGCAAGACTGAAAGAACCAAAATGATAAGAATGAAAATACGAGCATTCCTACAGGTCATATAAAGATTAATAGAAGTATAAAAAGTAATAAAAGTATACTATATAAACTTTATGCCAATAAATTTGTAAGTATAGATAAAAGGGTGAATTCTTTAAATACTATAACTTACGAAAATTGTCTCATGAAGATGTAGAAAAACTGAATAGTCTTAAAATCATTAAAGATAACAGTGCTTCCCAGTATTTCCACACAGAAAAACCCAGGCCTAGGTGGTTTATAAGCTCTATCAGACTTTAGAGGAACAAAATTATGGAATCTTACATAAAATACTCCAGTGCATAGAACAAAGAAGGCAATTTTGGTATTAGTTTAGGTCTTCTAGAAAGCAGAGCCTGAGGCAAGGGTTAAGATGCTAATATTTGGCCAGGTGCAGTGGCTCATGCCTGTAATCCCAGCACGTTGGGAGGCCGAGGTGAGCAGATCACTTGAGGTCAGGAGTTTGAGACCAGCCTGGCCAACATGGTGAAACCCCATCTCTACTACATATACAAAAATTAGCTGGGCATGGTGGGCACCTGCCTGTAATCCCAGCTACTCGGGAGGCTGAGGCAGGAGAATCACTTGAAGCCGGAAGGCAGAGGTTGCAATGAGCTGATACCATGCCACTGCATTCCAGCCTGAACGACAGAGTGAGACTCCATCTCGAAAAAGATGCTAATATTCTATTTGGGAAATGCAAATTCAGCACAGTATGAATGAGAGAAAAGTAGAAATAAAGCAAGGGAAATCCAATGAAATGTGATGTGATGCATTACTATATTGACTACCACTTCATAGTAAGTCAAAAGGGACATGTTAGGTTACTCAGTATGTGAGATTCTTGGAATGTGGACGTTTTTGGAAAGGTTGCAAGGAGGAACAATATCTTGGAGTAGTCAGTGGAAGAGAGAAAAGGGGGTAATCTTCTTGTCAGGTAAGCTCCCATCTCCCAGTTCTCACTGAGTAACATTCACCCAACAAGGATATTACTACCATTTCGTCTGTGTTGCATCATCCCGACTTAGCAGCTGTTCAGGAATTGAGATCCATGTGCTATGATGTGGTGTTTTATTAAAGTTCAAAAGTGAAGGGGAAACCTGGCATGCGTGCGGTGCCAACCAAGGGAAGGAAAGAGGGAGGCAGTTAATGGAATCTGAGAAGGTACAAAAAGTGTGTTTCTAAATATGCTTTCCCATTTATTTGATAAGGCTAAAATACCAACAATGACAATATGAAAAAGGAAAATTATAGGCTAATCTCATGCATAATAGAAACTGACAAAATATTAGCAGTTTAAGAGTAACAATGTATGTAAAGCATAATGAAGGCAAAATGGGGTTCATTTTAAGAATGCAAGGTTAATTGAACATTAGAAAATCAACCCATGTAATTCACATTAAAAGATGAGAGAAAAATCATAGATCATCTGAATAGATGAAGACACATACACCTGATAAAATTCAATGTCTGCTGTGGAATTAATATTTGTGTCCTTCCTTTCCCAAATTCATATGTTGAATCTCTAATTCCCAATGTGATGATATTTGGAGGTGGAGTCTCTGGGAGGTAATTAAGGTTAGATGAGGTCATGGGGTTAGGGACTCCATGGTAGGATTAGTGCCCTTAGAAGAAAAAAAGGCTAGAGCCCTCCCTTTCTGTTCACCATATGAGGAGACGGCGAGAAAGAGGCCATTTTCAAACTCAGAAAATGGTGCTCACAAGATACAGAATCTGTCAGCACCTTGATCCTGAACCTCTCAGCCTTTAGAATTGTGAGAAATACATGTTGTTTATGTCCATTCATGATTTTCAAAAATTTAGCAAATTAGGACTAGAAGAAACCTTTCTGAACTGATATAGTATCTACTAAAAAAAAAAATCAGCTTACAATAAAAACATTTATTTTGATGTTGCAAATGAGACAAGAATGCCTACATTAAGATATCTACTCAACATACCAAGGTTCTAGACAGTGTAATAAGGCAAGAAAAAGAAACTACATAAAGATGGAAATTCAATCGGTCATTATGCTAAGATGATAAACTTCTATATGTAGAAAATCCAAATGTTAAAATGGGGCAGGGTGGGAGTAGTGATGAAGTTAAAGTGTAGAGTTTTTTTCAGTTTTTTATTTGTTTCTGTATTTTTTATGATCAAAGATAAGTTGTCATCTGTTTAAAATAATAACTTTTAGTAACAATACAGTGTTTTTTTTCTAAGCCTCATGGTAACCACAAAGCAAAAGCCTATAATAGATTGACTAAAAATAAAAAACAACAAATTAAAACATACTACAATAGAAAATAACCACACAGGACAACAGTAAGAAAGGAAGAGAGGAGTTACCAAACAACTAGAAAACAAGTAACAAAATGGCAGTAGTAAGTCCTTCCCTATCAGTAATAACATTAAATGTAAATGGATTAAATTCTCCAAGTAAAAGACATACAGAGGCTGAATAAATAAACAATATCCAACTATGTGCTGCCTATAAAAAACCTACTTCACCTACAAAGACACACATAGACTGAAATAGGGGATGGAAAAAGATATTCCATGCAAATAGAGACCAAAAAATTGCAAGATTAGCTATACTTAGATAAAATAGACTACAAGTTAAAGACTGTAAAAAGAGACAAGGTATTACATAACAATAAAGGGGTCAGCTCAGCAAGACAATATTACAGTTATAAATATCTATGCACCCAATACTGGAGCACCCAAGTGTATGAAGCAAACACTAATAGATTTAAAGAGAGAGACTGCAAAATAATAATAGTGGGAGACTTCAACTTCCGACTCTCAGTAATGGACAGATCACTGAAGAAAGAAACATTGGAGTTAAACTACACACTAGACCAAATAGGCCTAACTGACATTTACAGAACATTTCACCCAACTGCTGCAGAATATACATTCTTCTCTTCAGAGCATTGTCCAGAATAGACCATATCTTAGGCCACAAAACAAGTCTCAACAAATTCAAAAAAGTTGAAATTATATTAAATATATTTTCTGATTGCAATGGAATAAAACTAGAAACCAAAAACAAGAGGAACCTGGAAACCACACAAACACATGGAAATTAAACAACATACTCATGAACAATCAATGGGTCAATGACAAAATTAAGAAAGTGGTTTAAAAATTTATTGAAACAAAAATGGGAATACAACATACCAAAATCTATGGGATATAGCAAAAGCAAGACTAAGAGGAAGTTTATAATAATAAATGCATACATCAAAAAAATAGATTCCAAATAAACAGCCTAACGATGTACCCCAAGGAACTAGAAAAGCAAGAAAAAAACAAACCCAAAATTATTAGCAGGAAAGAGACAATAAAGACCAGAACAGAAACAAATGAAATTGAGACTAAAAAAAGTATTAAAAAAACAATAAAATTAAAAATAGGTTATTTGAAAAGATAAACAAAATTGACAAACTTTTAGCTACACTAAGAAAAAAACATAGAAGGCCCAAATCAAATTAGAAATGAAAATGAAGACATAACTACAGGCAGCACAGCAATGCAAAGAATCAGAGACTATTATGAACAACTATACAACAACAAACTGGGAAACAGAAAAATAAATTTCTGGACACATGCAATCTTCCAAGATCAAACCACAAAGAAATGGAAGACCTGAACAAACCAATAATGAGTAATGAGATCAAAGCCATGATAAAAAGTTTTCCACCAAAGAAAAGCCCAGAACCTGATGGCTTCACTGTTGAATTCTAGCATATATATGAAGAAGAAGTAATACCAATTCTATTCCAACTATTCAAAAAAATTGAAGAGTGAGGACCAAACTAATTCTACAAGGCCAGCATTACCCTGATACCAAAACCAGACAAGGACACAACAAAAAGAAAAATACAGGCCAATATCCCTGATGAACACAGATGCAAAAATCCTTAACGGAATACTAGCAAACTGAATTCAACAGCTCATTAAAAAGATCATTTACCATCATCCAGTGGGTTTCATCCCAGCGATGCAAGGCTGGTTCAACGTACACAAATCAATAATATAACACATTACATCAAAACCAAGGACAAAATCCATATGATCATTTCAATAGATGCTGAAAAAGCATTTGATAAAATTCAATATCCTTTTTTGATAAAAACTTTCCACAAACTGGGTGTAGAAGGAACATACCTCAAAACAATAAAGGCCATATATGACAAACCCACAGATAGCATTATACCAAATGGGAAAAAATTGAAAGTCTTTCCTCCAAGATCTGGAACAAGACAAGGATGCCCACTTTCACCACTTTTATTTGAGATAACACTGGAAGTCCTAGCCAGAGCAATTAGGCAAGAGAAAGAAAGAGAAAAATTAGAAAGAAAAATATCAAATTATCTTTGTTTGCAAATGACATAATCTTATAATTTGAAAAACCTGATGACTCCACCAAAAATGGTTAAAATTGATTAATGAATTTAGTAAAGTTGCAGGATATAAAATCAGCACACAAAAATTAGTAGTATTTATATATGCTGGCAGTGAACAATCTGAAAAGGAAATCAAGAAAGCAATTCCATTTACAATAGCTACCAAAAATATACAAGACCTATGAATAAATTAAACCAAAGAAGTGAAGGATCTCCATAAGGAAAACGATAAAACACTGATGAAAGAAATTGAAGAGAACACACAAAAATTGAAAAAATATTCCATGCTTATGGATTGAAAGAATTAATATTGTTAAAATGTCAATACTACTCAAAGCTACTTACAGATTCAATGCAATCCCTTTCACAATGAATTTTCCAATTACGTTCTTCACAGAAATAGAAAAGAACAATGTTAAAATGTATATGGAACCACAAAAGACCCAAATAACAAAGCAATCCAGAGCAAAACAAAACTGGAGGCATCACATCACCCTGGCTTCACAATATACTACAAAGCCACGGTAGCCAAAATAGCATGATACTCATATACAAACAGACACATAGACCAATGGAACTGAATAGAGAACCTAGAATCAATTCACGCATGTACAGCCAACACATTTTTGACAAGGTGACAAGAATATACAATGGGGAAAGGACAATCTCTTCAATAAATAGTGCTGGGAAAACTGGATAACCATATGCAGAAGAATAAAACTAGACCCCTATCTCTCACCATATGAAAAAAACCCAAAATGGATTAGACTTAAATGTGGCCAGGCACAGTGGCTCACACCTATAATCCCAGCACTTTGGGAGGCCGAGGCGGGTGGATTACTTGAGGTCAGGAGACCAGCCTGGCCAACATGGTGAAACCCCGTCTCTACTACAAACAATTAGTGGGTGTGGTGGTGTGCACCGGTAATCCCAGTTACTCAGTAGGCTGAGGCAGGAGAATCGCTTGAACCCAGGAGGCAGAGGTTGCAGTGAGACGAGATTGTGCCACTGTACTCCAGCCTGGGCGACAGAGTGAGACTCCATCTCAAAATAAATAAATACATACATACATACATACATACATACATACATACATACATACTTAGTGTAAGTCCTGAAACTGAGACTGCTAGAAGAAAACACTGGAGAAGTGCTGTAGGACATTGGTCTGTGCAAAGGTTTTTTGAGTAAGACCTCAAAAGCACAGGCACCAAAACAAAAATTAGACAAATAGAATTATGTCAAACTAAAAAGCTTCTGCACAGCAAAGGAAACAATCAATAAAGATACAACCCACAGAATAAGTGAAAATATTTGCAAACCATCCATCTGACAAGGGATCAATAGCTAGAATACATAAGGAATTCAAACAATTCAACAGCAAAAAAAGTAACCCAATAAAAATGGACAAAAGATCTGAATAGACATTTCTCAAGACATACAAATGGTTTACAGGTATATGAAAAAATGCTCAGCATCACCAATCATCAGAGAAATGGAAATCAAAACCACAATGAGATTTCACCCTAGTTAAGATGGCTTTTATTTTAAAAATAGGGAATATTGGATGTTGGCAAGGGTGTGGGGAAAAAGGGAACACTTGTACACTGTTCATGGGGATGTAAGTTAGTACAGCCACTATGGAAAACAGTGTGGACGTTCCTCAAAAAACTAAAAATAGGACTACCATTTGATCCAGCAATCCTACTACTGGGTATACATCCAAAAGAAAGTAAATCAATATATTGAAAAGATAACTGCAATCCCATGTTTATTGCAGAACTACTCACAATAGCCAAAATATGGAACCAACCTAAGTATCCATCAATGGATGACTGGATAAAGAAAACGTGGTATATATACACAATGGAATATTATTCAGCCATAAAAAAGAATGAAATCCTGTCATTTGCAGCAACATGGTCATTGTGTTAAGTGAAACAAGTCTGACACAGAAAGACAAATACCACATGTTATCACTCATATGTGGGAGCTAATAAAGTGGATCTCATGAAGATGGAGAGTAGATTGGTGGTTCTTAGAGGCCAGGAAGTGTGGAGGGGAGGGGGATATAAAGAGAGGTTGATTAGTGGGTACCAAAATACAGTTAGGTAGAAGAAATAAGACCTGTTCAATAGATCAGTAAGGTGACTATAGTTAATAATATATCTATTGCATATTTCACAATAACTAGAAGATAATTCAAATGTTTCCAGCATAAAAGATAAATATGTAACTAAAAGAGAATAATTCAAACGTTCCCAGCATAAAGATAAATGTTCAAGGTGATGGATATCCCAATTACCCTGATTTTACCATTACACGTTATATGAAAGTATCAGTATACCAGATGTAACCCCCAAATATATACTCTTATGTATTAATAAGAAAGACTACATAAGGTAGGATTCTATTTATATGAAATTCTAAAAAAGAATAAAATCATATGAAAAAAGAAAGATGAGTACATTTATAATCTATAACCTAACACATTTTATATGTAGAATTACTTGCGAAAGTGCTCCAGGGACTCATACAAGAATGTTACATCCCTCCATTGGTCCACTCAAAAAAGAAAGAAATTATAAACATTACAAATGTTCAGCAATGATTAACTTTAAAAATAAATTATGATTTATTTATATAATAGGCCATGATATGAGTACAAGGGACTCTGGAATATGTGGACCCAATATCTTTCAGCCATGGAGAAGAGCCCTTTGGCTGTGATTTTGTGGTTGTTGTTGACTTTTTCTTCAGCTGTATTGAGGTATAATTTACAATACAGTAAAATTCATATATTTTAATTGTATAATTTAATGGCTTTGGGTAATTGTACACAGTCATGTAAATGTCACCACAACAAAGATACAGAACACATCCATCACTTGCTAAAAGCCTCTCATACCCCTTTGCAACCTGCCCTTCACCTGGATCACAGCCTCAGGTATGTGCTGATCTGCTTCCCTTCCCTGTAATATTGCCTTTTCTAAAATTTCATATAAATTTAGTCATACAGAATGTAGTCTTTTGTATTTGATTCCTTTCACTTAGCATAATGTGTTTGAAATTCATCTATAATGTTTTGTGTATCAATAGTTCATTCCCTTTTACTGCTGAGTAGTATCCCACAGTATAGATGTACCACAATGGATCTATTCACCAGCTGATGGACATTTGGGTTGTTTTCAAATTTTGGCTACAATGAATAATGCTGCTATGTGCATTTGCATACTTGTCTTTGTGAGAACATGTGTTTCCATTTCTCTAGGAGAAGGGATTGTTGGGTTACTGGTAAGGATATCTTTCACTTTATTGGACCAGTACCTGTCCGTGTCCTGTTGGGAATGGGGCTGCACAGCAGGTGTGCGGCAGGAAAGTGAATGAAGCTTCATCTGTCTTTACAGCCACCTGCCATCAGTCGCATTACCGCCTGAGCTTTGCCTCCTGTCAGATCAGCAAAGGCATCAGATTCTCATAGGAGCATGAACACTATTGTGAACTATGCATGCGAGGGATCCAGGTTGTGTGTTCCTTATGAAAATCTTTTTTTTTTTTTTTTTTTTTTTGAGACGGAGTCTCGCTCTGTCGCCCAGGCTGGAGTGCAGTGGCACAGTCTCGGCTCACTGCAAGCTCCGCCTCCCGGGTTCACGCCATTCTCCTGCCTCAGCCTCTCCGTGTAGCTGGGACTACAGGCGCCCGCCACCACGCCCGGCTAATTTTTTTGTATTTTTAGTAGAGACGGGGTTTCACCGTGGTCTCGATCTCCTGACCTCGAGATCCGCCCGCCTCAGCCTCCCAAAGTGCTGGGATTACAAGCGTGAGCCACTGCGCCCGGCCTTCCTTATGAAAATCTAATGCCTGATGATCTGTCACTGTTTCACATCACCCCCAGATGGGATCATCTAGTTGCAGGAGAACAAGCTCAGTGCTGCCACTGATTCTACATTATGGTGAGATGTATAATTATTTCATTATCTATTACAATGTAATAATAATAGAAATAAAGTACACGATAAATTTAATGAGCTTGAATCATCCTAAAACCATCCCCCTCCCCCACTGTCCATGGAAAAATTGTCTTCCATGAAACTGGTCCCTGGTGCCAAAAAGGTTGGGACCACTCCTTTATAGGACTTTGTCACTCTGTTTTCCAGCCTGACTGCACCACTTTGCATTGCCTTCAGCAATGTGTAAATGTGTGAGAGTTCCTCACATTTTTATTCTTTTGGGGTTTTTTTGTTTTTGTTTTTGTTTTTGAGACGGTGTCTTGCTCTGTCACCCAGGCTGGAGTACAGTGGCATGATCTAAGCTTACTGCAGACTGGCCTCCCAGGGTTCAAGCGATCCTCCCACCTCAGCCCCCTGAGTAGCTGGGACTATAGATGTGCTCCAGGCTAATTTTTGTATTTTTTGTAAAGACAGGGTTTTGCCATGTTGCCCAGGCCAGTCTTGAATTCCTGGGCTCAAGTGATCCACCCGTCTCAGCCTCCCAAAGTGCTGGGATTATAGGTGTGAGCCACAAAGCCTGGTGATTTTCATTTTTTTTAAATTTGGCCACTCTAGTGGACATTTAATAGTATTTTATTATTATTTTAATTTGCACTTCCTTGAATGACTTGTGATGTTCAGCATCTTTCTATGTGTTTGTTGGCTATTCATTTATCTTCTTTTATAAAGTGATTGTTCAAATCATTTGCCCATTACTTACTATGTATGTCTTTTTATTACTGAGTTTTAAGGGTTCTTTATATAATCTGGATAGAAGCCTTTTTTAATAGCTGTTTTGCCAATGTTTTCTCCCAATCTGTGGCTTGTCTTTGTTTTCTCAACTCGTTATTTGAGGAGGAAAAGCTTTAAATCTTGATGAAGTCTGTTTTATCTTTTTTTCTTATGTGATTTGTGCTTTTTGCGTCCTGTTTAAGAAATAATTACAGGCCGAGGAGGGAGGATTGCTTGAGTCCAGAAGTTTGAGACCAGCCTGGGTAACATAATGAAACCTTGTCTCTACAAAAAAACAAAAACAAAAAAACAAAACTAAAATTAGCCAAGTGTGGTGGCGCACACCTGTAGTCCAAACTACTCAGGAGGCTGAGGCAAGAGGATGGCTTGAGCCCAGGTGACTGAGGCTGCAGTGAGCTGAGATCATGCCACTGCACTCCAGCCTGGGCGACAGAGTGAGACTCTGTTACAAAACAAGGCAAGGCAAGGCAGGTCAGGGCAGGGCAGGGCAGGGCAGGGCAGGGCAGGGCAGGACAAGGCAAGCCAGGACAAGGCAAGGCAAGGCAGGGCAAGGCAAGGCAGAAGGAAGGAAATTCTTTTATGCTGCCTTCTAAAAGTTTAATAGCTTTAGCTCCTTCATTTAGGTCTACAATCAATTCAAATATTTGTATATGATATGAAATAAGAGTTGAGGCTATATACATATATATGATACATACACATATATGATGTATATCTAAATGAGTGTATATATATAATGGATATATATAATAATATATATATAATATATATAATATATATATATATCCAGTTGTTCTAACACTATTTTTTGAAAAGACTATCTTTTCCCCATTAAATTACTTTGGCACCATTGTTGAAAATCAATTGACCATATAAGTATTGGTGCATTTTAAAGCTTTTATTTTGTTCCATTGATCTTATATGGTCTATCTTTTTTTTTATTATTTTTTATTTTTTATTTTATTATACTTT
>NW_026652286.1:34634708-34735140 GCF_009828535.3 Hylobates moloch | reverse complement strand
TACTGGTACCACAACAGAGATATAGATCAATGGAACAGAACAGAGCCCTCAGAAATGATGCCGCATATCTACAACTATTTGATCTTTGACAAACCTGACAAAAACAAGAAATGGGGAAAGGATTCCCTATTTAATAAATGGTGCTGGGAAAACTGGCTAGCCATATGTAGAAAGCTGAAACTGGATCCCTTCCTTACACCTTATACAAAAATTAATTCAAGATGGATTAAAGACTTAAATGTTAGACCTAAAACCATTAAAATCCTACAAGAAAACCTAGGCAATACCATTCAGGCCATAGGCGTGGGTAAGGACTTCATGTCTAAAACACCAAAAGCAATGGCAACAAAAGCCAAAATTGACAAATGGGATCTCATTAAACTAAAGAGCTTCTGCACAGCAAAAGAAACTACCATCAGAGTGAACAGGCAACCTACAGAATGGGAGAAAATTTTTGCAACCTACTCATCTGACAAAGGGCTAATATCCAGAATCTACAATGAACTCAAACAAATTTATATGGTCTATCTTTATGCCAGTAACACACTGTGGTGATTATTGTATCTTAATGGTAAGTCTTGAATTCAGGTAGTTTAAGTCCTTCCAACCTTGTTTTCCTTTCTTAAGAGTATTTTTGCTACTCTAGGTCCTTTGCCTTCTCGTACAAATTTTAGAATATATTTGTCAATTATTTTTAAAATTAAGTTTTAAACATAAATACTTTTAATTGCCTGGCATTTTAACGCCCAACTTGAGACCTTGTAAAAAAAATTGTGGTACAATACACATAACAAAATTTACTATCTTGACCATTTTTAAGTGGCATTAAGTACATTCACATTGTGCAACCATCACCACCATCCATCCACAGAAATCTTTTTATCTTGCAAAACTAAAACTTTATAAACATTAAACAATAACTTTCCATTCTACCAGCCCCTGGCAACCAGCATTCTACTGTCTGTCTCTGAATTTGATTACTCTAAGTGCCTCATAAAAGTATAATTATGCAGTATTTGTCCTTTTGTGACTAGTTCACTCCACATAATATCTTCAAGGTCCATTCATGTTGTCAGAATTTTCTTTCTTTTTTAAGGCTAAATAATATTCCATTGTATTCCACATATGTATGTATGTATTTGAGACAGGGTCTTGCTCTGTCACCCAGGCTGGAGTGCAGTGGCACGATCACAGCTCACTGCAGCCTCAACCTCCTGTGCTCCAGTGATCTCCCACCTTAGCCTCCTAGTAGCTAGGACCATAGGTGTGCACCATCACACTCAGCTAATTATTGTATTTTTTCTAGAGACGCGGTTTCACCATGTTGCCCAGGCTGGTCTTGAACTCCTGGGCTCAAGTGATCCTCCCACCTCAGCCTCCCAAAGTGCTGGGTTTACAGGCGTGAACCACTGCACCCGGCCCCATTGTATTTATATACTATACTTTATTTATCCATCAATAGACACTTGGATTGCTTCTGTCATTTTCTTTCTTAAAAAGTATTTTAGAGACTATCATAAATAAAGATTTTTAAGAACTCCATTTTGAATTGCTCATTGCAAATATATAGAAATTCAATCGACTTTGGCATATCGACCTTGTATCCTCCAACCTTGGTAAACTCACATATTGTTCTAGTAGCTTTTTTTTAAACCATTATATGACCTTGTCATCTGCAAATTTAGACAGTTTACTTTTCCCTTTCCAATATGTATGCCTTTTATTGCTTTTTGTTTTGTCTTTTTAAAAATATTGAACTGACTGGGACCTTCGTACAAAATTCAGTGTTAGTGGTGAAAATGGGTATTCATGCCGTCCTTGTTTCTAATCTTAGGAGGAAAGAACTCATTTCTTCACAATTAAGTATGATCTAAGTGGTGGATTTTATAGCATGAGAATAGTTATAATAGTAGCTTTAAAATCCTTGGTGGATAATTCCAACATCTGGGTCATCTTGGAGTGAATCTCCGCTATCTTTTCCCTTGAGAATGGGTCCCACTTTTCCAGTTCTTCATATGTTGAGTAAGTTTGGATTGTACGCATTATAAATGTTAAGTTGTGGAGGCCCTACATTCTGATAAGAGAACACCTTTTCTCTCATAGGTGTTGTTTATTTTGTTTTAGCAGGCATTTTTTTTGTGATTGAACTCTAACTTCAAACTCTGTTTCTTAGGTGGCAGGTCCAGTCTCTTTTAGACTCTTTTGTCTCTGGCTGAGATGCTTTTGTTTATGCCGTGCATGTCCGTGGTTTGGGATCAGCCACAGATAGGAGCAGAAAGAATTTGGGAATCCCCTCTTTGGCTGTTTCTCTTCCAGAACTCTTTCTTCTCTCTTTTGGCAGTTATAGTTGCCCTGAACTCAACCTTCCATTTTCATAGTCCAAAAAGATGGCTGTTTTTCCACCAGCACCACACCTGGTTTGCACAATGGCTGCACCTGCCTCCAAGCTAAAAACAGCAAAAATGGGCGCTCACTTCCTATAACATCTTTTCTTTATGCGTGGACTTCCCACCAGAATCTGCCTGCTCTGTCCACTTTCCAGTGTTTTCAGGTAGCTGCATTTTGTATTATGTCCACCTAGAAAAACCACATCCAGTCATTCCTGGAAGCAGAAGTCTGGTATGACATGTTAAGGACAAATATTAAGATGCTTCTCTCTCTCTCTCTTTTTTTTTTTTTTTTTGCAGGATTTAGATGCTTTTTTGTTGTTGCAGGCTTTCAGCTCTGGCATGGGCTTCCCTATTCTGCTGTGAAATTAATATGACATCTAGTGGCTTGGTAAAGAAGATCTGGACTGATTTTAATGGACACATCTGGATTTGGGGCTTCTTAGGTGTGGAGGTGGAGACAGGGGCCAGTGGTTACCATTATGTTTCAATGGTTGGTTTTTAAGAAATATTTGTTGGAAAACAAAAACTGACACACATAAAGACCTTGAATTCAATCTACTCCTTAATAGTTAGGAAAGAAAGAAGAAGGGAAGGAAAGAAAATGGAAAAGAAAATAGGAAAGAAGGGTAAGAAAAGAGAAAAGGGGCTGGATGTGGTGGCTCATGCCTGTAATCCCAGCACTTTGGAAGGCTGAGGTGAGAGGATCACTTGAGCCCAGGAGTTTGAGACAAGCCTGGGCAACATAGAAAGATGACCCCATCTCTAAAAACGATTTTAAAAATTAGCTGGCATGGTGGTGTGCATCTGTAGTCCCAGCTACTGGGGAGGCTCAGGTGGGAGGATCACCTGAGCCCGGGAGTTCAAGGCTGTAGTGAGCCGTGATCACGCCACTGGACTCCAGCCTTGGTGACAAGAAATGAGAGGAAGAGAAGACAGAAGGCAGGAGGAGAAGGAGAGCTGGGATGATGTGGGCAAAGGGCATTCAGGGAAGAGGAAGCAAAACTAAGGGCCTAGAAGTATGAAATAACCTGACAGATCCAGAAACAGGAAGTGGTGGGAAATGCGGCTTATAAAGTGGTCTGGGCCTGTGCGAGAGCTCTCATGGCGTGGGGTGGAATCCACATTCTGTACAATGGGCACGGGGCAGCCCTTCGAGGGTGTCACCATCAAAGGAGTGCCCTGGATCCTCCGTGCTCATATCCATTCCTTGCCTCTCCCCTCCTCCGCAGTGCAAGGAAACTCAGCCCTGTTGCTGGTCTTCTCCAGGTGCTGAGTCAGCTGCCTTTCAGCTGAGAGTGGCCAGTGGAAGGTTCTGGTAGGAAACAGGGTGGGAAGAAGGGAGAAGCCAGGGTCTCGTCCTGTCTCTCTCCATCTCAGGTGGCATATCCGGCAGTGGCTCTTTTTCCTTCATAGCTCCAGCTCCTGCCAGAGGGACCCTCACAGGTTCTGGCTCCTGCCAGTGAGCTGGCTGGGGGTCTGGGAACAGCACCTTACCCTTCACTCCTTCATCCTAAGAATGGCAGTGACTTTGTATTCCTGAGCATCTCGGGCTTTCTCTTCCCAGCACCTCCACCAGTTCCCTGCATCAGATTCCCTTTGTTGTAACTACTTGGAGTGGTGTCTATCTTCCTAGTTAGCCCCTGACTAATATCGGGGGAACACTGGCCCCCCACTGCTCTGGTTTCCACAGGAAGGGCTTTTTCTCTAAATCCTCCTGGCGTCTTGCTCTGCTCCTTAATCCTCCCGATGGAAGTGTGCTGAGTTACCTAACTAGTGGGTGACAGCAGTTGGCCCACACTCTCATTTGCGTGGATCTCTCCTGGTGGAACTGGGGAGTGCATTTTAGCACTCTCATCATTGCCAAGCTCTGTCCTCCAGAGTAGTCTGTTCTGTAATGCAGGTGATATTTTAATCTCCATCTGTCTAACTCCTGAGTCTGAATTGGTTCCCAAGGCTGGGACAAGGAGTCCTGTTTTTTTGTTTGTTTGTTTGCTTTTTTCTTTCTCAAACTCCAATAGCAAAGAAGTGGAAAAAAGATGAGACTTTCAGCCCGGCGCGGTGGCTCACGCCTGTAATCCCAGCACTTTGGGAGGCCAAGGCAGGCAGATCACGAGGTCAGGAGATCGAGACCATCCTAGCTAACATGGTGAAACCCTGTCTCTACTAAAAATACAAAAAAATTAGCCAGGCGTGGTGGTGGGCGCCTGTGGTCCCAGCTACTCGGGAGGCTGAGGCAGGAGAATGGCGTGAACCTGGGAGGTGGAGCTTGCAGTGAGCCGAGATTGTGCCACTGCACTCCAGCCTGGTGACAGAGCAAGACTTTGTCTATAAAAAAAAAAAAAAAATTAAGACTTTCAATACCACCACATTATAGCCAAGAGAAAGTGATTCCCCTCAGCCTGGCATATTAGGGAGAACCTTACCTGCAAATCCTCTCCCCACATATTCTCCTAAACTTAGACTCCTTCAGGAACCACTGAGACTCTGTCATAGCCCTGACGTGTAATGTCAGGAGCAGGGAATAATGAGGCCAGCTTCGGAGTGTGGGACATGGTGGCACAGGCCCCACCCTCACGAATGTCCACAGCTTAGCTTAATACTCTGTTCGCTGTCTTGAAATTCTCACTGTTTTTAAGAAGTTGTCCCATATTTTCATTTTTTCACCAGGCCCCTCCGATTATGTGGCTTTTCCTGGTACTCCCTCCCTCTTGGGCGCCCAAGCTCCTTGGATTGTTAAGGCTGGCGGTGCTGCCGAAAGCATCCTCCCCAGGACTTCTCGATATGGACAGCAGAGGGCAGCAAACTGCCATTTGAGGGCTCCTCACCCAGGACGACCCAGGGGTTTGAAGTTGGCTTTGTCCACGTGGGGTGAGAGGGGTGGGAGGAGGGTAGTGTTAGTTGTTTGCGTGTTTTTAATAATTGAAAACCAGAAACCCAACACTCTGAGCACAACTTCAGGCGATTGCTGTGTGGCATTTTCTACCCTTGTGAAGTCCAACCATCCATTCTGAAATAGAGCAGTTCCTTTGACCTTGACAGTACAGTAAGTTAATGTTGTCCATAGGTTCCTGGGAAATACAACTTAAAGGGAAACCAATTTTACCACAGGCTAATGGCTATAAACAAGAGTTGAGTTCCTACAGTATATTTCAGGTCACAAAAACATCAGCAAACTTCAAAGTAAAGACTCAAAACACTTCTAATATTAAACACTGAAATAAATGTGAGCTATCCATGCATTCGATTAATAAAAACAAGTAAGATCATTATTTACTTAGTGATTCCAGTTCAGGGTAATGAGTGGTCAGAGCCTCTCCTGGCAGCTCAGGGCACAAGGTGGGACCCAGCCCTGGATAGGATGCCATTCCCTCACAGGGCACACTCACCCACACCCACGCTCGCTCAGACTGGGACGATGTAGACACACCAGTTCACCTAATGTGCACATCGCTGGGATGTGGGAGGAAGTGGTAGTGCCTGGAGAAAACCTATGCAGACATGGAGAGAGAGTGCAGACTCCACACAGACTGTGGCCCCAGCAGGCATGGATTTTTTTTTTTTTTTTTTCTTATCCATGTTCTAATGAAATGGTGTAGCCTGGGCAACATAGTGAGACCCTCATCTCCACAAAAAATTTAAAAATTAGCCGGGCATGGTGGTGTGTACCTGTGATCCCAGCTACTCAGGAGGCCAAGGTGGGAGGATCTCTTGAGCCCAGGAGGTTGAGCCAGGATTGTGTCACTGCACTCCAGCCTGGGTGACAGAGCAAGACCCTGTCTCAAAAAAACAAAAACAAAAACATGACATTATTTGAGGACCTGCTGTGCAAGCTAGTGGCCAGCATGTGCAGTGCCACATGCCCCACACTGCTCCTGATAATATCTAGATCGACTACAAAGAGTCTTCCAGGGGGTTTTCCCTGCATGGGGTCTTCCATATATCACCTCTAATCCTTACGGTACCCCAACAAAGTCTGTATTTTTATCTGCATTTTCCTGATGAGGAAACTGGACTCAAAAATGTACTTGATGTAATTTGTCCTAGGTCATACAACTGTGAAGTAGAAAAAGCTGGATTCAAATCCAGGTTTTACCTAGTCCACCTAGTGTCTAAAAGGCATGCTCCTTCTACAAGTCCAATGCGCCTCTGTGACAGATAAAAAGGATAATGACATTTTGTCTCGCCTTTACTTTGTAGGGTGAAATTCTTGTTTGAAATAACAATCCCTAGGGCGGTGCCCCAGCCCTCTCCAAGGCACAGTGGACTCCTGTAAACAGAAAAGCTCTCATGCACCAAATGCCTGTGATCTGGGATTTCATATGTCATCAGGCAAAACAATGAGAGAAAAATGTATTAAAATCTTTTTGTTGTTGTTATAATAACCCAACGGCCCATGCTACTCTCTCCTAAAGCCTCAAGTTCTAAGGAAAAGCTCATCATTGATTTGAGCCTAATGAAAACCATCTTTGGTGAGCATGCTTCCACATTCCCAATCAGCTTGTAACAGTTCTATAGAAACGTGTTAAATTCAGAAGCTACTTAGAAGGCTTCCTAGCCTCCTAAGGCATCCCCAAAGCATATCAATATCAAAATAAGACAGAGCTGACATTTTTCCTATTAGAGATGTTGTAGTCCTGGAATCGCAAACTCAAACGCACAGCAGTGTCAGGCAGAACTTACAAATGCACGAAGCAGATCTGATGTAACAGGCAGTATGTGCCTCACTGATGGGCATTCACAATGAAAACAAAAGTGCCGTGTGACTTAGCCCATCTGAGGGGTGAGGTTCATTGAGCCCATTATCTTTTGCTTTGCCTTAGTGGCTAGGGAATGCATGGCTGAACGACTATGGGTAGTGACAGTATGGGAAGGAGCACTGTGTAGTGGCTAAGGCTGAGGGCTCTAGAATTACCCAGCAGGTTCAAATTCAGGTTCTACTACTGAGTAGCTGTGCGTCTTTGGGCAATGTACTCCAGTTCTCTGAGCCTCCATTTCTTTATCTGTGAAATAGTTTACCATAGAGTGTTGCGAAAAGTGAATGGGAAGGTGGATGCCAAGTGTTGACAGGACTCACACATGGAGGCCATCATGCTATTCTCCTCCTCCAAAGTCGATCTGGAGTTTGGAAAGCAGGTATTCTGATCCAGCAAAAGACGCTGCCTTGTTTCATGTTTAAATACCTTCTCCTGTGTCATGCGTTATATAAGCCCTTCAGCTGTTTTCAGAAGATAATTACACATTTTAAGTTCAACAACAACAATGAGTAAAATAGCCTTCCTTTGTTCCCTTTGCCTTCTCTTTAGCCCTTTGGGCTGAGGAGAGGATCTTGCCTGGAGTTGCTGGTAGGAAGAGAAGACCCTCCTTTATCCCAGGGTGAAACTGCACATGGACTTTCTTGAATTTCACTGAGATAAACACCAGAGAAGCAAGTCCTGTTGCAACCCCCCAAAGCAACCTCTGTGAACCTGGGAAGGGGCACCTGCCAGACTCCCACAGTGTCAGAGTCCCCAAGAATGGGACCTCCTGCAGAAGCCCCCCAAGGACAAAGCTGAACCCTTCCCTGCTGAGCTGGGCTTCAGCCAAGAGGCCTTTTAGCAAAGGATTACAGTTCCAGCTGGGATCAATTGACTCTCTGAGGGATGAGAGGTAAGTTTGTCTGGGAAAGGGCCTGAGTTGGCAAGATCTGGGATGCTGCAGGGGCTCCTGGAAGGGAGGAAAATTTCCGTCCTCCAATGCTCCAAACACCTGGTTTGGACGAAACTCTGCTCTTCAACACAACCAGTGTACCTCTTTTTCTCTAGACCTAACAAGGAAAGAAAATCAAAGCAGTCATACTTCTGGCCATCCCAAACTCTGAATCCAAACTGGGGGTCTCCCACAAGACTCTATTTCTGTGGCCAGGACGCCCAATCCTGTCTGAAACTTCTTAGCATACAAAGTACAATGCACCTATTTTAAAACTTGGAGCCAGGTTTCAAAGGTGTTTTGTGTGTTGTTTTATAATTAAACTATGAAGATCATCTATATTTCGTGGATGTGGATACAGGTGTTTGTGAACAGGGGTGGTGGTAAGGCAGATTTATCAAAGTGATTATCACACTGAAATGTTAGAAGCTGCCTCCAATCCTTTTTGGAATGGGGCTGGGTATGAAAATCAATAGGTAAATGCAAATTTAATTAAAATATAAGTGTCGATCATATCAACTGGCTCTAAGACAAGAGCTTTGAAAGGGGATTTATGCAGAAAAAGCCAAGTCGCAGGATCACAGGGAGCCAAGGCATTGGTTTCTAGATTTGGAGGGGAGATATGTAAAGTACTGGGGTTGGGCCTTGAATGTATTCACTCTCAAACTATCATCATGAGTCCCTGTTGGTGGTCTGGGGCAGGCTAGAGAGCCTGATGAGGTCAAGTCCATGGTGGGAAGAGGGACTGAATTTCCCCTGAAGAGAGCCTGCTATTCTTAGCACAGAATGGGAGAACTTGAGCACTTCACCCTTGACTCTTCCCTTCCTGATCTTTCTCCTTCAGCCTCTTTTCCTTCTGCCTCCCCACACCCTCTTTGAAGCTCCAAAGTGGAGTAAGAGGCATTCCATATACACCTTTTCCTCCTCAGAACTTTGCCAGCAGGATCAGGAGCCACCTTCAAGTGGAAACTTGAAGTCCTTTTCTTCTGTCTCTTCCTTTAGTCATGGCCCCTCCCTCCCACCTCTAATTAAATCATCCTTTCTCTCTTTAATAAATATTTTCAGAATTCCTATGCCATGAGTCTTCTTTTAAGCTTGGACCTGTCCACAGAAGAGCCAAACCCGAGAGTCCTTGGTGATTGGCAGGCACAGGTGAAGTCCCTTTTCTTCCCTAATGAGGAGTCTTGACCTCCTTAACATTTTCCTTCCCTTATTACTGACTCCACTTTAGGACTCACCAGTCACATCTCTTCCATACCACCCTGGGGCCTGCATATTTTCTTAAACTACAGAAGGGAACTGACATTTACTGACACTTAACTACATTGAACACTTACTATGTGCAGCCTCCCTGGAGGGCATTGCTGTCCCTACTTCTCATGGTACAGGATGCCGGGAAATATATATTAAAAGAAAAAGCAGTAATTAAAACAGAAATGGGAGAAGGGGCCTAGGCTCCCAGCTTTTGGCTCAGTTGCTCTTGAGGCATGAGAGAAGGTGTAGGCTTGGGGCTGAGTTCGCTGGGAGTCTGTGGCTTGTCATGGCTGCGTTGTCAGCCTTTGCTTGTGGAGTTCCTCCAGAAAGCCCTCCACCTGAAGCCCAGGCTGCAGCACCTCTACACTCCACCCTCTATGATTCGATCCAACATGGAATGATGATCCCGAGTAATTTATAAGCTGACTCCACTGACATGGGCTCCAGCAAGTCCTGGCGGGTGTTTGCTGGTGCAGGGGGAGCAGCCCTTGCTGGTTGGCACAGAAACGGAACACCTGCAGGCCCCAGAACTGTCCCCAGCCCGCCCTCTCGTGCAATCTTGCGCTGGATCTCACGTTCCAGCTCAGATGTGAGGGAGATCAGACATAAAATTCCAGGGGCTGAAAATTCCTCGCATAAGGACATTCCCCCGCCCCCCATCCTCCCTTCTAATTTCCAGTGAAGCAGAAATTTTAACTCCTCAGGGCAACTTTTCAAAGCTGAGTAACTTCAGATTACACACTTAAGTCCTGTTATTTGTTAACAGCATTTGAATGAGTAACTTGCTCCCATTGCTTTGAAAATATTTCTTTTAAACGGAGAAGCAGGAGCAATTAGAGATGAAAAGTACCTGTGCAGTGCCTTCCAAGATGCCAGAGGCTGTTCCCAACTGGCATTCCAAAGTGGGTAAAAATAACTTTCTTTAGGAAAACATAGAAGGAGGGTGACTTACAGTGGGAAGGAGCAAAGGGCATGTCCAAGCTGTAGGAAAGACCACTCTGTGCTTGTGTGTCAAGGACCTGTCCTCTGATGGTGAGTTTCAGATGCAGACGAGTGCTTCTTGCTACACTTGGATTTTCTAGGCTGCTAGAGAAACAGGCCTAGGCTTTTGGGATAGAACAGGGATGTCGACTCAAAAAAAAAAAAAAAAAAAATATCTAGAAATATAGAAGTAGCTGTAGCAATAGAGCAGTATATTCTGAAAACACGGGGCCTTTTCCCACCCTGCTCTCTTTTATGGAAGGGTCACCTTCCCACAGCACACCCAGCAATCCCCACCCACTTCCCTAGTGCTAAGCTAAGCTATAGAAACTCTGGAAAAAATAGATGTTTCTACTTCTCAAAAGAAGATATATAGGTGGCCAAGAAGAATATGGAAAACTGCTGAATATCACTAATCATTAGAGAAATGCAAATCAAACCACAATGAGATACTATCTCATACCAGTCAGAATGGCTATTATTAAAAAGTCAAAAACTAACAGATGCTGGTGAGGCTGCAGAGAAAAGGAAATCCCTGTACCCTGCTGGTGGGAGTGTAATTAGTTCATTAGAAAAATTAGTTCAGCCACCGTGGAAAGCAGTCTGGAGATTTCTCAAAGAATGTACAACAGAACAACCATTTGACCCAGCAATTCCATTTTTGGGTACACACCCAAAGGAATATAAATCATGCAACCCCAAAAACACATGCACACGTATGTTCATCACAGCACTATTCACAATAGTAAAGACATGGAATCAACCTAAATGCCTATCAGTGGTGGACTTGATAAAGAAAATGTGGTACATATTAACCATGGAATATTATGCATCCATAAAAAAGGATGAGATCATGTCTTTTGCAGCAACATGGATGGAGCTGGAGGTCATTATCCTAAACACATTACAGCGAACAGAAAACCAAATGTCACATATTCTCACTTATTAGTGGGAGTTAAACACTGAGTACACATGGACACAAAAAAACGAAAAACAGACACCAGGACCTACTTGAGGGTGGAGGATGGAAGGAGGGTGAAGGTAGAAAAACTACCTATCAAGTATTATGGTGATTACTGGGTGATGAAATAATCTGTACACTAAATCCCCACGATGCCAATTTACCCATGTAACAAACCTCCACATGTACCCTCGAGCCTAAGATAAAAGTTGGAAAAAACCCCAAAAACAAGTAGGTGGTTTTGATGATGCCTCCAGGATGGAGACTTCCAAGCACCGTGTAGTTTCTTGCACCCCAGATGGGGACTGCAAAGCTGTCAATAAGAGGGAAGATGCTCCCTGCAGTCAAAAAATGAGGCCAGAGACCTGGAAGATTATTGAACACTGGGAACCCCACCAGGCTCTGAGCTCAGCTCAAAGAGGGTGTATTATATAGATCAGTGGCTCTCCAAATGGGTTGCACAAGAAAATCACCTGGGGAGCTTTAAAAATCCTGATGCCGGGCCACACAATATCTACTCCAACCCCACCCCAGCCGAGGTCTCTACTCAAGAAACCAGAATCTCTGGAGGTAGAACCCTAGGAGCAGTCATCTTCACAGTTCCCAGGTGATTCTAATGTGCAGCCAAGTTTGAGAACTAGTTGCGAATATTTGAGAACTAGATGCAAAATGGTTGAGATGATTCAGGGACTCTGGGACCCACTCAGGGAACAGAGGAATGTATAAATGAATGATTATTTCTTGCTTGGATTACTGCAAAAGACTTTTGGCTGGTCTTATTGCTTACTCTTCACCCACTTTGTCTCAGTCCAGCAACCAGAGTGACTTTTTTTCTTTTTAAGACAGAGTCTCACTCTGTCACTGAGGCTATAATGCAGTGTGATCATGGCTCACCACAGCCTCGACCTCCTTGGGCTCAAATGATCCCCCCACCTCAGCCTCCCAAGTAGCTGGGGCTACAGGCGTGAGCCATCATGCTTGGCTAATTTTTGTGTTTCTTTTTTTTTTGTAGAGATGGGGTTTTGCCATATTATAGAATTACCTTTTCAAGAATATAAGTCAGTGTGTCCTTGTTCACCTCAATACCCTCTATGGCTTTCCCACTAATTCAGAATAAGAGCTGGCATCTTCAAAATGACCCACAAGGCCCTGTATGATTTACCTTTGAAGACTGCTGCATGCCCATCTGCCCTCCCTCTGATATTATCTCTTACTACCGCTCCCCTTCCCACCCTTTGTGCCCACGGTTCCAGCAATACTGGCATCTTTGCAGTTCCTTGCAGCTGTTAGGTGCACTGCTGCCCCAGGGCTTTGGCACTTGCTATAATTCTGCTCTTTCCCTATATAGTCACCTGGCTTGTCCCTTACTTTTTTCAGGTCTTTGTTCAAATATTAATCTGCTCCCCTTACATTCATGCTCCTCCATGCCTACTCTGCTCATCAGGAGGCTTATTTTTGTGTATTTATCCTCTTTCTCCTCATATAAGTGGATACTGGGGTCTGTATAGTATTTTTAGACCACTTACAGCTTGCGAAAAGTTGGGAAAGCAAATTCCTGATTTCTCTCTTTAATTTCTGCCTGCAAGCCAGCCAATGCTTACTAAACTCATCTCTTGACTTTAATTCCTTGTCAAATGCAGCCAATGGCAACATATTATTTAAACTCTTCCCCTAGACTAGGGGTCAGCAAATAGCCAACAGACCAAATCCAGAGGGCTACCTGTTTTTGTAAATAAAGTTTTATTTGAACACAACCACATTCATTTGTTTACATATTGTGTATGGCTGTTTTCATGCTACAATGGTAGAGTTGAGTAGTTGCAAAGGAGTCTGTCCAATAAAGCTGAAAATATTCATTATCTGGCTTTTTATGGAAAAGTTGGCTGGCCTCTATGTTAAATGTATAAACTCAGTTGGCTCAAGGTCTGCTTTCCAAGTTATCGCCAGCTGTACTTCATTAAATTTTTTGCCACTGCATATAATGTATTTCCACCTATCCAGCCTAACTGGTAAGCTAATGCCACATCTCTTAGATTTTTTTAAACTATTGCAATATTTCATTCCTGCTGTTAGGATAATTGACAGCAGCTGCTACAATCAAAATCTCAGGGGTTTTGATCTCCAGGTAACCGGATGACAGTTTGTTTACTGCTCATGCAAAGTCAGAAGTCAGGTGGGAACCATCCCCCATCTTGTAGCTGTACTGTCTTGGAAGATGTGACCTCCAAGGTCACTGTAGCAAGTTAAGAGGGAGATGGAGGAAGAATATAATTCTCAGTTGCCTTTCTTTTTATTGGCCAGAACTAGTAATAAGGCCCAGATCTAAATAGAAGAGGGGCTGGGAAATTTAGAAGAGCACTTGAATGTTTGATGAGTTCTAGTCAGTCTCCGAAACATTGATCATTTACCTCCAAACAAGATGGGATCTTAACTCATTCCTGTAAGAGCCTCTTGGAGGATCCACATAGGATGGCCTTCCACAGCTCTTCCAGAGGGCCTGGAGGTCTTTCTTCATATACAGCTAAAGCAGGGAGTTTCTTTTCACTTGAGAGCTGCTAGTGCATAAGAAAAAATAATTGAATGAAAGAATAAGGGTGTGAGTGAAGAAAGTGGGTTGGTGAAGAAAAGACCTGTGAGAAGGAAAGGGATACTTGAAGTCAAGAAGGGTAGCCATTGGGAGGCCTAGGTGGGTGGATCATCTGAGGTCAGGAGTTCAAGACCAGCCTGGCCAACATGGTGAAACCCTGTCTCTACTGTAAATATGAAAATTCGCCAGGCGTGGTGGCAGGTGCCTGTAATCCCAGCTACTCGGGAGGCTGAGGCAGGAGAATGACTTGAACTGGGGAGGTGGAGGTTGCAGTGAACCGACATCACGCCATCACACTCCAGCCTGGGGGACAAGAGCAAGACTTCGTCTAAAAAAAAAAAAAATGAAGAAGAAGGGTAGAGGAAGGTAGCCAAATGAGAACAAAGGTCTGCAGAAGCCTGTGAACTACCCCGCTTTTCAGAGCACAGGCACCATTTAAATCCAAGCTATCATTATGACTACAAAGCTATTTACTTATTTTAATACAGTATTATTTAACACAGTGAATCAAGCATTTTATGACTTGAAGTAACTTCAGAAATAAAGGTTGGCTTTCCCTGTCATTGAAGACAGGTTCAGAGTTCATTTCTGCTTAACAGATCAAGGTAGTAAATTACATTTTCTATCAGAAAGAAATGTTTAGAGAGCTCTAGGAGGAGGGCTGGGTCTTTGGCCTGAGCAACAGGAATTTGGGCTCAGTGCCCAGATCTCTCTCTCTCTCTTTCTTTCTTTCTTTCTTTTTTTTTTTTTTTTTTTTTTTACCCTGTTCATGACACTTAGAAGTCACAGAAACCTTCCTGGAACCTCAGTTTCTCTCTTTGAAACAATCACCACTTGCCTCCCTTGGCAAGTTGTATGATTAATAATGACACAGTGTTAGCCAAGTTTCTTTGAGGTCTTTGGATGAAAGACAACCTATAAACTTTGCTGAAGATTTACTGTTTTATTAAAGGAATAGCTGCATATAGTACTCCACTAATAAATGTTGACAAAGGTAAACATTCTTCACTCATCCTAGCAAGAGCAGGTTATTCATCTATTGCAACTACAATGAGGGAGGGTGTGTTCCAAGGTCATAAAAATTTCTATTAATATTGTCCAGAAACATATTTTGGATCTATATCTACATTGTCACCTGGAGTTAAACTAATGGAGTCAGTCATCTAGACTCACATAATATTGAATAATGAACAAAACAAGCATGTGGCTTAGCTTTGTCCCTTGACTTGGGTATGTAAAGATTAACATGGATCACTACTCAAAAAATTAAAACCAGAATTCTGGCAAAACAAGAAAAAGCTTCAAGATGAATATGGAGCCTTGTGCCAGGATTGACTTCGCAGAGTATCCTGACAAATTAGACAGGAAGACATATGTTGGCCACGTAGGAAGGTTCTAGAGAGATTTCAGATCTGCTATTAATTACTAATATCCAGGTTTCTCATCAACTTAGTGAATTTACAGAGGCTTGAACGCACTCACATCTGTGGTACTTGGGAATTGTAGGTAAATTCTCTGGTTATGTGTAAAAAGTTAAGGAATATGAGTCTAGGAAACTATTAGCTCTGTCATTAACTGTGAAATCTTGAACAAACTATTTTCTGGGCCTCAGATACCTTATCTGTAAAATGAAAGCATTACTAACTATTTACTGAGCATATACTAAGTACTAAGCTCTTTGCTATATACTATATGTACTTTATCTTATTTAATTCTCTGAGGTAGGTGATATTACTTTCATTTAACAGATGAAACTGTGGCTCAGAGAGTTTGCAAAGTATTTTATGCATAGTCATTTATTTGATAAATATTTGCTAAGCATCTTCTATATATCTTATGTCAAGAGGTAAGGGTAGACATTTAGCTCCCATCCTCAATGAACTCACAATAGGGTCATAACTAGAAGATGGAAGCCTGAGTATGTGAGCTTAGCAGGTCTAAGCTCTTAGCCTTTTCATTGTACTGGATCAGAATACAAACAGGCTGATGTTTCTTCCATCTAAATGAGCAAGTGACTTCTCTCATTCCCACTTTGCCCATCAGCTTCCACCCCATTTAGATGCTTCTCACTGCAGCACTCCTATAATGAGTTGTCTGTACTGCTTGTCTCCAACACCTGTCCTCCTATTTTCTCTTAAACTCACCCCACTCAGGCTTTTGCCCCAACCATGCACCCAAGTCTTATCATGGACATCAAGGATCTTCACATGCTAGATCTAATGGGCAGCTCCCACTCCTCATCTTACCTGAGTATCAGTGGCATTTGACACAGTTGATCCCCCTTCTCCTTGCTATATTTTCTCTTCACTTGGCTTCTAGGACTTCCCCTTTCTCTTAGTTTCTTTCCGATCTCCTTGGTTGCTCTTTATCGTTTTATTTGCTGGTGTTTCCTCTTCTCACAGATTCTAAGTGTTATAATATTCCAGGACTCAGACCTTGGCCCTCTTCTTTGTCTACACTTACTCCCTTGGTGATAACACCCAGTTTAGAACTCTTTAATACCATCTTTATGCAGATGACTCCCAAACTTGTATCTTTGGCCCAAACCTCTCTCTCAGATTTCAAATGTAAGAAACCACTGCCACTTGCCATCTCCACTTGAACATAATGGACACCCAGCATCAGCATGTTCAAATGTGAACCCGTGATCTTTTCTCTGAAACCTGTTCTGCTTGCAGCCTTCTCCATCTTAGATGACTGCAACTTTACCTTCTAGTTCCTCAAACCCAAATCCTTGCCTCATTCTTCACTGCTCTCTTGCTTACATACTCCATAGCCAATCCATTAGGAAACCCATTTGGCTTTATCTTCAAAATGTATTTAAAGACTGATCAACTCTCACCACTCCCATTGCTATCACCCTGGTCCAAGCCATCATTAACTCTTAGCTGGGCATGTACCCTGTGCTGGGCTTTGTGCCAGATGCAAGGAATGTAGATAAACAGGACACAGTCCCTGCCCACAGAGAGTACACAGTTTAGTGAGAAGACAGATATAAAACTTGATAATCATGATGCATGATGCATTATGATAAGTGCTGTGGTAGAGTCGTGGAAGTTTAGAAGAGGGTATGTCATCTTTATCCCTTTCAGCTCAGATGTTAAAGCTGCTCGCCTTAGTCCTGTATCTTTAAACTAAGCTGACCCACAATGTACTAGACACCTTAAAGCTAATTAAAACAAGTCGTGGGTTCCATTCACAAATTCTGGACCCATTCATTTACAATACTTCGGTACCTGTCTTTCTACTTTTATTTTTGTCTTCTCTTCCTTGTATCATGCTCATCCATGAGCTTAGAGGTAGAACTCAGAATTCTCCAGCATTGACGTTCAGTGTGTGTTTCCCAGGATGTGGCCTGCATTCACCATTCTTCTCCTGGCAACTTTTAACAAATTGCCCACTGGACCCGCTCCAGCCCCAGGGACTCAGACCCAGTGGCCTGACTGGTGCTCAGTCTGTGGAAGATGACATTAGCAATATACCTTGATTGCTATTGCAGATTGGTGCTTAATTAAGAACAATTGGCCTTGGCACCCTCAGTATGAGAAATATCTAGGCATCCATCTGTTCCATTTGATTTTCACTGCTTTTCCTTAATCCAAGCTCTCTCCTTTCCTTCATTCTCTCCCCTGACAATCTAATTTGTACATGGTTCCATACACATCTTTTTAAAGTACTGCCTCAGCTACATCATTCTTCAGGCAAAAGTCTTCCGGGGTTCTTTATTGCCTACCAAATAAAATCCAAATTCATTACCAATCAAAGCCCTCCATACTTGTACTCAAACTTTCCCCATCTTATCTCCCAGCATACTTGTATATAGACATGACCTATCTACTCATGGAGCCCATAACCTGCACAAGCTTTCCCACCTTCTGCTTGTGCTGTCTCCACTGCCAGGCATGGTCTTCTCCCCTTCATTCACTGAGACAATACCTTCAAGGCCCAAGCTAACTTTCTCCTCCATCTTGCCCACTGTGGCCCACAAATCTCTGCCTACTCTGAAGTTATATCCCTTTGGCCTATATTCACTAGCAATGAATCATGTCCGTCCCTCTTCATAACATCTCTTGCAATGCAGTCCTTATTGTTTTATTTGTCTACTCTTATACTGCGATTGATCCTTTTGTCAGCTATGTCTTCTCCCTTGGGCTATGTCATGAACCTGTGCAATGGGAAAGCACAGACTTTGGAGTGAGATATGGGTTTTATGCCAGCTGTCTTATTGATTAGATATGTGACTTTGAGCAAGCCACTTATCATGCAGCCTCAGCTTCCTCATCTATAAAATGGGGATAATAGCTGTCTCATAAGACTGTTGTGAAAATTAGATAAGCCAGCATGTGTGAAATTGCTTAAGGGTGCATGGTACATAGTGTTTTTTCCCTTTTTGTGTCCCACATGGAGCTTTATACATAGCATGGCTTGAAAATCTATTGATTTAATTTTGAAACAATATGTCTATAATTACCTTGAATTATGAACAATTAGAGAACACCCACTTCTGCCATACACATTAGTGCCATAAAACACCTGGAAATAATGGGTACATTGCATCCTTTTAAATGCATAACTGGATTTGCAAAAGGAAAAGAAAAAAGGAAGGAAATGCTCCATGTCCATAAATGGAGCGTGAGCTGATGTAAGGAGCTGCAAGGAGTATCTGATATTTCGGCTGTCCTTGAGGGCAAGGTTGTCCGTTTGGGGTTTCATTGCTCATTCAGGAACAAGACGTCAAACTGAGAAGCCTGCATAAGCCAATACCTTTTAAAGGCACATTTGGGGAAATTCTGCTTAGCTGTAAAGGGCCTGGGTAGGAAAAAATGTTTTCCTTCTGAGAAATCATAGCAAGCATCCAATTGTAACTAAAGGATTATACCCACAGCAGGTATTATACCATGAGGGTTTGAGGTTAAAAAAATTTTGGAGGGGACAGGGTCTCACTCTATTGCCCAGGCTGGAGTGCAGTGGCATGATCAATGCTCACTGCAACCTCCTCCTCCTGGGCTCAAGCAATCCTCCTACCTCAGCCTCCCGAATAGCTGGGACTACAAGCATGTGCCACCATGCCTGGCAAATTTTTGCATTTTTTCTAGAGACAGAGTTTTGCCATGTTGCCCAGCCTGGTGTTGAACTCCTGGACTCAAGTGATCTGCCCACCTTGGCCTCCCAAGGTGTTGGGATTACAGGAGTGAGCCACCACACCCAGCGAGGTTCTAATTTACACTACTTGAGTGTGGGGGAGGTCATCCCCAATAATTCAACATAAGAAACAACTTGAGCTGATAACAAGGTTGGCAGAAGCAAATACAAAAACCTTTTTGAAGAGATACTCTTAACCCAAGCTGCACAGAAATTCCATAAACCTCACCGAACATCAACCTGCATATGAAACACATAGAAACAATCTCACAGGAAACAGCAGACATAAAAAAATAAGCAAAGCAGCAACCACAAAAGCAGCAGAATTACACCCCCAAGTTAGCAATATTTACTGCAGTGGCTGGACCCGGGTCCGTCTTCAAGGAGCATTCAATCAGACTGGGAAACAATTCATTAACAGTCTAAGGCAATACAGACAAAACCCAATTTAAGAATGGCCTGGGTTCCACGAGGTAATTAGAATATGCTGTTCAGCAATCAGCATGTTATTTTCCTTAGAAAACAATGTTTTACCCAGTAGATCACAAAAGCTTTTGGAATTCACAAGTCAGAACCTGTTGAGGACACCGAGGCACAGTTTCCAGCACAAATTTGTGCTCCATAATCACTGGCTAAATGAATTCATAAATGAATGAATGAGGTAGCTAAATCTGACCCAAGTTCCAGTACTGCAGAACACGAGGCCAAGGAGTGAAGAGGAAGGAGGAGAAACAAATATTATTGTATTTCCAAGGCACAAGCCCAGCTGTCTGGAAAGCTTTTAAATAGATACAATTTGCATCAGACACTCTTCCACCTGCCCACTGTAGATACTGGAGATTATCTCACTGATCCTAAACCCAGGAGTCACTGAGGCTGTCTACACCTAAATGCCCCCTGCTCGGAATGCCCATCTTCTCAGTGCTGGGATCTTAGCTCCATGTTCTTGGAAAGCAGATAGAGTGAGGATCAGGGTAAGACGTAAGATATGAACAGCCATTTACCCCTCAGAGATGTCTACAACTCTAACAGATGCTTGTTTCCCCAAATGAATCTCTACTTCATGTGACAAAGTGAAATAAGTGTATTCCAGCTCTGTGGTCATGATGGACTAGGACTGAAAACCTTTGCCCAGGCTCACCTTCCTGAGGTCCATCCTTGGGGTCTTCATTCATTCACTCATTCCTTCAGCAAAGTTTATGGACTGCCTACTTCTGTTTCAGGCCCTGGAGAGGCAGGAGTGAACAAGACACTACAGCCATGCTCCCATGGAGTTTTCATTCTGGGCAAGTGGACAAATAATAATAAAAGAAAACACATGGACAGGATATATGCAGAGTGACACATGCTACTTAAAAGAACAACAAAACAGGGAGAAGTGAGAGGGAGCAGCCCTCCCTTCCTCTCATTAAAAAAAAAATCAAAGCATGGATCCCTTTTTATTGCTCCTCCCGTGTTTTTTTTTTTTTTTTTAGATGGAGTTTTGCTCTTGTTGCCCAGGCTGGAGGGCAATGGCGTGATCTTGGCTCATTGCAACCTCTGCCTCCCGGGTTCAAGCGATTCTGCTGCCTCAGCCTGCGGAGTAGCTGGGATTACAGGTGTGCATCACAACGCCGGGCTAATTTTTTGTATTTTTAGTAGAGACGGGGTTTCACCATGTTGGCCAGGCAGGTCTCAAACTCCTGACCTCAGGTGATCCACCCACCTCAGCCTCCCAAAGTGCTGGGATTACAGGCTTGAGCCACCGCGCCCAGCTGCTCCTCCCATGTTTTTGTCTTCCCTACCACCTCTGATGAACCCACAGTTTTTTTTGGTTGTTTGTTTGAAGCTTCTGTTTTTTTTTGAGCTTCCTCTCTTGGTAGCTGAGTCTCTTGACTCAAGGGGAGAGGAGTGAGTATATGGAGGTGTCGAAATATTTGTAGAATTGTCTTAACCTGCAATGATAACTGCCATCACGCTATCTGATTCCTTAGTGGTTCACTCACTCACACTCCAGCAAAGTTCTTTCTCTATGTGAGTTTTAAGGCTCTGCTTATCAGTGGACTCATCTTTGCCTCCCTATTAATTTCAGCATAGAAAAAGAAGTTTTCCCACATGTAACCTTTGGAAACAAAGGCAGAGCTTGAGCAGTGATCGAGGCAATGATTAAGCAGTCAGAAATAAAACGTGAGCTTGCATTCACCTCTGCCGGTGGCGGCCTGAGCTTCTTCCTGTAGACTGTTGACAAAGAAACTTGAGAAGGCAAAAAAAGCCTTTTCAATAGCAAGAGGACGCTGTGAAGTGCAGGGAGGACCATATTATGTTGATGATGGATGAGTGGATCCCTCTCCGCTGAGTGTGCCAGGCTGGAGCCCATCCATTAGAGAGAGCTTAATCTGCCCAGAGATCACAGCAGCTCCGGCTGCTGAAAGAGAAGCCTCCTCTTCCTGCCTCCTCAGAGGGCTGTTCTCCTGAAGAAGCTACCTGGCGTCTGTGTAGTGTTCAGAAACTGCAGGAGTGATTGCTCCTCCTCCTCTCTGGCTGGCAGCCCTTGGGGTGCGAAGCACGAATCCAACCTGGAGCTATCTTGCTGCAAGCTTCTCTGTTGTCCTGGTCACAACAGTCCACAGTTGTTCTCAACATCGTGGAAGAAAAAGTCTTTTATACTTGAAAACTCATAGCGAGGAGAGCTTAAACTTTCTCCCTGTGCAGAAAAGAAAAAAATGGATCCTATTTTTAAATGGGTTTCCTCATAGAATCTTTTGATGTGTTAATTCCAGGTTTTGGTCTGCAGCTTGAAAATAAAAATACCAACAAATCAGTGTGCCTTGTGAAGGACTTCTCTCGATCTCTGCCATACCTCTGTCTGTCCCTGTCTCTGTCTCTGTTCTCTGTCTCACATGTCTCCTCCCCACCCACCCTGTGTTTTGTTTTGCTTGTTTTGTTTTGAGACAGGGTCTCTGTCACCCAGGTGTTGTGCATTGGCTCTGTCACAGCTCACTGCAGCCTCAACTTCCTGGGCTCAAGTGATCCTCCTGCCTCAGCCTCCCAAGTAGCTGGGACTACAGGTGTGTGCCACCACACTCAGCTAATTTCTTCTATTTATTATTATTATTATTTTTTGTAAAGACGGGGTCTCACTATGTTGCCTAAGCTGGTTTCAAACTCCTGGGCTCAAGCAATCCTCCCATCTCGGCCTCCCAAAGCGCTGGAACTACAGGCCTGAGCCACTGTGCCTGGCCTCCTCTCTGTGTTGAACCCACTGTATTTCTGCCCATTCGATTCCATGTATTGTCCCCCTCCTCTCTGCTCCCCCCATCCCTGCCCACACTTTCAACATCTCCCACTAGTGCCATCAGCTTCCTAACAAGCATTCATCTCTGTGCTTTTATATGGGTTTCTTTAAAGTCTATCCTCCTCACTGTCTTGGCTTATGACTATGTTGGTCAGCAGCTCCTTATTACCTACAGTACAGGGTCCAAACATCTTAACATGACATAAGCAACACCTATCTACTCGTTTCTTTCTGCTTCCTGCACATACTCTTCTCACAGCTGAAGCACCCTATTTAAAGGATCTCAAATGCTGAAGTGCAGTCTCTAGTTGTTGCACGTGCTATGTCCTTTGCTATTCTTTCTAGGTGAGCTCCCATTCAACCTTCAAGGCCCAGATTAGAAACTTTGGAACTTCGAGAAACACATTAGGCTTCTGATTGTGTTGCTATTGTAATATTGTATTGCTTATCTATTTCAACATAATGAATTGCATAAAAATTTAGTGGCTTAAAACAACAAACATTTATTAGCTCACAGTTTCTGTAGGTCAGGAATCTGGGAGTGGTTTAGCTGGTGGTTCTGGCTTACAGTATCCCATGAGGTTGTAAGTGGAATAACAGCAGGAACTGCAGTCTTCTAAAGGCTTGACTGGTACTAGAGGATCCACTTCTAAGCTCACTAATGTGGCTTAGCAAGAGACCTCAGTTCCTTGCTTGGCTGTTGGCTGGAAGCCTCAGTTTCTTACCAATTGAGACTTTTCTCACACCAGGGCAGTCATCTTCCCCAGAGAGAGTGACCAAAGAGAGAGAGGCAGGAACCACCATGTCTTTCAGGACCTAGATTTGGAAGTGCCATGTCGTCACTTTTACCATATTCGATTGGTCCAACAAACAATGGGGTAGGAGACCACACAGCATGAATACCAGGAGGCCAGGATCATCACTCAAAATTCATAAGACCCAGGCTCAAATTTTGGTTCCACCACTTATTTGCTGGCTGACCATAGGTAAGTTATTTAACCTCTCTGAGCCCTGATTTCCACATCTGTAAAATCTGAATGATAGGATTGACCTGATGGGGTTGACGTTGAACCTAAAAAGGTGATTTACATTAAGCACTTGGCATGTAGTGAGCATTTAATAAATGTTAGCAATTTTTATGTTGATAACAGTTCACAGACTCCCTGGGCCAGTGGCCCCAGGGGTGCTCCCATACAGTCCTGTAATGCTCTTATCTTACATTACTCTCCACCTGGGTACTCACTCTTAGATTTAGAAGTGTTTAGACCTTCAAATATAGGGCCTCTATGTCCATCTTCTTCATGAACTGTTTTTCTTTGCACAATCTAAGGCTTCTCTAACAGTATTAAGCTTCGATCCCATTCCTTCAGATCCCAAAGACGTGAATGAGATCATATTTGCATCCTTAAATTAAAACCCCAAGTTTAGCTTGTTTGTTAACTCCATCTCACGTGTGGTCATCTGCTTCAGACCTTGGGGCTTCATCCCCATTGGAATTGTTTTTGTGTCATTTTCATTCATTTGTCAGCTGTGAGTGGTTGCTCCTTGTTAGGGCCTAGGCTCAGTGCCAGTGATGCCAAGATAAAGAAGACAGGGACGTAGCCCTTTAGAACCTTAGTGTTGCTTCATATCATCATTTTTCTATTTTCTCTGGATATGTCTTTCGTCTCAATCTTGCTTGAAATGACGTTTTATTACTAACAACCACCAATTCTTGAGCACTAGCTTCATGTCAGAGTATGTTCATGTCATCCCTCTGCCATTCCTGCAAAGTGGGTATTACCATTCTCCCCATCCTTTCTCCATCTTGGAAATAGAAGGCTCCTTATTTATTACAGAGATTTCTGACTCTGGATCTTGAGCCCTTTCCAAAATGACAAGTTGCCAATGTAAATATTTTTTAAATTTAGTTTTATCCCTAGAATGTGATCACCTTACTGCAGGTTGGCACATCACTCCCAGTAATGTCCCGGGTCCCTGGGAGACATGCATGCCAGTCTGCAGGTGTTTGTCCAAAGGGTGACAGGGCCCCTTCAGATCTTTGGTTTCCACAGTAACTATGCAGCCAGCCATTCACTCCCGGCTCCAGTCCACTTTCCAACAAAGAAGAAATGAGCGTATTGATTGAAACCCTAACCCCTTCAGTTTTCTACTAAGGACTTCAAAGTTACCAAAAAGTCCTTCCAGATCTCATTTGCCTGAATAATTCTTTCACAGGTTGGTCCCCACCCCCACCCATGTCCACTCTCTGCCTTCCTTTGCTCTACTCTGTGCTCTGGGAGCCTGGCCCCTCTGAAGCATCACTACAGCTTTTTTGCCCTCTGGTTTTCTTTGGGTTCAGACAAAGGGAGGCACTGGCTGGAGACCAAAGGGCAGCAGGAGAAGGAAATTGAAGTATTTCTTCTTTCCTGATTCCTCTCTACTTCTGCACCATGTTTCTGGCGATAGTTGTGTCCCTGGTGGCCATAGCTCCTGCCAGGGTGGGTAGGAGGGAGGTACCTCCTCTGAGTCTCTAGCTCTTACTTGGCCCAGAAACAATCTTTCTTCCCCTTGTCCTTTCATGCCTAGGGGTGCTAATGCCTTCCAGATGATGCAAATTATGCCCTATACTGGGCTATTGTCTCAGTTCCATGAAATTGCAAAATACATTACTGACTGTCATGGTTTTCTCAACACTACTTCTGATCAAGGAACACGTTTCACAGCAAAATAAGTGAGGCAATGGGTCTTACCCACACCCATGGAATCTGCTGTCTTAATCTTGTAAGAAGCAGTGGGCCAGGTAGAATGGTGGAATGGAACAGCCTGCTGAAGACCTATTCGTGGCACGAGCTGAGAGACAACACTGTGAAAATTTAGGGTGCTGTTTTACAGGATGCAGTATATACTTTGAATCAGCATACAATATATGTTACTGTTTTACCTATAGACAAAATACAGAGGTCCAAGTATCAAGGGGTAAAAGCAGAAATGGCTCCTCTCACTTATTCACCTAATAACACACTTACAGAACTTTGCTCTGATGTCTTGGTGGTCTGAGTACCCAAAGGAAGAATGCTTCCACCAGTAGACACAACCCATTCAATTGAAACATTATGGGCTCCTCAGGCCACTAAATTAAAAGGCAAAGAAGGAAGTTATTCTACCTGCTGGGGTGGTTAGTTGTGATTACCAAGGAGAAATTGGATTGCTGCCATACAAGGAGGGCATGGAGGACTGTCTGGAATCCAGGGGATGCTTAGGGATGCCTATTAGTACTTCCAGGTCCAATAGTAATACTTAGTGGAAAAATAGGCAGAATCCGAAAGACCCCAACCCTTTAGAAGTGAAAGCTGTGATCATTTTGCCAGGTGAAGAACCCACATAAGCTGATGTCCTGGCAGAGGACAAAGGAAGGAAATGTGGAAAGAGTAGTGGAGGAAAGAAGTTGTAAATATCAACTTTGCTGGTGATCAGTTAAAGAAACAAGGACTGTTAAAAACTATGCATGGTTTTTCTCTTACGTGTTATTTACACATGTATTATTACACACATACTCATGTCTTCTCTCTATTTCTTCCTTTCCTTATGATTTATAATTTATTTACGTATTGGTGGTGGTTAACTTAACTTTAACATATAGTGTTTAGTAGAGTGAAACACCAAAAGCCAAATGAAGAAAGTCTGGAGGAAGATGGGAATGGTCAACTGTGTTAAAAGTGCTTTCTTCATTTCCACACCTGCTAAGGGGCTCAAGAATCCCCTTATCTGGGAAGCTCCTTTGACATCCTTTGACCAGCAATTTTACTAGCCAGCCAAAGCTGCCATTGACTGAGGACTTTCTTAAGTACTTCACAAGCATACTATCATTCAGCAGAACACTCTTTATCTGTGAGACAGGAATTGTGACTCCAATTTGCACATTTGAGAGCTGAGGTTTACAATATTAAAGACGCACACTCAAGTTTACTATCTGTGGAGCTATTTGATCTAAACCAGGTCTGCACGAGCCAATGTCCTGTTTTTCATTGCCTCGTACTTGATTTGTTTCTTATTTTTCACTAAGGTAACTACTACTGATATAAACATCTTACACAAAATTAAAATTTAGCCTCTAGATCACAGAACGTTCAGATGGGACTGTAAATAAATGTTCAAGCGAGACTGATATTCACGTCACCCGGAGACAGATACTGTGACTGTCATCTGGAAATGAACACAGTTACTTTTGGGATTTTGTGTCTTTTTGTCTTTTTTTCTCTGGGAGAGGTAAGAGTACATTTGTACAAAGGCCAGTTGCATGTTGTTAGGCAGAGACGTAAAACCATATTGTTGTATGGAAGTTCAAGTGTGTATAGAAGGGTGTATATGAGTGATGAGGGGCCAAAGGGGTGGACTGGATCAGACGGTCAGTTATGATTTCTCAGCTCCAAGCCCATCATTCTATGCTCTGTGTTTTGATGCTGGGGCTGGGACTCTATAATCACATCACTCCTTTACCAGCTGATTCTGTGAATAGGAGCACTAAAGGAAAGGTAGATGGGATGAAGAGGAAGAAGGGACTTATTTCATCCAATTTTGGCATGCTGCTCCTGTTAGCATCCTCTAAGCAATAGTTTGTCTCCCTGGTAGTGGTAATTGGTTCCAAGGCAGTTTACGATATGGAAGCAGGCTGCCGTCATAGCAAGCAAGTGAGAGAGAAACAGAGGGTGAGGAAGATGGAAGCCAGATTCATTTGCAATCTAATCTCAGAATTGACACCCCACCGCTTTTGTTATATTCTACTCCATACACAAGAGGATTATATGATGGCATGAATACCAGGAGACAGAGATTATTGGGAGCTGTTGTAGAGGTCTTCTACCATGGGATGTTAAGTCAGTGTTCCTGATTAATCAATGCATTATATTAGATTCTTTCTGTTCATATGTTGGTTGGTTTCTGTTTCTGTTTCTTTACTGGATTCATATACGGTAGTCTGTTGGTGTTTGCTCCCTTTACCCTGCTTTGTAAGTACAGTCAAGGCACCATATAACGATGTTTCAGTCAACGACAGACCACATATTCAACAGTGGTCCCGTAAGATTATAATACCATATTTTCTATGTTTTTATATGTTTAGATACACAAATACTTACCATTGTGTTACATCTACCTGCAGTATTCAATACAGTAACATGCAGCACAGCTTTGCAGCCTAGCAGCAATAGGCTATACCATATGGTCTAGGTGTGTAGTAGGCTATACCATCTAGGTTTGTGTAAGTACAGTATATGATGTTTGCACAACAATGACGAAATTGCCCAATGAAGCATTTCTCAGAACATATCCTTGTCATTAAGGCACACATGACTGTAATTCCTCCATTAAGAACTTTAAAATTTGAAATGACTGGGATGAATTATTTTAGCTCCTGGGCTGCAGACTGATGACTGAGTGGATAAACTCAACGGGCTGGTACTGATCTGGGGGTTGTATGGATCTTCTGTACTTGGAAGCAGAAGACCAAGGCTAGTTTAGCTTTGCCACTCACTGGTTCTATGCCCTTGGAAGGTTCACTTGACCATTTTAAACCCTAGAGTCCTCATCTGTAAACTGAGGAAAATAAAGTCTCACTTTCAGGGTTATGGTGAAGATTAAGTAAAAATTCAAGTGCCTGGAAGAGTGTTGAGCACATAGTTAGCTCCCAAGAAATGGTTGCTATTATTGGTAGAAAATGTATCCTAATGTTCAATCAACCTAATTAAAAATGTCTACTTTGTCTGGGCACGGTGGCTTATGCCTGTAATCCCAGCACTTTGGGAGGCCAAGGCAGGTGGATCGCCTGAATTCAGGAGTTCAAGACCAGCCTGGCCAACATGGTGAAACCCTGTCTCTACTAAAAATACAAAAATTAGCCAGGCTTGGTGGCAGGTGCCTGCAATCTCAGTTACTCGAGACGCTGAGGCAAGAGAATCACTTGAACCCAGGAGGTGGAGGTTGCAGTGAGTCAAGATCATGCCATTGCACTCCAGCCTGGGAGACAGGAGAGAGACTTCGTCTCAAAAAAACAAAAAATATCTACCTCACAGGTTGTGGGGATTAAATTAGATGATGGGTACAAAGTGCCTAGCACTGTAGTTAATGGTTGACAGGTGCCCAATTAGTATTAGTATTAAATTGCTTTTGAAAAATTTCAAATAAAATTTGTTTGTAGGCTAGAAAGTGCAAGTACACTATATTAAAAAAAATTTCTGTTAAAAAGGAATTAACTTGGTATCAAAATTAGGCAAGAATCCATTTTATTTATAACTACATTTAAAAATTCTAAAACTGGCCCGGCACGGTGGCTCACACTTGTAATCCTAGCACTTTGGGAGGCTGAGGTGAGTAGATCACTTGAGATCAGGAGTTCAAGACCAGCCTGGCCAACATGGTGAAACCCTGTCTCTACTAAAAATACAAAAAACTGGCCGGGTGTGGTGGTGTGCACCTGTAATCTCAGCTACTTGTGATGCTGAGGCAGGAGAATCGCTTGCACCCAGGAGGTGGGGGTTGCAGTGAGCCAAGATCGCACTACTGCACTCCAGCCTGGGTGACAAAGTGAGACTCTGTCAATAAATAAATAAAATTCTAAAACAAAGAGAATCCAATAATCAATTATCTCTCTCCCCCCTCTCTCCATATGTATCATAACTAACAGATTTATTCCAATAATTCTCATTAAAATTTTTCTTTTGAGATGGTATCACTCTGTTACCCAGGCTAGAGTACAGTGGTATGAACATAGTTCACTACAGCCTCAACCTCCTGGCCTCAAGAGATCCTCTTGGCTCAACCTCCATGTAGCTGGAACCACAGGTGCACACCACCACACCTGGCTAATTTTTAAAATTTTTTTGTAGAGATGAGGTTTCACTGTATTGCCCAGGCTGGTCTCGAACTCCTTACCTCAAGCAATCCTCCCTCCTTGGCCTCCCAAAGTGCTGGGATTACAGGCATGAGGCACTGCATCTGGCCTAAAATAAATAAATAAATAAATAAATAAATAAATAAATAAATAAACAAACAAACAGTGATTGATTTATTAAACATTATCTTTTTCTCTGGAAAACTGTCTTATGTGGATTTCACAAGGTTACTGTCTTTCAATGTATGGCTAAAATTGGTGGTAGATTAATTTATGGACATGCTAGTAACAAAACAGAATTTAATAATCTGTTTCATCTTCTAAGTATTTCTGACATTTTGTTGTTGTTGATCATTAGTCCCTGGCTACAAATAACCACAAACTCCCTAGTTAAGATGATGTCAGGACTCTCAGACTAGGAAAAAAAAGCCACATTTTGGGTTGTAAATGAAAATTTAACAGAGAATAAGATATTTGAAAGAGAAAATCATTGTTTTGAGAAAGGAACAAGAAGCCAGACAAGATATAAACTTTATCAAATGTTCAAAAAATTCATTTAATATTGGGCTTTATAATACATGAAGTTTCTTTTCTTTTGGCTGCCAACTTATCTTTCTAATTACAATTCTAGATTGACAGCAAAAATATTTAATATTCTCTGAGGAAATACCCAACTCAGGTGAGACAAGGGCACAGCAATGAAATGGAAGAAAACTGTGCGAAACCAGGGAGGCTGTATTAGTCCGTTTTCACACTGCTATAAAGGACTACCTGAGGGCCAGGCATGTTGGCTCACGCCTGTAATCCCAGTACTTTGGGTGGCCGAGGCTGGTGGACCAGCTGAGATCAGGAGTTGGAGAGGAGCCTGGCCAACCTGGTGAAACCCCATCTCTACTAAAAATACAAAAATTAGCTGGGTATGGTGGCGGGCGCCTGTAATCCCAGCTACTCGGGAGGCTGAGGCAGGAGAATCACTTGAACTCAGGAGGCGGAGTTTGCAGTGAGCCGAGATCGCGCCATTGCACTCCAGCCTGGGCAACAGAGTGAGACTCCGTCTCAAACAAACAAACAAAAAACTACCTGAGATGGGGTAGTTGATAAAGAAAGGAGGTTTAATTAACTCACAGTTCCGCATGGCTGGGGAGGCCTCAGGAAACTTATAATCATGGCAGAGGGTGAAAGGGAAGCAAGCAGTTTCTTCACAATGCAGCAGGAGAGAGAGAGAGTGAGGTAGGAAGTGCCACACTTTTAAGCCATCAGATCTCGTGAGAACTCACTCGTCAACACGAGAACAGCATGGGGCAAACTGCACCATGACTGAGTCACCTCCCACCAGGTCCCTCCCTAACACATGGGGATTATAATTCAAGATGAGATTTGGGTAGGGACACAGAGCCAAACCATATCAGAGACAATCCAGGAGGGCCATAAGGTCGGCTCAGCCCTGAGGTACTCTGGAAATCCTGGGATCAATGTGCCCATAGAGGGCTGTGTGACAGGGAGGAGGGATCCTAGAGGGTCATGATATGACCTGGAGGCAATGAGATCAAATTCCTGGTCCGCTAAGCCCCCAAATCATAATAGTTTACATGCCTTCAGGTCTTTCTGGACTGTGCTTTTTAACATCTCAAAACCTTTTTACATACATCACCTCATTTGAGCCTGATACAGACTACTGAGCTAGGTGAGGGCCGGTTCTTCTCTAGGTGAGGAAAGTGACAGTCGGGAAGAGAAAGGACAAAACCACTGCATGTTAATGGAAATAAATGACAAGGAGAAACAAAACAAAGGCAAGGACTCCATGGTGACGAAAGAAAGGCACATTGCCCAGGAAGGGAAGTGGAGGCCATGGCCCCACTTCTGCTCCTGACCCCAACCAGGAGACCACCAAGTTGAACCCAAGGGTGTGGCTGAAGATGTGCCTGGTCTTCTAAGATGTTTGCTGTCCTACTGCTGGTGTTGAACCTCCACCCCTCCTAGTTCCTTAACAATCAGGTAGATAAGTCTATTTACATCTTCCACTAATACCAACTTTTACAGTGGCACAGGGTAAAGCCCTAAAAAGTATTTGTTACTGTAATGTACCATATAGTAGTAACTATTATAAGAAAGTAACTTGTAAACTGCCAAGTGCTATACAAATGTCCATTATCATTATTATGATGATGATTACACAATGATCATGTTGGTTTTTCTCCAACCCAAGGAGTGCTCATTCAGTCTCATCTTTTCTTCTTCAATTTCAGTAGCTTCTCTATCCAAAGCCAAACAAATTTTAGTGTATTTATTTATTTATTTTTTTGAGAAGGAGTCTGGCTCTTTCACCCAGGACCCAGGCTGGGTGCAGTGGCGCGATCTCGGCTCACTGCAGGCTCCGCCCCCCGGGGTTCACGCCATTCTCCTGCCTCAGCCTCCCGCGTAGCTGGGACTACAGGCGCCCGCCACCTCGCCCGGCTAATTTTAGTGTTTTTAATACCCTCAGTATAGTACCTTGTTAATGTCTCTTAAAAGTTCAAATAATTTATGCTTACTTTTTTAACTTTCTTCTTATAATACAGCTTCTCCTCCCTTCCCTCCCTGTCCCCCAAAGCCAGAAACTCTGGTGGGCTAGAGAAACCTCCAACTGGCAGAGCTTTCAGAAATAGAGTTAGGTGGCGGGGTGTGGTGGCTCATGCCTGTAATCCCAGCACTATGGGGGGCCAACCGGAGGTGGATCACCTGGGGTCAGGAGTTCAAGACTAGCCTGGCCAACATGGTGAAACCTTGTCTCTACTAAAAATGAAAAATTAGCCAGGTGTGGTGGTGTGTACCTGTAGTTCCAGCTACTCAGGAGGCTGAGGCAGAAAAATCACTTGAACCTGGGAAGCGGAGGTTGCAGTGAGCCGAGATTGCACCGCTGCACTCCAGCCTGGGCGACAGAATGAGATTCCATCTCAAAAAAAAAAAAAAAAATAGAGTTAGGCTCACAGAGTCACAGAAGTGGAAGGACATGGAAGTGAACAGATGACAGTACTCAGACCCACAAAGATCAGAGAGGTCACTTCCCCAGGATCACAGTGGGGCAGCTGCAGTCATGAGTGAAAGTCAGGACTTCCAGCACCCGGCCTAGTGCTCTTTGCACTGAGCAGGGCCCTCTGATGTGATTTTCCTTTGCCTCCAATGTCAAAATCTCAGGCTTCTGAGATTTTATTCTTGGTCATAGTTTCCCCAGTATGGTTCCACATAGGGGGTTGATCATAATCCTGAAAGACCCATCCCAAATATTGAAATCCTGAAAGATCAAAATCCCAAAAATATAATTCTGGAAAAAATAAGAAGAAATTATCTTTAAAACATTTACTTACATTTTTAAAAGGAGATTTATTTGAGAACCATATAAACTGACAGAGCACTTCAGAGGCCGATTTACACAATAAAATTGGCTATAATAACATATATATCTTTGCAAACATAAGCACTCAGCTATTCTAACAACAGTCACATGATTATAACAATTACAAGCAGATGAACTGTATTCATAAGGCAACAGGCCAAAAACAAAGTGTATAAATATGTATCACTATGGCTGGTAGTTGTGTGCACCCAGCTTTATAACTGCAGTCATCTGAAATACTGTGATGGACAACCTGTCTTTTGACAAGATCAATCAAAAACCTCTATAGGTCACCACTGCATACGCAGTTGCCCAAAAAGGCAAGATCTCAAGAAATTTTGTCTTTCACAAATGCAGATATACAAAAAGGTAATTTCTTCATTTGTTGAGGGAGTTTCAACGTTTTTATATTGAGAACCAGGGCAGTCAATGGTGTTACTTTCTGTCTGAGGCCAAAAGCCTCAGAACCCAGGTGGCTACTGGTGTTAAGTACTGGAGTGCAAAGGCTGGTGAGCCTGGAGTTCTGATGTCCAAGACAGCAGAAGAAAAGTCTGTCCCAGCTCTCAGAGAGAGATCAATTGGCCTTCTATATTTGTTATCTCCAGATCGTTGGCCAATTGAATGGTGTCCACCAATATCAAGGGCAGATCTTCCTCACCAAGTCTACTCAGTCCTCTGGAAACACCCTCACACACACCCAAAATAATGCTTTACCAGGGTTTCAGGCATTCCTTAATCAGTCAAGTTGACACCTCAAATTAAGTCAACAAATCCATCCCTGTCAACTTGACACCTATATGCATCTCCTTAAACCATACTTAATTTCCAAATAAAGACCACAACAAGGTAACAGTTTCACCTAACATGATGCAACTATCCTATGATTGTGATTTTCAGGATTTTAGATGTTAGGGATTTAGTCTTTAGAAATTTTGATCTTTCAGGATTTCAACCTCGGGGATGATGGCATTCAGGAATGTGTCTTTTGGGATCATAATCCAAACTCTCTATAAGTGTGTTTCCCAGTGGCCCTTCTTCGGTCACTCTTATGGATAGAAGTCACCTGGGAATCTGCCAGGCCTTAAGAACAGGGGCTAGTGAGAAATGAAGGATGCACACAGTATGAATGAATAATCCTAAAATGTCTCTCTTGAGGTTGTTGGAAATGTCATAGTCTAGCCATGGAATCCTGAAAATTTGCCTGCTTTGAGTTATGTCTAGAGTGGAGAGTCTCAACTGCAGTGACATTCTCAGAGCCACTTGGAGGTCTTTTTGAAAATATTGATTTCAGGGCCTCACTTTGAACTGCTTGAATCCAAATCTCTGGGAGAGAAACCCTGGCAATGGTAGGGTTGAAAAGCTCCCAGGTGATTCTAGGGTGCAGCCAGGGCTGAGAACTGGAGCTTCAGAATCTAGAGATCATATTAAGTTCTCTACAGAGATCTGGTGTCTTTGATTTGTTCATTTCAAAGTCTACAAATCCACTGCTATTCATTCTTGGGAATGACCTCCTTTTCTTAAGCTCAGATAAACCCACAGTCTGCTCCAATGGAAGAGTTTCACCTGCTCAGCCTCCTAGGTCCACCCTCAGCATCCATCCCTTAGACAGATGCCCTTTGTCTCCTGGTGAAGCCCATCATTCACATGCTGGCTTCCCCCCAGCCCCAAATACCCCATCTCTAAATGAACCTCAAATCTGCCTCTTTGGTTTCTACACTAAAAGAGTCCTCCCCAGACAACTGAATACGGTAGATGTTCATCAGATGAGGACATGAGACAAATACACCTCACATCTACTGAATCCTTAATTTGCCCCAATTTCCATTGAATTGTTTATTCATTCATTCATTACGTATTTAAGGAACACATTTTGTAACCAGATCCAGCCTCTTCTCTTCTGAATATCTTGAATAATCCCACATGAGGACCAATATCTTTGCAACCATCAGACAAGTCGCTGTGCAACTTCCGGTACTGTCTAACATCCAGCTAAGGATTATGCCTGATGAACACATCTGCAAAGCAGCAGCTTTCCATGCCTGCTAACTTGCTACCCTCTCTCCTTTCCTGGCGTCTCTCTCTTCAGAGAGAGAACACTGATGATTTCTCACTGCTTGTTTATGCTTTGACAGAAAGCCCTCGTGATACCTAGAAAGCCTAAATACCAGCAAGTGAACTGGTTCTTCCTAAACAAGACATCCTGGAAGGCCTTATTCAACAAATTTAAGTGTGTCAACATTGCTCTGAGAAAGAATGCAGGTATGCTGCCCCAGTACATTCCATATAGAAGTGTGCTGGTCATTTCAGAGCCTGACATTCTCACCTGTTCTGATTCATGAGTCACCTCCCAATAGACAGTGGTTAACTCCCTGACTTCCCATTTCTTCAGATATAAAGTACGAAAGCAAGCTCAACTTTAAGCAACAGAATCTGCCAACAGATTCTAGTGTACAAACTTTATAGCCAGACTCCCTGGTGCACCTGTCTTTCTCCTGGGAAACCTCTAGAACTGCCCGAGGCACAGGCCTGAAGAAATGTGAAATAAGTGGTGTGTGGATTGCCACTTTCCCCCTTGGCAAGCTTTGGCAAGACATCTTTTTTGTCTTTCCCTGTCAACCTGGATGAGGCTTCAGTCTTCTCAACACGAGATCCGGGCGGTCACTATCCTTTGGAGCTGGTACAAAAGGGGCAAAATCTATTGTCCAACAGAAGCAGTGGAAGAAAGTATCTTTAGAACTGTACACACCTAGGTTTGGAATTCAACCCTATGACTCACCCAACCTCAGTTTCCTTACTTTTAGACTGAGATACTAGTACCTACTTACCATGGTGTGGTCATGAAAATTAAATGAGTTAATAGTCTGTAAAGTATCTAGTATCTTCCTAGCACAATAAACACATGTTCCTTTCTCTTTTCTCTCACTGTGGGACATTTCCTTGAAGATGTGATGAGCATTTTGTTAGGTAATTTTAGGGTTGGGGATAGGTAAGATCCATTAGAGTGGGGGAAATAGTATGTATAGATAAAAAAGGAAGGATTTTTAGAGTTTACAGAGGAAGAGCCCACAGAATCTGAAAATTCTAGCTGTAGAGGGAGACACCAAAGGTAAGAATACAGTGTGGTGAGGCTGTGTTTTTGAAAGATAAGAAATGGTAATGAGGGATGATTACCAAGAAATGAAAGTGCATGACAAGTTTCGAAGAAAATAGCAAAGCAGCATACATGGTTGAGCGTAAGTTACTGGTAAATTAGCTGTAAATTAAATAAAATTTGAAACGAGGTCCTTATACCTTCTCTAACTATTTGACCCTTTGTTTTTTCTAATGAATCACAAGGGCCCGTAGTACAGAGTAGCTATAAAGCAATGACATTAATTGCCAGAAGATACACTTGAGGAAAATCAGTTTTAGTATTTCCGAATATATCCAATCCATGGTTAGAAATAAGGAGAATGCACATTTTACTCATTGTTACCAAACCCATCACAAGTGGCTAGAATAGTAAAGGGAGAAAGGCCTGGAACTAGGAAGGCAATTCCTCCTAACTAGCCACATAGTATCCATGAGACTTAGTCTTTTCTTCTGTAAAAGGAAGGGGGTGTTTGACGTGGATCAATGGTGCAGCAGAATGCTTTTGGTTCTAAGTAACAGAAAAGCTGGTTCATATTGGCTTAAGTAATAAAGGGAAATTACTAGCTCATGCAATTGAAAAGCCCACAGAGATTTGAAAAACTTCAGGGCTAGCTCAAACAACTTGACCAGGGACCAACACTCCCCTCACCGTTTCCTGGCTCTGCTATCTCAGTGTTTCTTCATCTTAGGGAGACTTTGGCAGATCTCTGTGGTTGCAAAATGGCTTCCAGCTGTTCTGTGAGGCTACATGCCCTCATTCATTAAAAAAAAAAAAATCTTTTTGCCAATGTTATCAGCAGAAGTCCTGAGGTTTACTCTAACCACACCCTCTTAGGTCACATGTCCATCCCTGAACCAATCACTGGGTCAGGGGATAGCATGTGATGATTGATCCAGCCTAGGTCATATGGTGCTAGGTTCATTCCCATTGCTGAAGGTGGATTCTCCATAACTGCATGGATTCCCATATGAAATTAGGACGGTTGGGAAGTGAGAAGGAGAGAAGGAAAGGTGCAGAGTCAAGCAACCCATTTTCTTTCTTTCTTTAAATTTTTATTTTAAGTTCAAGGGTACATGTGCAGGTTTGTTACATAGGTAAACTCGTGTCATGGGGGTTTGTTGTACAGATTATTTCATCACCCGGGTATTTAAGCCCAGTACCCATTAGTTATTTTTCCTGATCCTCTCCCTCCTTCCACCCTCTACCCTCAAATAGGCCTCAGTGTGTGTTGTTTCCCTATATGTGTTTTCATCATTTGACTCTCACTTATAAGTGAGAACATGTAATATTTGGTTTTCTTTTCCTGCATTGGCTGCTAAGGATATGGCCTCCAGCTCCGTAGACACCCCTGCAAAGTACATGATCTTGTTCTTTTTTATGGCTGCATAGTACTCCATAGTGTATATGTACCCACATTTTCTTCATCCAGTCTACCATTGATGGGCATTTAGGTTAATTCCATGTCTTTGCAATTGTGAATAGTGCTGCAGTGAACATACAAACATGCGTCTTTATGATGGAATGATTTACATTCCTTTGGGTATATTACCCAGTAATGGGATTGCTGAGTGGAATGGTATTTCTGTCTTTAGGTCTTTGAGGAATCACCACACTGTCTTCCACAATGGTTGAACTAATTTACACTCCCATCAACAGTGTATAAGTGTTCCCTTTTCTCCAAAACCTCACCAGCATCTGTCATTTTTGGACGTTTTCATAATAGCCATTCTGACTGGTATGAGATAGTATCTCATTGTGGTTTGATTTGCATTTCTCTAATGATCAGTGACGTCGAGCTTTTTCATATAATTGTTGGCCACATGTATGTCTTCTTTTGAAAAGTGTCTGTTCATGTCCTGTCCTTTGTCCAGTTTTTAATGGGGTGATTTTTTTTTCTTGCAACTTTAAGTTCTTTATAGATGCTAGATATTAGACCTTTGTCGATGCACAGTTTGCAAAAAATTTCTCCCATTCTGTAGGTTGTCTGTTTACTCTGTTGATAATTTCTTTTGCTGTGCAGAAGCTCTTTAGTTTAATTAAGTTCCATTTGTCAATTTTTGCTTTTGTTGCAATTGCTTTTGGCATTTTTGTCATGAAATCTTTGTCTGTGTCTATGTCTTGAATGGTATTGCCTAGGTTGTCTTCCAGGCTTTTACAGTTTTGGGTTTTATATTTAAGTCCTTAATCCACTTTGAGTTAATTTTTGTATATGGTTAAGGAAAAGGTCCAGTTTCAATCCTTTGTATATGGGTATCCAGTTATCCCAGCACCATTTGTTGAATAGGGAACCTTTTCCCATTGCTTGTTTTCATCAGGTTTGTCACAGATCAGATAGTTGTAGGTGTGCAGTCTTACTTCTGGGTTCTCTATTCTGTTCCATTGGTCTGTGTGTCTGTTTATGTACCAGTACCATGCCATTTTGGTTACTGTAGCCCTGTAGTATAGTTTGAAGTCATAAGCAACCAATTTTCATGGTCAAAGGGATTTAAACCTTTTTTGGAGTGAACAGAGTTCCAATATATAAATATGTGCAAATGCTTTACTAGCTGATATAGAAATAGGGGTTTACAGCCATGTCTTCTGTCATTTTTAAATGACCTGCTTAGAAACCTAGTGCTCTAGAGGACAGAGATTAGGCTCTCTTTGGGTCCCTCCAGCTCTATTGTTTGCTGGTGCTTGATAAGCAAATATCTACTAGGACAACATGCGTTCATGTCTACTGTCTCCAGGCACTTCGGCAGGCCTCGTGCTATTTATCCTGTGTACAGCTTTGTGAACTAAGTAGAACATTAATTTTATTAAGAATATCCTTCTTAATGTAAAGACTTATCAGTATCCAAGCATCATTTGTCAAGGTTGCAAATATTTACCTAAGTTTCTGATAAAGACCAGAGCAGTAAAGCCACAGACAAGCACAAATAGCTAACAAAGCTGACCAACATACAGCACTAGGGAGAAATTATGCAAAGGAGAGGGAAAAAGGAAGGCTTTCTTCAAATAAACAGTGCTCAGAAGTTTGGTTTCCTGAAAGTCCCAGAGAATTAATTAAATTCCCTGTATTTAATTTGAAAGTTGTATTTACTTTGAAAGTTAGGTGGAAAGTATTTTAATTAAACCTTTTTGAAAAAATTGAAAGTTCCCTTAATAAGAACTTTGGCATAAAATCTGAAATACTTTCAAAAATTATTATTTTAAATTATGGTAAAATACACATAACATAAAACTTACCATTTTAACTATTTTTAAGTGACACTTTCAATGGCATTAAGTATGTTTACATTGCTGTGCAACCAATACCACAGTCCATCTCTAGAACTCTTTTCACCTCACAAAACTGAAACTTTATGCCATTAAACAGTAACATTCCTCCTTCACTGCAGCCCCTGATTACCATCATCCTACTTTCTGTCTCTTGAATTTGATCTAGATATCTCATATAAGTAGAGTCATACAGATTTTGTCTATTTTCTGAATGGGTTATTTCACTTACCATAATGTCCTCAAGGTTCATCCATGTTATAGCATGTGTCAGAATCTCCTTTTTTTTTTTTTTTTTTTTTTTTTTGAGACAGAGTCTCGCTCTATCACCCAGGCTGAAGTGCAGTGGTGCAATCTCGGCTTGCTGCAACCTCCACCTTCGAGGTTCAAGCAATTCCCTGGCCTCAGCCACCTGAGTAGCTGAGATTACAGGTGCCCGCCACCATACCTGGCTATTTTTTTTTTTTTTTTTTTTTTTTGGTATTTTTAGTAGAGAAAGGGTTTCACCACGTTGGTCAGGCTGGTCTTGAACTCCTGACTTCAGGTGATCCACCTCTATCGGCCTCCCATAGTGCTGAGATTACAGGCTTGAGCCACCGCGCCCAGCCCAGAATATCCTTCCTTTTTAAAGGCTGAATGACAATTCATTGTTTGTATATACCACATTGTATTTATCCATTCATACATTGATGGACGCTTGGCTTGCTTCCACCTTTAGCTATTGTGGATAATCTGCTACGAACACAGGTATACAAATATCTTTGAGATCTTGCTTTCAATTCTTTTGGGTTATATGTATTCTTAGAAGTGGAACTGTAAGATCATATGGATGAAATACTTTTTATGGCAGTTTTGTTTTGTAAAATTCTTAAATATATATTGTGAAGTAGCAAATACTCGCAGATTGGTAATTTGGTGATTTCATTTTATAGCTTAATAATAGGTATAAAAGAGAAAGCAACCAGGCAAAACTTTTATAAGATTAACTGGCTTCTTTCCTGTTCATGGAGATGTAAGCAAATAAGAGTTCAATTGTGTTCTAGGCTTGCATTTGTGTAAGTCTTACAATCATAAAATCAAGTGTAACGGATCCATAGTCTAACTCAGGTTTAACTCGATGCACGGGTCCAAGAAAACAACGCCGTGCTTCAGGAATGAAACAAAGAGGAGCTTCTTCAGCAGTCAGGGAGAGACTGCTGGGCTACCCAGATGTAACCTATTTTTGCTTGTCTAGCCCACAGACTTCCTTTTCTGTCCAGATGGACATAAAGACAATAGGAAACATGTCTCCATTTCTTCCTCAGAGGAGAAAATAAAAGCCTCTCCTTGTGAATATGGTTTCATTGTTTGAAAGTTATTTGCATTAAAGCTTCCAAATTTAGTCAAATGTAATTTCTTAGAAACAATATTGCTTAAAGGGAGTTATGTGTTCCTTGAAATTTGCACCAGCTACTAAAACAATCAGGCTTTCAAACCAATAAATGTGGTATTAAAATGTCTTCCAACTCTATCAAACTTCACTGAAAAAAAGCTACCATTTTTTTTGGCACATAAAACAGCAGTAACTCAAGCACAAGCCTCATATTGTGTTCTGGGTTGTGACACACAAGAATTGGTGTTGGAGTACTTGGAGAGAAAGAGTTTGTATCTCCCTACAATGAAGAAAGGACACACTTTGGGTCAGGGCTATTCGTCCCTGAAAAAGCTGGGAATGTTTCAGAGGTGGTAACGAAGACACTGTCTCGTTCACACACTCATTAACAGTATCACCTTTCATTAGCTGGGTAACAACAGATAATGAAAATTAATCAAACAAAACCCCTTTTGACAGAGTCTTTGATGGTGATGTGATAGACCATTGAATATGCAATGCTTTTTGCTCCAGAGACTTCTTTCTGGCTGTAAGTGCTGTACACTCTCAGGATGATTTGTGAATCAGGGACTAGGTTGGTTTTGCTGGAACAAAGACGTGGCTCACGCCTGTAATCCCAGCACTTTGGGAGGCCAAGGTGGGCGGATCACTTGTGATCACGAGTTTGAGACCAGGCTGGCCAACGTGGTGAAACCCTGTCTCTACTAAAAAAATAATAAATAAGTAAATAAATAAAAAATAAAAAAATTAGCTGGGTGTGGTGGTGCATGCCTGTAATCCCAGCTACTTGAGGGGCTGAGGCAGTGAGAATCACTTGAACCCAAGAAGCGGAGGTTGCAGTGAACCGAGATCATTGCCACTGCACCCCAGCCTGAGTGACAGAGTGAGACTCGGTCTCAAAAAAAAAAAAAAAAAAAAAAAAAAGACTAAGAATGCTAAATATCTTGCAGAATGTCTTTCAGGAGACTGAAGTCACTGCTACCTTAGACTCTCTTACCTAAACATTTCTGTGTTATCGTCTTTGTAACCTATGCTTCCACCAAAGATACAAGATTCTAAAGAGGATAATAGAGTAGTTCCTTCTCTACTCTGCCCTGTCTTTCTTTCTCTTTCTTCCCAGGGGCAACTCTTTCTCGCCTGTCATAGTTACCTTCATCCTCTTGTGTACGCATGTGATATATGTATCACTGCCATCTATGGGGCCAAGATGGCTAAAGAGCATTTGGGCTATAAGCATTCTTGTCTCTGGTTCTTCCTTCCTGGTACAGTTAGGTCCAACCTTTAGTGTGCATAAGAATCCCTGCTTTAAATGCAGATTCCTGGACCACCCCCAGGGATTCTGATTTACTAGTTCTAGGATGAGACCCAGGAATCTGCATTTTAATAAGCACCACAGGCAATTCTGGATAGGTGGCCTCTTGACCTCACTTTGAGAGGCCATGTCTCTGAGTATGACAGCCCAGCATCTCTGCCCCAGCCTGGAGCTCAGTCTCATCAGGGATGGGTTAGTGCCCTTGGACAAGAGCAGCAGCTCCCAAATTTCCTCTGGTGTGTTTGAGAGCAGCTGCATGTTTCTGTAAATGCATTTTGCAGATCATTTTCTGGGGTTAATAATTACAAGGATCTGATTCAGACAGTAGGTTTCAGCCACACTTTTTCATGGCTCAGTATGATTAAGGGCGGAAGTTCCGGTGTTGGGTGTTCCATGGTGGCCATGAACCGTGACTGACAGATTGGACAGGCAGAAGCTCCAAACAAAACACTAGCTCCCACAGAGCTTTGTGAGCTGGGAAACTGGCCAATTCCTTTTCCCTGGCCTCAGTTTGCTCATGGGTAAGGGAGCTATGTCTTACCTCTTATAAGTGTTAGGAAGACAAATGACTAAAAAAAACCATTGGGTTGAATGACATGCCACCTTTGACATCCAATATGAGGATTTAGCAGAGGGCTCTGCTGCCACTGTGAAACTGCTATCTTCTAAAAATCTGATCTGGAAGAGAAAAGAAAGAATCCAGTGTAAAGCACATACTTTGAAACAGATGCCCCAGTAGACTCCTCCTTAATCTTCACAACCCCTTGAGATACAGTAGTGGGTTACTTAAGTTCCACTAGGGTACAGGAAACAGAGATTTGCAAAGGTTACCCTGGGGCCTGGTACACACAAAAGAGACACAGGCAGGTAAATGAAAGGTCTAGAGCAGGGGTCTCCAATCCTCGGGCTGCGGACTCATATGGGTCTGCGGCCTTTTAGGAACTGGGCCACATGGCAGGAGTTGAGCAGCAGATGAGTGACTGAAGCTGAGCTCCACCTCCCGTCAGATCAGTGATGGCATTGGATTCTGATGGGAGTGTGAACTCCCTATCATGAACTGCACGTGCAAGGGACCTAGGTTGCATGCTCCTTACGAGAATCTAATGCCAGATGATCTGTCACTGCCTCCCATCACCCCCAGATGGAACTGTCTAGTTACAGGAAAACAAGCTCAGGGCTCCCACTGATTCTACATCATGGTGAGTTGTATAATTATTTTATTATATGTTACAATGAAATAATAATAGAAATAAAGTGCACAATAAATGTAACACGCTTGAAGCATCCGGAACCACCCCCCCCCCCCCCACCCACCCAGTTCATTGAAAAATTGTCTTCCATAAAACCAGTCCCTGATGTCAAAAATGTTGGGGGCTGCTGGTCTAAGGGAGAACCAAGATTTAGGGATCCCAACCCAAGCCCTTTCACTTAAATTACACATTGTAATTGCATAATGACATAACATGTGAATCAATTCCTCTTGTAAATTCATTACAAGACAGAGTTAAATTCCTCTTTGTCTCTCCTTCTGTAAATGTCCACATTCTTCTAGGAGGATTCACTGCTTTAGGTTTGCTGAATATTTTTAAAGATCTTGTGCTATGCACGCATATACAGATATCTGTACCCCTGGAAAACCTATGGAGTGATTTTATGCATATGTACCCATGTTCTGTGTATGTGTTTTTAAAGTAGAAATGGAACCACGTCATATACATCACTCTGCAACTTGTCTTTTGCACTGAACAATACCTCTGGAGGATTTGTTATTACCTGTACATGTCAGTCTACTTCACTTGATTTAACTGCTGCTGAAGCTTCCAAGCTTTGGGTATCCCCAGCCTATTCAGCCGTTCTCTTATTGGTGGACATTTTGATTGTTCCCATTGTTTGCTAAAACAAATGTAGTGAACACCCCATACACGCCTCTTTGTGCACACACGTGTCTTTCTAAAGTAGATTCCGTGAAGTTGGATTGCTTCATGGTATGCAGGGTATGCTCAGTTTTATTTTTTAGTAGAAATATCTCCAAAATAGATACATGTATTTACACCAGTGGTGTCTGAGAGGATACTTCCCCTATTTTCTTGGCCAATATTGATATATCATCAATTTAAAAAAATGTTGCCAATCTGCTGGCAAAAAAAGAGTATGATCTTTCACTTAAATTTACATTTTCCTGATTACTGGTGAGGTTGGGCATTATTTTATATGTTTGTTGGCTATTTATGTTTCTTCTTTTGTAAAATCCTTTAATCTACTTTTTACCCATTTTTCATAGTGTTGCATGACTTTTTTTTCTCGCTAAATTTTTGGAGTTCTTTATGCATCCTGAATCCTAACCTTTTAGGATCTATTTTCTCTTGGGTTACTTGACATCTTAACATTATAGTGTATTTCTCTCTCTCTCTCTCTCTCTCTCTCTGTGTGTGTGTGTGTGTGTGTGTGTGTGTGTGTTTTCAAACAGAAGTTTCTAATTTTGATATGATCATACACTACTGAGCTTTTCTTTTATGAATTTTAATTTATGTTCTGTCTATGAATGCCTCCTCTATCCCCAGTTCATAAACATATTTTTTCCTATTATGAAGCCCGTGTATTTTTCTGGCCAGGGCATAGCATGAATCTATATACCTTCTATCAGGCTCAGGGCTGCTGCATGAGCAAGGATACTGACATTCTGTCTGGGGAGCAACCATTTATACTTTAACTTTCAATTGGATTCAGCTGCAGGGTGATCCTCAGGAATATGCTTCTTAGGTAGCCTAAGGGGACTGGCTTAGGCTGTAGCAAGAAGCTTTTGAGGGCCATCATCAAACAGAAACATTTAAACCACAAATCCAGAAAAGCTATGGAATGACTTTCTTCAGAGATAGCCAAAACCCAGATGGATTTATTACCTTAGGATATTTAGGGTAAGTCCACACTTGAGAAGGTTCAAATGATCTGCTACAAGTTACTTGGCCTTCCCACCGGCAGCACTGTCTAATGGAAACACAACTCAAGCTGCATAAGTATTTTAAGACTTCTAGTAGCCACATTAAAAAATAAGTAAAAAGAAATAGGTAAAATAATTGTAATGATTTAACTCAATATATCCAAAATAGTATCACTTCAACATGTAATCAAGACTACATATTATTAATAACATATTGTACATTCCTTTTTTTGTATGAAGTCTTTGACATTTGGTGTGTATTTCTGCTCAAAGCCCATATCAATTCACAGAGACACATTTCAAGTGTTCAACAGCCCCATATGCCTAGTGGCTACTGTATTGGACAGAGCAGCCCTAAGGATTAAGACTGCAAAAGATCTATGATGTGCTGAAAGGCATCTTCTCTATTTATATTAAAGTGATTAAGCAACCACAGTCTGAATTTTTAAGTACATCCTTCACCCTCCCCCCATCCTTTGTTCTCCTAACACAAGTGTATTATAACTTCAATTGATCCCACCTGATGTAGACTAATCTTCCTAAAGCAGTTTTGTTTGGATTCTTTCCTGGAGAGGATGTTGCTGCCAAAGAAGACTTTTAGGAGGAGGTGAAGTTAAGCGGAAACTTGGAAGGTGGGCAGGAATTAGCCAGAGGTCAGAGGGAACTGTGTGATTGAGGATGTGGCTGCAGTGTACAGGCTGAGAGTCAAGTAGACCTCAGATCCTACAGAGACGTATAGGTCCTGCTGAGAACTTGAACTGGATTCTGAAGATAATGGAGTCATCAAACATATGCAGTAGAGAGTATGGGAGAGAGGCAGGATTTGAGGCAAGGAAATTGGTTTGAAGGAAAGTGCAAGATCCAGGTTAAAAATAAATGAGGGCCCAAGTTAAGGCAATGCATTCATTCATTCCTTCATTCACTCTACAAACACTTAATGTCTACTGTGTGAGAGCTGATGTCTCAAGTGCTGGAGGTTAAGTAGGAAAACAAGCATGCAAAACCCTCTGCCCTCACAGAACTTCAACATCCTGTGGAGAAAGGAGGTAGATGGTGATGAACAAGGGTGATCCTCAAGTTTCAGGTCTTGCTTGGTGAATGATGGGACCATTTTCTGAAATAGACATTACAAGAGGCAGAACAGGCTTTGGGAGAAATAATGGATTCAACTTCATCTATTTGACAAAGGTTTGGATGTTTGGCAGATACTCAAGTGGAGCTACCCAGCAAGCTGTTGGATATGCATATTTGGATAATTCTGGAATAGATGCGGAAGCCATGGCATATTAATTGTATAACACCCCTGGGAGTGAATGAGATAACCCTGGGAGGATGTATGGAAGCAAGAGTCACAACTCAAATGATTACAGGGCTCAGGTGAGTCATGAATGTATGTGAATTGGGTCATATGTGAAATAGAGTGTTGTTTTTGTGGCTAAACAGAGAGTATATTCTGTCTAAGGCAGCAAGATTTGGCTGGTGGACCACCAGTTTGCAATTCCTACACTTTTGGAACTTCTTTCTATGCCTCTTGTCTCATTTTTCAAATAAATATTTTTATGGCAGGCAGCTAGCTGTTCATGAAAACCCATTTCCTCTTCTGAGACACTCATTGCAGTTCCTAGCCTCCTTGCCATTACCAGTGGCCACGACTGGGTTCTAGCCAATGGGATATGAGCTCAATTTTCAGCCAATTCCTTAAAGAAGAGGGTGTGCCCCTCCATACTCTCTCCTCTTCCTCTGGCTCTATATACATGATGATGAAGTCTAGAGGATTTTGGAGTCACGAGATGGAAGGAACCAGGAATAAGGCCACCTCCCAACCAGGACATCTTCTTTTGACTATTATCTGAGTGAAAAATAAACCTTTGTGATGTTTGAGCCATTATACACGTTTGGCCCTGTTTGTTACTACAGCCTAGCCTAACTTAAGAAATCCATGCTAAACCACACTAATCCTGGCTATGACATCTCTAAGGTCAGGGACCATGTCTGTCCAGTTCATTCACGGATCCTCAACACATAGCCCAGGACATAGCATGCAGTAGGTACTTAATACAATTTCTTGACAACGCTAGCTGTGTTTTATTGAGCATGTTTTATGTGCCAGTCACTACACTAGATCTTTTATATATTGTGCATTATTTCATTTCATGTAATGACAACTCTATAAGGAAGGTTCCAATATTATACTTTTTTCCTGGTGAGAAGATTGAGGGTTGGAAAGCTTATAGCTGGTATTTGAAATGAGGCAGGGTGACTCCAAAACACACACTCTAAAACACCAGTACATGACCACGCATACTCATTTTAGCATTTTAACTCAAGTATTTTCTCCCACCAAGAATGCCCTCAACCCCTCCTCCCCATTTATTGAAGCCTGCCTTCTGCATCCTTCCTAGCACCCATACAATCATTCTATCCTTTAATTAGTCCAGCAGGAATTTCATATATATCATTACTACAACAGGGATTCCATGTATTTGTCTGCTTCTAGAAAGAAGTTATCTTGAGGGTAGCACAATCTCTTAGACATTATTCATCTGAGTGTTCCTTAAAACATACGGGAAGATGGAGAACCTGCCATGTGCCAGGCACCCTAGGCACTGAGGACTAAACTGTAAATAGGACAGAGACAATCTTTTCTTTTGAAAAGCTCTACTCTTGTGGGAGTAAACAGACATAAAAAATGCATCACAGCACAATGTAACCTCCGCATTAATAGACACAGAAGAAGAGCGGGGAACCAGTTCTTTCTGGAGTAGGAAAGAAAGGACTCCCAGAGCAGGTGACCTTTACCTGAGCTTCTGAAGAGTGAGTAAAAGTTCTCCAGCTGTTTAAGAGGAATCTTAATTAGTGGGAAAAGCATGTACAAAAGTGTGGATACATCAAGATGCAGGAGTTCTTCTGGATGGATGAGGTATTGGCTTGCTAAAATGTAGGATTCCTTCATTGATTCATTAATTTATTCAACAGATACTGAGTAAACCTAGAATGTGTCAGGGATTGCACTAAATGTAAAGGATTCAAAACTGAGCAAAAGAGATATGATCCCTGCCCTTGTGGAGCTTAGAATCCAGCAGGGATGGCAGCTGACTACAAAGCTCTAGCAATCCTGTGTGAGAGGAAAAGAAGAAGGGATAGCCCACATGTAAGTGCGAAGCTGGAGAAGTGGGCTTTGACACCATTCTAGGGAGAAGGAAATCTCTTGTCAATCTATCACCAAGTCCTGCCTCTTCCGCATCCTTGATAGCTCTCAATTGTGTCCAGTCTTCTCACTGCCACTATTCTCAGTATAGGTCATCATCTCTTCCTTGAATGAACGTGATAGTCTTCTAAAAGGCTTTCTTGCCTGTCATCCCCCGCCCCCACCCATTGTCTTCAATACAAACAGAGGGATCTTTAAAAAATCAAAATCTGTTCATGTTATGCCCTGTGGTAGGCAGAATTCTAAGACAGCCCCATAATCTCCATCTCCCTGGGGGCTACTTTGGTGATTATATTACAGTACACAGCAAAAGGGTTTTTTCAGATATAGTTAAGGTTACTAATCAGTCAACCTTAAGATAGAGAAATTATCCAAGTGGGTTTGACTAATCAAGCACTTTAAAAGCAGAGTTTTCTCTAGCTAGTGGCAGAAGAGGGTGGTAGATTAATTAGAAGCAAAGGAGGACTGGATGGATTTGACATGTGGTTGCTGACTTTAAAGTTGCGGGGAGGGGGGTGGATATCCTACAGAAGGGATCTGAGAGAGTCCTGTAGGAGCTGAGAGTGACCCTGGAGGACAGCCAACAAGAGAATGGGGACCTCAGACCTACAACTGAGAGGAACCAGATCATGCAAACAACCTGAATGGATTTGGAAGTGGGTATTCCCCCAGAGCCTTCAGACAGGAACTTGAACCAGCCTATACCTTGCCTTTTGCCTCGGACATCCTAAGCAAAGTATGCAGCAGCCATGCCAAGTAGGACTTGTGATCTACAGAACGGTGAAGTAATAGATGGGTGTTGTTTTAAGTCAGTAAGTTTGTGATAATTTGTTACACAGCAATAGAAAACTAATACACCTCCCACCTTTCCAACCCTCCAATAGAACTACTGGGGATTTACCAGGCCCAGGCAGTTAATCGTTACACCAGTTCTATTAGGGAGGTATTTTTATTATCACCATTTCACAGACCAGGAAACTGAAGCTCAGTGAGATTAATACTTTTCCTAAGGTTATAGAGCTAGTAAGTGGTGCTGAAATTTTTACTTGGCTGTTCTGACTCCAGATTTGCACTCTATGCGTTCTCATTGTCTTTAAGATAAATCCAAACACATAAGCATGGAATTAAAGGCCCTTCCTGACCCCGTTTCTGTTCAATTATCCAACTTCAATTTTAGACACTCCTCTCAAATTCCTGACAGCCCCCGTAACTAACATGCTGTTGATTCCTGACTGCACTACAATCCCTTCTAGAATGCTGCTTGTTTCTCCCCTCCATCTGCTTTACTTTTGGCAGACTCTAATGGTCCTTTGGGTCTTGTCTAAGACACCTCTTCTGGGGGAAAGCCTTCCTTGCCCCTCCGAGATGGGTTGGATGCCACTCCAGATTCCCCTAGAACCTCATGCTCTCCCTTATCAGAGGACACAGGACATTGTGTTGGGAATGTTTACTTGGCTGTGCTCTCCCACTAGATTGTGAACTCCTCGAAAGCCAGAACTGGTGATTAGTTCATTGTCACATCCCTAGCGTAGGACCTGGAGCACAGTAGGTACTCAATAAATATTTGCTGAGTGAATCACTGAATGAACAAAAGTGCTTTAGCCAAGAGGCAATGAGGAGCCATCCAAGGTCTTGAAGAAAGGGAGTGAGCTTATTATTACACCTGTGCTCACAAGGACAAGTTCAGGGTAAGCCTTGCACTCAATGGACCATCCTCATCAGCAGTTAAGGATGAAACAAGTTCATTTGCATTGTGGCCTTGGGTTTCTTGTCCTGTAAAGCTTGGCTGTTATCTCTTCTGGACCACATCTGAATATTACAAAATGCCAGAAGCCTTCACAGTTTCCCCTTATGGAGGTGGAAAGCATAAAAATAGCTTGTAACTTGGGTCTGGGCCCTGAACTCCCACTAGAATGAGGAGCCCCTCTCCCAAGAAGGCTGTGGGAAGCTGAGGTGAAGGTGACGTGGAGACCCACTTACGTGACACTACAGGGAACGGGCAGCCCCGCCTCTGAACGTCTGTCCCCCTCCAGCCCAGACCGTTCCATGCCTGCACTTGCTCCCGGAGCACATTGCCGAATCTTGCTCTCCTTAGATATGCAAATATTGCTTCCTGTCGAGGAAGACTGGGAGGCCTTCCGCGTTAGAGGCAGCGCTTATAGCGCTAGCTGGTCGTGGAATGCGATTACAGCGTCTCCACTGGAGACCGCTGAGTGCCTCGGTTTCCCTGTCTGTGCAAAGTGCACTCCCCAGACGCCGCTGAATCGAGGGACCGGGAAATGCGCCTGGGGGCGCCAGGAAAGATGAGAAGATAAAGTTACGATGCGTCCAGCTAGCTATAGACACAAGGAGAGGAGGAGCCAGTAGCCCAAGGGAGACGCACAGCTGATCCGTGCCGAGGCGCGAGCTCCACTCCCTGAAGTGGAGGGGCCCTTGCATCTTTCCTTGCGTAGGCGCATGGCAGAGCAGCGATTTGGCGAAAAGGGCCAAGACTCAGGATGCCCGCATTGCGAGCGAGGGGCGGACGGGGCGCACGGGGCGCGGCAAGGCTGCGAAGGGCGGGCCTGGGCCCTGAGCCTCCTGCACTTCCAGCCACAGCTCTGGGCCTTGGGGGCGGGAAAGGGTGGAGCCACGTGGGGAGGAGCAAAACCCGGAGGTCCCGGGCACCTTGGGCAGAGCCAGAGCGGCGGGAGCCGGTCCCGGGCGCGTTGCCCCGGGAGCGCCCGTCGTCCGGGTAGAGCGCAGCCGCAACCGTGACCACAACCGCAGTCGCTTTCCAGCCTGCCTTCGGTGCGCAGCGGGGGAACAGGGCTAGTGCAGCCGCCGGAGTGGGGCACGGGCTCCTCTCCCATCCCAGAGCTACTGGGCTGCCCTTGCTGTCCTCGCCGCCCCAGCAGACCCCGGCCGGACCTGCCACCTGCGCCCTGGTTGCGCCATGGATCCTTCGGAAAAGAAGATATCGGTGTGGATCTGCCAGGAAGAGAAGCTGGTGTCCGGCCTCTCCCGCCGCACCACTTGCTCCGACGTTGTGCGAGTGCTTTTGGAGGACGGCTGCCGGCGGCGACGGAGACAGCGGCGGAGCCGGCGGCGGGGGTCGGCCGGCGATTCGCATGGCCCGGGAGAGCTGCCCGAACCCCCTGACGAGGACGACGGGGACGACGACGAGGCGCTGCCGCAGGGCATGCTGTGCGGGCCCCCGCAGTGCTATTGCATCGTGGAGAAGTGGCGCGGCTTTGAGCGCATCCTCCCCAACAAGACGCGCATCTTGCGCCTCTGGGCTGCCTGGGGCGAAGAGCAAGAGAATGTGCGCTTTGTGCTAGTGCGCAGCGAGGCATCGCTGCCTAACGCCGGCCCCCGCAGCGCCGAGGCGCGCGTAGTGCTGAGCCGAGAGCGCCCCTGTCCGGCCCGCGGGTCCCCGGCGCGGCCCAGCCTGGCCATGACCCAGGAGAAACAGCGGAGAGTGGTGCGCAAGGCCTTTCGCAAACTGGCCAAGCTCAACCGGCGGCGCCAGCAGCAGCCACTGTCGTCCTGTTCGTCCACTTCGTCGTCCACTGCCTCGTCCTGCTCTTCGTCGCCGCGGACCCACGAGAGCGCGTCGGTGGAGCGCATGGAGACGCTGGTGCATCTGGTGCTCTCCCAGGACCACACCATTCGCCAGCAGGTGCAGCGGCTCCACGAGCTGGACCGCGAGATCGATCGCTACGAGGCCAAGGTGCACCTGGACCGCATGCGGCGTCACGGGGTCAACTACGTGCAGGACACTTACTTGGTTGGGGCAGGCATCGAGCTCGACGGGTCCAGCCCGGGAGAGGAGCCAGAAGAGGTGGCGGCGGAGGCGGAGGCGGAGGCGGCGGAGGTGGCGGCGGCGGAGGCGGCATCCCCTTTAGACGGCGAGGCGCAGGCGGCGGCGCTGGAGGAGCTGGCCCGGCGCTGCGACGACTTGCTGCGACTTCAGGAGCAACGGGTTCAGCAGGAGGAGTTGCTGGAGCGCCTTTCAGCCGAGATTCAGGAGGAACTCAACCAGAGGTGGATGCGGCGGCGCCAGGAGGAGCTGGCGGCGCGGGAGGAGCCCCTGGAGCCCGACGGTGGCCCCGACGGCGAGCTGCTGCTGGAGCAGGAACGGGTCAGGACGCAGCTCAGCACCAGCCTTTACATCGGGCTGCGGCTCAACACGGACCTAGAGGCCGTCAAGTCGGACTTGGATTACAGCCAGCAACAATGGGACAGCAAGGAGCGCGAGCTACAGGGCCTTTTGCAAACTTTGCACACTTTGGAGCTGACGGTGGCACCGGATGGGGCTCCTGGCTCTGGCGGTCCCTCGCGGGAACCTGGGCCTCAAGCCTGCGCCGACATGTGGGTGGACCAGGCCCGTGGACTGGCCAAGAGCGGTCCTGGCAACGACGAAGACTCGGATACGGGACTGAGCTCTATGCATAGCCAAGACTCGGATTCCGTGCCCATGTGCGAATCCCTTGTGTAGGGGTGGGGGGCGGGGGGCGGGAACAGGGATCTCTTTTTTCTTGCAGAATGCAGTGGGCCGGCCGGCTCAGGGACTTGAAACCAGGCTGTTGCGAGCCCAGAGCTCCGGCCGGGCAGCAGCGCTCCTACTGGGCTGGGCCAGGGGAGGGCTTAGGACGCCTGCCCAGCCTCGCGCTCATCTAGCTCCGGGGTGAGTGCAGAGCAGGGTGAGGGTCGAAGAAGTAGGATCCTCAATACAAGCTCTTTAAAGAGAGGGAAGGAGGGAGGAGGCGAGAACCCCCTATATTGGAAAACAAACACCCCAAGGAAATTGACGTGGTCCGAGCCCATTTTCAAAGTCAGGAAGTATTACGGAGATTTCGCTACTCTTCTGTATGGGAAGGACTGATGGCAGCTAGAACTTTAGTCTGTGGTATGAAGTGCTTTAAAAGAAACACTTGGATGAAAAGGAAATTCCTTGAATGTTAATTGTGACTGTAAACGTGTTAAAACTAGCCAAAGAGTAACCACTGGTGTCGGTCTCTGCCTTTCTTACATCTTTGATAAAACCCATAGGCACCAAAATCCTGGCTGTTTACATTTCTGCAGATTTGGGAATTACCCATCTGCTAAATAATTTGTCTTTTATTTTCTTTCAAAGGCTAAACTGTATCGAAGTCTAACCATGTATTTCCTCCTAGTAAACACGATAGATGTTAAAAGGGAATTCTTTCCCCAAAATAACCTTTTATTATTACAAAAGCCAAACATAATCATTTGAGATATAAAATCCTGGCAAACATAATCGTGGTTAAAATTTAATCTGGGCCCTTTGGGATCTGTCCCTACAAAGGCAGGTGTGTTGTCCTTTAATTCATATTGCCACTTCATTGACTCAATCACTGTTATTTCAGAAAAAAATAAAAGGAAGTAGCAGAATTCAAGTTATGCAAAACAAAACTTGCTGTCTAACAAGCACTCTTTGAAAGCAAAGATGTTTTAGTGTTCAGCTTTTAAATTCAGCTATGTGAGTAAAACCAACCATGACCTCAACGGATTTTACCCAGACTCGTCTAACTTCAGTATATTTTGTCAGAGATTAATCAGTTACTTGTTCAAACTTAAATTGAGATAGTGTAAATATCAGGGTTTCCTAGATAAGGCCAGAAAAGAAAAAAAATAAAACAATCTCATAGTACTCCTTGGGTGAACAATTTGATTAACGATGGCACGTAGCCATAGAAAAAAAGATAAAAAGTGAGTTAAGAACTTGAATTACTCTTGTCTGGCACATGCCTATGCACATGCCAGGAGATGCAAGTGCAACACCATCTCAGTAGCTGGCGACAGAGCTGGTGTGGACTCCATGTAATTGTTCCAGTTATTTCAATTAAAACTTATCAGTTGTAGCTAGTTGTTGGCCCCGCGGAAGGAGCCTGCTGGCCGATTTCCCTCTGCAGCTCAGTACTTCTGAGGAATGTGGGATCTAATCTGTCCTGAGAAGGTTATTAACAATGGGGCATGTGTGTGGTACCAGCATGGTGCAGAAGCCTCTTATCAACCTACTCTTGAGGGGCTGGCTCCAGTTTCAACACTACATGTGAAGATAACTTAAGAGGTCTTGCTTTATACAGAAGTTCCTTCCCTTGCAGAGATTCTCTATCTGCTTGTTGCCAATGGGAGCCTGCCCTTATGACCTCCTCAAAGCACTGTTTGTGCTGTCTCCTTTTTGGAGACAGCACCCCCCACCCGCCCCGCACTGCCACCACCACTGCCCTGGTATTACAACATGTGTGCCTGTTTGCAGATTTTCAAGTAAAAATGGGAATTTAAAGGCCATTTTCTTAATTGATGTTTTCAAAAGACATTAGCTGGCGTAACTGTGGTTTTTTAGTTTCATCTGATGCAGGAAATGTCTATGCATTTGGTCTTGAACATGATTAAAATGAGGAAGGGACTGAAAAAAACCCACCATCCCCAGGCAATCATTTGATCCCATAAACACGAAACCTAATGATAGCTTTCATTTTGAGGCAGAGGTAAAATCCTCATTAGAGTGTGACAAAATGCTACTTGTCTGAATGGTTTATGCTGACAATGGGCTGACCTGGTGGTTTTAAAATTATTGTGCTGTTTTTCCCCCTCAGGGTGGTAGGGGAGTGATTCTTGGACGTTTATTAACTCAAAAAGAACGCAGAAGTTGGCAGAACAGAACTGCCTGGCAGAAAGGGGCTGTTTTCCTTTTCACTATTATTATTTTAAACTTTGATGGGCTGCTGACGTCAGCAAATATGCTTGACGCCTGTAAAGCAAATAAGCCACATCACAAGTAGAAGGCCTGTGGGATTTTCTGGTGCTCTATTTCTAGAACCTTCCCTGTCCTGACCATTTGAAGGTGCTTAGTCAACTGTTCAGGCAGCTGCGAGGCTTTATTGATAACAAATGGCAGCCTAGTTGGCCCATTTTTTTTCTTTTATCCAAATCAATTATATTCCTAAAAGGCACTCTCTGTGAGTAGAAGAAAGGAGTGTGCAGAACAGGCTGGCATGGGGGAGCAGGGAGGAAGGAGACAATAGTTCTTTTTACTAAGAGCTTTTGCAAGCCTGAGAAAGGTGAAATACAGGTATAAAAAGCACCAAAACAGTGCCTGTGCATAGGAAATGCTTAATAAATGCTAAATACTTCAAGTTTTAATTCACGTTTATGGTCACCATGGCACTAAGAATGAGAATAAATGCATCACGGGGAATGTACCAATGTCAGGATTTCAGGGCCCCTGGGAAAATTAATTCAGCTCCTATTCTGCAGCTCCACAAATTAAAAGGTATGAAATGTAGGTCCCTTAGGTCACCCCCACCTTTTTAGATAATTTATTGTATTTTTGATCTGAGTTATCCCAGTGTCAGCCATCTCCCAAGCCAAAAGATTCCATATGGCGTCTCTGTGTTTGTTTATTTCCTTATAAAGTGTGTTTATTTTTTGCTGATTAGAAAAGTTGTGTACACTATAGTCCTTACGATGAACCTGAAAATAACATAAATAAAAAGGCAAGAAAAGTCATTCTAAATCTCTGTACCAAAAACCTGTCACTACCAAGATTGGTATATTTACTTCCAAACCTTTTGAATTGTGCAGATTTCGTATTTGCTTCTGTATTTAAAAATATATAATTTTGATAAGATTGTATATACATGTTTATACTCAGGTTTTGACAGACTGCCTGTAAACAGATCCACCCATCTGGTGGATATACCATAGTTTACAGAACTGCGCATGTTATCAGTTTGTTTCCCATACTTTTTTTTACTGTTATAAAATAACACCGTAATAAGTTTCTTTGTGCATGTATCTGTTTACCTAATTAGACTCCCACCCTCCCCACAATAAGATAGGTTTCCAGAAAGAGAATTCCCAGGTCAGAATACAAACATTTAGAGGCTTGATACTCACTGCCAAATTGTTTTCAAAACATTTGTTCTAATTACAGTCAGCTATGCATGAGCATGCCTGTTTCACTACAGCTTAGCTTTCATTAGATATTATATTTTGTTAAGAAAATATTTTAATCAAAATTTACTAATTAATTCTTCGTGGCCTCAGGAAGCCAAAGCTGACAATCACTGACTTAAAATATTCTTAAAACAGCAAGGGTGGGCCCGTGGATCAGAAGTGTTAAGAGGGTGTGGTGTTTTCTCTCCTTTCCATTTTTTTTCCTTCCCTGAGTACTTGCTTAAGGTAATATTAATAGACTTTTATCTCATATCAGAATTGGTCAATGATCTGAGAACAGAAGGGGCAGAAACTCTACAGAAGCAGGACTAAGGAGATACCAAATTGAATCAGAGTTATAAAAAGAAAATATTCGTTATCTTTTTCATCTTGAGTCTAGTGGAAAAGGCTATTCTTAGAAAGCGATGCCATAAAACATATTTGATTTTGTGCTTCTCCAAGCCCACCTCTAGCAAAAATTAAATCAAATTAAAATAAACGCATAAACCAAGTTGTTTATAAGTAGTCTGTAATTAACAGTTTAGATTTTTCTAGGAATTTCTTTCTAAATAAGATACACACTTGAGGTTGTTCTTAGCATCTTGAAAAGAGAAGATTTGATTATGACAATCTGTGAAACTTCCATTGTGAAAATGCTTGTGAAATTTGTTTTCCCAAGCAGAAAAGAAGGAAGATGAGGAGGAACCAAGTTTTCTTGAGTATTTTTGAAATGCCAGATCCTTGTGTTGAGTATTTTCACATGTATTTTCTCTGCATTAATCTTGTGAGATAGAACGTTTTAATCTCCAATGTTTACAGATAAAGGAAATACGCCATTCAGTTCATAAGTAAGAGATGCAGGATTCCAACCCAAGCCTGACCACAAAACCTGTGCCCTTGCTGCTACACACACCTGACGCATTATGCACAGTAAGTGTTCAGCACATCCAGAAGAAAGAGTCCCCAAGGCTCCAGAGTGTTGCCTTCGGAAAGGCTTGAGAGATGATCAAAGTCTTGTCCAGGTATTTCGTACCAGGGAGGTGGAGTACTTTTTAGAAGGTCACACTTTTGCTAAATCTACTAGGTGAAGATTTAGCAAAAGACAGAGGAGGGGAATTTCTTATGTAAATATTTGGGCAGCTGTCTGGGAGAATGAAAAAAAAATTCTTAAAAAATGAATACTCCCTGTATTAGCTTGGAGGTTTTGACTGAATGCCCCATGTACTGTTGTTGCTCTGCAAAGCGCAGGTGCATAGTCAGTCAACAACATGGACTCCTCAGCCATCAGGGAAGACAGCTGTGTGCTAGTCACACTCACATCTGGAAGGTGGTACCAACCATGGCCGTGCTGGTGGGAGCTGTCCCCAGCACTTTTAACAGGCTTTATTTTTGTTTGAGCCTCTGGGTACATGAGAATGTGGGAGGAGTCGAAGGAGGGAGTGCCAGGCTTTCCAAGGATCTTTGTGTGTGGCATTAGGTATGCTCACCTGGCTCAGTGCATCTTTGGCCACAATGACCCCATTGTGCTCATGGAGACCTTGCATGGGTTGCTTTGAAGGCCTGCTGCCCCCAGCCTCTCCCCTTCTCATCCATTCCCATGCAAATCTTTCCTGTTTCAGACACTTCTAGGATTTCCCATAGCTTTCAAGATGAAATCCACATTTCTTAGCAGGATTGAGAAGGTTGTTGGTTTTCCAGCTCAAGATCCCTCCTTTAGGTCCACCCTCCCCCACTTAAGACCATGGAATTGAGTTGATCCTATTTCTTCATTCAGGTCACAATATCATCCTCCTTTTATGCATGTGCCCTTTTCTATCTTCATTTTACTTCATGTTCTCCTTCCTCCCCATTCCCACTCCCATTTCCCTCCTTGCTCTTATGATAGGCACCTATTCCAATGTATTAATCTACAACCTTCCAAACCATCTTAGATATTCAAGGCTGACATGTTGCACGCTGTGCGCTAGTCACATTTGTAACTAGCACACAGTGTGCAACATAGCAGCTCCCATTCCCACTCCTTTTTCCCTCGTTGCTCTCATGATAGGCACCTATTCCAACATATTAATCTACAACCTTCCAAACCATCTTAAATATTCAAGGCTGCCATGTTGCATACCCTCAAGGGGCACCATTCATGTTGTAGTCTGGCATCTTTCCCCAGAGGGCACCATTTGCATGGAAAACTGTGTGAATGGTAACCCTGAGGCTGAGCAATGTGCCGGCACAGTTCATATGCTTGTGTATGTATATGTATCCTTGACAGTAGACTGAAACTGTCTGTATGCTTGTGTTTAATATATATGACTTTATTGAGCTATAAAACTTATTATATTACTTTCTTTTTCACATGACATTATGTTTGTGCAAGCATTCTGCATTGGTATATGCAAATTTAGACCATTATTTTTTTACCTGCATGGTATTCTGTCACTTTCTGTCTTTCCTTAGTGAGTGATATCTAGGTCGTCACCCATTCTTTGCTATCTCAAACAAGGTGTCGATGAACACAGATAGAAATCGGTGGACATATGTGAGTGCTGAACTGCAAGATTGCTCTGCCAAATTGCTATACCCGGTTAGGCTCTTATTAGGAGTGAAGATTTCCATATTCCCCACAAGCACTTGATATTGATCAACCTTCTACTATTTGCAAATCTGCTTTAATTTGCATTTCTTTAAAATCTAGTAAAGTTGTGCTTCATCTGCTTATTATCCTTTAGGTCCCCCTTTTGTTAATTGCCTGTGTTGTTATTGACCATTTTTCCCTTGGGTTTCACTTTTCTGGCAGATTTTCAGAAGTTCCTTACATATTCTGAACATTACTTTCTTTTAACCTTAGAGCAAGTGTGAATATCTTGTATCTGTTCTCCATCTTTAACTGTGTCCCTGGTATCTGTTGTTGAAAATGTCTTTACTTTTAATGTAGTCAAATTTAGCATCCGCCTCCCCTGCGGCTTGTGGTTTGGGGTTCTTGTTTAAGTAATGAAGTCACAAAAATATGGTTCTATATATTTTCTTCTACTAGCCTTATACTTTATCTCTCTCTCTCTCTTCAGTTCTTTCTTCCTCTATCCCTCCTTTCTTCCTTCCCCCTTATTTCTTCTTCACAGACGAAGTGAAATACTTCTGCGGAAATAATCTTTATCTTATCAAGTTTTACCCTAAACAATAGTTTAAATCCTGATTATCCTGAAATGTAGACTAAATTTTTGTATTTTTGGTAAAGACAGGGTTTTGCCACGTTGGCCAGGCAGGTCTCGAACTCTTGGCCTCAAGGGATCTGCCTGCTTTGGCCTCTTAGAACAGTGCTGGGATTATAAGCAAGAGCCACTGAGCCCAGCCTAACTTTCTTTTTCTTTTTTTTTCTTTTTTGACAGAGTCTTGCTCTGTCACCCAGGCTGGAGTGCAGTGACATGATCTCGGCTCACTGCAAGCTCCACCTCCCAGGCATTCTCCTGCCTCAGCTTCCCAAGTAGCTGGGACTACAGGCGCCCACCACCACGCCTGGCTAAGTTTTTTGTATTTTTAGTAGAGACAGGGTTTCACTGTGTTAGCCAGGATGGTCTCGATCTCCTGACCTTGTGATCCGCCCACCTCAGCCTCCGCAAGTGCTGAGATTACAGGCGTGAGCCACCGTGCCCGGCCCCAGCCTAACTTTCTTACGTTTTATTTTTATTTACCAGTGTTCAAAATAATGAGGTTGTCCACTAGCATTCTCCAAAGGTGACTAATAGTTTTTCTTGTTTGTTTGTTCATCTTTTTTAGGATAATTATAAAATTTTAAATTTAAAGTATTTCATTTGTTTCAAACCATTGTGGTTATTAATATTACTGATGCTCCATTTACCTATGTAACAAACTTGTACATCCTGTACAGGTTCCCTGGATCTTAAAATAAAAGTTGAAGAAAAAAATGTTGATGCTCAAATTGTCCCCTCTTTAGCTACTGGGAGCCTTTTCAGGTCAGCTTCTGAATTCTTTTCACACAATTTTCATAGTCTTTGATAGTGTTCTTTGCTCTCTGGTAGGTCAAACTATTTCAGGCTCCTACTGTTCATTTTCTGGGCCAGTCCTGAAATCAACCATCATTATAAGGAGTCTTGATTCCTTTCAGTGGGAAATGATATTTAGAAGCCAGAGTCTGGATGCTAGGGGTGCTCGTTGCCACTAGGTTAGTGATTGCTTTTAGGGCTTTTCAGAGTCAACGTGTAGAAAATATGTTTTTGTTTTATTATTATTCTTTTGTTTGGTTTTTGTGTTGTTTTCTATTATTTTTAAAATTGTGGTGTAATATATATAACATAAAATTAATCATTTAAACAATTTTTAGGGCTGGTGGCTCACACCTGTAGTCCCAGCACTTTGGGAGGCCAAGGAGGGCAGGTTGCTTGAGCCCGGGAGTTCAAGACCAGCCTGGGCAACATGGCGAAACCCTATCTCTACTAAAAATACAAAAAATTAGCTGGGTGTGGTTGTGCATGCCTGTAGTCCCAGTTACTTGGGAGACTTAGGTGGGAGGATCGCTTGAGCCCAGGAGGCGGAGGTTGCAGTAACCTGAGATCATGCCTCTGTGCTCCAGCCTGGGCAACAGAGTGAGATCTTGTCTTAAAAATGTTTTTTTAAGTGTACAGTTCATTGGCATTAAGTACATTCACAGTGCTTTGCAATCATCACCACTATCCATTTCCAGAAACTTTTCATCTCAAACAGAAACTCTGTATCCATTAAACAATAACTCCCAGTTCTTTCCTTCTCCCAGCCCCTGGTGACCTGTATTATCTTTGTAAAGAATGCCTATTTGAGCCATTTCACCATTTAGAATTGGGTTTTTGAGGGGGATGGGAAGTGTTGAGTTGGAGTTCTTTATTTACTTTGGATATTAATTACTTATCAGATATGTTATTTGCAAATATTTTCCCCCATTTGATTGTTTGCCATTATTGAGTGTCTGAATTAGTCTGTTTTCATTCTGCCAGTAAAGGCATACTCCAAACTGGGGAATTTATAAAGGAAAGTTTAATTGACTCACAGTTCCACATGGCTGGGGAGCCCTCACAATCATGGCAGAAGAGCAAGGGATGTCTTACCTGGTGGCAGGCAAGAAGAGAGCTTGTGCAGGGGAATTCCTCTGTATAAAACCACCAGATCACATGAGACTATTATTCACTATGATGAGAATGGCATAGGAAAGACCCACCCCTGTGATTCGATTACTTCCCACTAGATTCCTCCCATAATATGTGGGAATTGTGGGAGCTATAATTTAAGATGAGATTTGGGTTGGGGAACGCAGCCAAACCATATCAGGGTCTTTGATGCGCAAACAGTTTTAAAATTTTGATGAAGTCCAACTTATTTATTACTCCCTTTGTTGTCTGTGCTTTTGGTGTCATATCCAAGAAATTCTTACCAAATCCAACATCATAAAACGTTCTCCCTGGGTTTTCTTCCAAGCATTTTATAGTTTTAACCCTTTTGTGTTTAGGTCTTTAATCCATTTTTAGTTAATTTTTGTAGATGGTAGAAGGTAAGATTTCAACTTTATCCTTTTGCATATGGATATTTAGTTTTCCCAGAACCATTTGTTGAAATTGTTATCCTTTCCCTATTAAATGGTCTTGGCACACTTGTCAAAAATTAATTGACCACACATGCAAAGGTTTATTTCTGAGTTCTCTGTTCTGTTCCATTTGTCTATACATCTTTCCTTAGTCTAGTTCCACGCTGGTTTAATTGCTATAGATTTGTAGTAAAATTTGAAATCAGGAAATGTGAGTTTTCTGTATTTTATCCTTCTTTTAAAAAATCATTTTGGCTATTTTTTGGAAGTACAATATGACTTTTAGGATGAGTTTTTCTGTTTCTGCAAAAAAAAAAAAAAAAAAAGCCAGAGGAATTTTAATAGCGATTGCAGTGAGTCTTTAGATACCTTTGGATTGTATTGTCATATTAAGAACATTGTCTTCTAATGAATGAACATGAGATGTCTTTCCATTTATTTATCTCTTCTTTAATTGCTTTCAGCAATGTTTTATAGTTTTCAGTGTCCAAGTCTTTTGCCTCATTGTTAGAATTATTCCTTAGTATTTTATTTTATTCTTTTTGATCTTATAGTAAATGGAATTTTTAAAAATTCCTTTTTAGATTGTTCATTGTTGATGTATAGAAATGCAACTGATATTTTTGCATTGATTTTGCATGCTGCAACCTAGCTGAATTTATTAGCTCACTTTTTTGTATATGGAATCTTTAAAATTTTCTATGTACAAGATTATGTCATTTGCAAATAGATACAATTTTACTTCCCCTTTTCAATTTGGACTCCTTTTATTTCATTTTCTTGCCTAATTTCTCCGCTTAAAACTTTTAATACAATATTGCATAGAAGTAGTGAAAGTGGACATCCTTGTCTTGATTTTGATCTTCAGGAAAAAACTTTCAGTCTTTCCCTATTGAGTATAATGTTTGCTGTGGATTTTTCATATATAGCCTAAATCATGTTGAAGATGTTTCCTTCTATTACTAGTTACTGAATTAAAAACAAACAAACAAACAAACAAGAAAGGGTGTGTCATTTTGTCAACTGCTTTTTCTGCATAAATTGAGATGGTTATTATTTTTTCTTCTTTTTTTAAATGTGGTGTATTATGTTGATTTTCATACATTGAACCCTCCTTGCAAAACAGGAATAAATCCAACTTGGTCATGGTACATAATCTTTTTAATATACTGCCAAATTTGGTTAGTATTTTGTTGAGTCTTTTATATCAGTATTCATAAGAGATACTGGCCTGTAGTTTTCTATTCTCTAAGTGTCTATCTGGTTTTGGTACCAGGATAATGTTGGTATAGAATGAGTTAGAAAGTGTTTCTTCTTGAATTTTTTTTGGAAGAGTTTGGGAAGAATTGGTGTTAATTCTTCTTTAAATGTTTCATAGAATTCACAAGTGAATCCATCTGATCCAGGACTTTTCTTTACTGGGAGGCTTTTGATTACTGATTCAACTTTCTCACTGGTTATATAAGGTCTATCAAATTTTCCATGTCTTTATGATCTAATTTTGGTAAGTTGTGTGTTTCTAGAAAATCATTTATTTCGTCTAGGTTATCCAATATGTTGGCATACAATTATTCATAATATTCTCTTATAATCCTTTTTGTTTCTATAAAATCTGTAATAATGTCCCCACATTTATTTATGATCTTAGTAATTTGAATCTTCAATCTTTTTTCCTTGGTCAATCCAGCTGAAGATTTGTCAGTTTTGTTGATCTTTTGAAATAATTACTTTTGGTTTTATTGATTTTTCTTTTTTGTCGCTCTATTCTCCATTTCATTTATCTCTGCTCTAATCTTTATTATTCCCTTCTTTCTGCTAGCTATGAGTTTAGTTTGCCTTTCTTTTTCTAGATCCTTAAGGTGTAAAGTTGAGTTATTGATTTGAGATCTTTTAAAAAAATGTTTATGTTTAGAGCTATAACTCTTACTGTTAGCACTGCTTTCACTGAATCTCATTAGTTTTGATGTGCTGTTTTTTTGTTAGTTTTCATTTGTCTCAAGATTTTATAATTTCCTTTGTGATTTATTCTTTGATTTATTCGTTGTTTAAGGGCGTTTTATTTAATTTCCACATATTTGTGAATTTCCCAGTTTTTGTTCTGTTACTGATTTTTTGCTCATTCCATTATGATCAGAAATGATATTTTGTATGATTTCAACTTCTTAAATTTATTAAGACTTGTTTGTGGCCTAACATATGATCTATCCTGGAGAATGTTCCATATGTACTTGAGAAAAATGTGTATTCAGCTGTAGTTGGGTGCAGTGTTCTGGACATACCTGTTAGGTGTAATTTGTTTATGGCACTGTTCAAGTTCTCTATTTCTTTATTTCTCTTCTGTCTTGTGTTCTATCTATTATTGAAAGTGGCATATTGAAGTTTATTTCAACTATTATTGGAGAACTATTTATTTGGTTCTGTCAATGTTTGCTTCATATATTTTGGGGCTCTGATTTCGGTGCATATAGGTTTATAATTGTTATATTTTCTTGGTGAGTTTACCCCTTTATCAATAAACAATGTTTGTCTTTGTTTCTTGTAACAGTTTCTGACTAAAGATTTCTTTTGTCTAATGTTAGTATAACTACCCCAGCTCTCTTTTGGTTACTATTTGCATGAAACATCTTTTCCCATCTTTTCACTTTCAACCTACTTGTGTCTTTAGATTTAAAGTGAATTTCTATATTTTCTATTTGTTGTGACAACATCTTCATACTTTCCTTTAGCTTTTAAGATATGGCTTCCTTTGTTCTTTGGACAGCCCTAAAATAGCTGATTTAGTCTTGTTTAGTAAGTTCTGCTTTTGAGCTTCTTCATTGATAGTTTCTATTGGCTGCTTTTTTCCCCTGTGAACAGGCCATACTTTCTTATTTCTTTGCATGTCTCATAATTTTTTGTTGAAAACAAGACTTTTAAAATAACATAACATTGCAACTCTGGAAATCAGATCCTTCTCTTGCTAGGGTTTGTTGTTGGTGCCGTTTGTCTTTGTTGTTTTTTCTTTTTGTTATTTCTGTTTGTTTATTTAGTAACTTTCTTGAACTAATTTTCTAAAGTCCGTATCCTTGTCATATGACCACTGAAATCTCGGCTCAGATAGCCTAGTGGTCATTAATGATTGGACAGATTTTCTGAAATGCCTGGAACCAATAAGCCTCTCAGCCTTTACTGAGGGGCTATGTGTGTGTATGTGTATGAGTTGGGATATGTCTTCACCATTGAGGGGCTCAGTTTACAACTCTGCTTTAGCTCTCACTTTCTACTTGCTTAGAGCCTAAAGGTCAGTCAGAGCGGGGAGCTTAGGACTTTCTCAGGTCTGTCGTGAGCATGTGCACATTCCTATGCAGGTGAAACCTTCTAGATTTCTAGAAATATTTTAGAGCTTTTCAAAGCCCCCATGGACTATCTCATTCACCAGCTTTTCCTTTTAACTAATTTGATCAGCTTCTTAGTTTTCCCAACTGCAATCACTGCTTCAAGCAGTTGTGATGTTAGATAATTGTCTGTAGTTGTTTTTGACAAATGTCCCCAGGGAAAAAGGTGTTTGCATTGTGTGAGATCTGTGTCAGGTCAAATAAATACCAGCCGGGGAACTGCCAGACAGGTCAAATGTTGGCAAATCTCAGAATGGTACTTTAGCCAGCTCCTAACACATTTGCTCCCTTCCAGTGGTTCCTGAGCTGCTGGTTTTCACTGTGATTACGGGGCTGCTAATTTTCACTGTGATTGTGGGGTTGCTGATTTTCACTGTGATTGTGGGGCTGTTGGTTTTCAAGGCTATGGTGGAGCTGGGGGCAGGGATGGGACGAGGGCAAGTTAAAACACTAGAAAGCATGATGTTCTTACTAAGATTCTGTCATTTTTCTTTATTAAATGCTCTTTGGAGCCTTGCAAGCTTTTGGTTAATTTGAAAAAACTGGGAAAAGTTGATTTTGACAATTTTTTGCCTGTATTCTTGTTGCTTTTATTGCCAAGTGGCTTTTTGGAGGTCGTCACTCTGCCACACTGACATCACTTGTCAAGATTGTTTTCTTCTTTGTTCCCTCTTTTATAGGATGCACAGAATTTTCTTTGGCTGACTTGAAAGTTGCACATTTAATTTTACTCTTCTGTTTCTCCAGACTTGCTAAGAGCCATACTTATGCTTATTTTTCCTGATCAATCTGTAATCTTATCGAATCTGTGTTTGCCTCCAGGCAAGACAAGACCCTTAACACACTACTCTCACTTCTCTGGTCTCTCTCTCTTTTCATTTTGGCATCATCTACAATTTTAGTTCTAGAAAATCTTATTTAACTAATAATAACCTTTCTCTGCCTATTTTACTGGGATTGAATTACATATACACATTATCTTGAGCAGAATTGGTATCTTTAGGATGTCGTATCATTCTGTTCAAGAATAAGATAATACTGCAGTGTAACAAATCACCCCCAAATTCAGTGTGACATAAAATAACAATAATTTATTCTCATGCATGCACCTGTGTGAGGCAGCTGGGGCTTAGTTAATCTAGGTTAATTTCAGCTGAACTTGGCTACAGTCTATGAGTTGGCTTTAGACCTGCTTCATGTATTTCTCATCCTCCTTGAACCAGAGGCATAGAACTTTCCTAAAGCTCCCTTGCAGTTGTTACAGAGGGGTCAGGCTAAACTATTCTTTTTTCATCTGCTTCTGTGGGTCTTGGCTTTTTTAATCCAAGTCAATACACAAATATCACATGATGGCTATGCACCAGGCCTAAGGTTTGGGCCTGCAAAAGCAGAGATAAGTAAGACAGATAGCATTCCATCAGTAAAAATACTCTCTAAGACACTGATAGTAGGATTTTAAATGGATTCAGTATACTAGATTTATGCTTTGTAGGTAACAGTTCTACTTTTAGGAATCTACAGAATATTTGCACAAGAAGTTAAGGATGTAAGTTAGTAATCTTCATTACAGCAATTTTTATAACAATTAAATATTAGAAATCGCCTCAATAGAAGACTAGTTATATAAGCTATAATAATCATATTATTTTATGTTACATAGCTATTAAATAATGTGGATCTGCATTTCTGATGTAGAAGAACACCTATGATATATTGTTAAATAAAAGAAAGCAAGTAAGTGGAAAGAGTATAAACTCATTACTTATTTTTATAGCTCTAAAAATCACTATTTCTTAGCTCTGACCACTGTTAAGTTCTGGAATCAATGACCACCAAGTAGTAATGAGCACCCTAGCACCTATGCTGTGGCATTTAAATATTATTTTTCATTAATAGGGTAAGTGCCCTTTAAAATAATGGCTGATTTCAAATACAGGGCAGGACATGAGTAAAATGGATTTACTACATCTTACATACTAAAAAGCAAGAAAATGGTTAAAAACTTTGTGGTTATGTCTAAAGAACTCAGGGCCAACCTACCAGGCTCCCAATGGCTAAAGATGGGAAAAATTTAAGTTTCAATGAGAATAAAACTGCAATGGACTCGTCAAAACTATAAAAATCCTGAGATTCACAATGATACCACAAAAAAGAAATTAACTCATTAACCAACTTTAGAGATTGCTAGAACACCAACTTGTTTTTCTAGAAATCAGTAATAAAGAGAACATTTATTCTGTCTTTTCTGTATACACTGTGTTTCTAAGTCATCAAACAGTTGACAAAGGAAAGTTCTTTACAAAAGAGTTTTAGCTAACAAATACAGAAAGGATAATTGAATTAGAAAAGTGCCCTTATGCAACTCCTAAAAAGTTGATCACTGATGGATGCTAAAGTGAGTAGATGTCAAGAAAAATTTATAGTGGATATATCAACTGACAAGATTGAAATCCAGTGATCATCCAGTCATGCTTGCCTCTTGGTATGATAAAATAGGAAGTACTCAGCCCTGCCTATCAAATATCGTACCCAAAATAATGGAATCTGAATCTAATCAAGAATCTAGTTCTATTGAGGAGATTACAGGAAATTGGCAGACTAGAGAACATGTGGAATGATATTCTGAGTATGTAATCAGCCAAATCTATGTTGTGGGAAGTTCTACAGAATTAAAACCTCATTTTTTAGTAAATCAATTTTCTAAAAGAAGGAAGGGAAAGGTAACTATTGTAACCATTATAGATGAAAAGAGACTTAAGAGACATGTCAATCATATGGACTTTGGATATTAATTCAAACAAACCTAAGGTAAGAGAAAAAACCCCACACATTGTAAGGACAAAAGAAAGAACAGAATATTATGAAAGATTATTATTTTTAAATATGATAATGGTAAAATCTTCGTATTTTTAAAATATTTTACCTGTTAAAAATACATAGTAAAGTACTATGGTGAAATAATATGATGGCTGAGATTTACCTGAGATGTTTCAGGAAAAAATTGGAGGTAGTGGAGAAAGGATAAATATTAATAAAACAAAATTGGAAAACTGTTGCTATTTGTTGAAGCTTGGTGATGGGTACATGGGATTCATTATGCTCTTCTCTGCATTTGTTTGTTTGACTATTTCTATAATAAAAAGTGAAAAAAGTAAAAGAGAAAAAGAAAATGAAAGTCAAGTTGTGGAACAATGTGTATAGTATGCTTTAATTTTTTTCTTTTTAAAAAACAGAATAGAACAAAGCACTGTTACACTATTATCTGTGGTTATCTTTGGGAAATGGGACTGGGGAACGATGTAGGAAGCTTCTATTTTTTATTTTATAAACTTTGATTTCATTTGAATTTTTAAATAAGTACATATAACTTAAGTAACTAAAAAAAGAGAAAGAATAAATGAGATGTCATAAGTAAGGTATGAACAAAGTACTATGGAAGCTCGTTTCCTGTGTCCTGGCTGAACATAGCTGCTGAAAGGAGGACCTGAGGTTGTGAGGGTGCAGGGCACACTTGAATTCAGTGGAGCAGCCTTCCACGGACCCCACACCAACTCACCTGCCGTGCTGTGAGGAGGCCTCAGCAACATGACCCATGCTGTCTGGGAAAGGCAGTGATCGCAGTTCATCGTGTGACAGCTAAGCAGGCTTTACAGTAGAGTGAGTCCACGATTAGCTGCCTAAGGGAATGTATTAGATCTGCTCACTGTGTGTTAGAATACAAATTTGTATCATTCTGAACAAATCTCTTAATGCCTGAGTAGACTATTTTGTTATAAAGACATTACCAGTTATTCGTTTTTTAACCCTATCTTCCACATCAGTGAGTTTTCTGTGTTGGTCCAGATCTGGGAGGAGAGAGCACCTGAAGGGCATAGAAGGCCTGGATGACTTTGGCATCAGTTGATTTAAACTGCTGGCTCCTGCAGGGGCTGTGGAGATTTCCCAGGGGCCCCACAAATCCATAGCCATGCCAGGCATAATCTAAGCATCACAAACCATCCTTCACTTTCACGTACTGCTAGTTTGTGAATTTTCTGTAGACGGCATTGCGATGAGTTGAAATCCTTACTGAAATTGGAAGATTTTAGGATCTTCTGCATCAACTACCATGACATGGGGTGGGGGTGTCTAGGTTCTAAACTATTTGATATTTGAAGGGGTCTTCATATGGTAAGAAAATAGGGACCACTAGTGTAGAGTTATGAATTATTCTTAAACTGCTCTTCAGGGTTGGAAGTTTGGGTGCCCTTTCTGTTTGTTTATAATAACATCCTTGGCATATTTCTGCCATAATGTCCATTGAGACACCTGAAGCTTCTCCTTGCTCCCAGAGTAACTTACACAGAAATCCATTACAGTTTTCATAACAGTGATATATGATAGCTCAGTGTTATGTCTCCCCCACTAGTGGGGTGGGGCGGGAAATTTGGAGAGATGAGGACAGGGATTCATTTGTTCAACAAACTCATGAAGTCACTGGCTGAGGACCTAGAGGCAGAGAAATGAACAAGATCCCTCACAGAGCTCGCTGAGTGACCATCACAGTACAGTATGGGTAAGTGCTGTGGCTTTCCTGGGAAAACCAATGAGTCCTCTCACCTAGATTGTGGAGGCCAGGGATGGTGGGAGCAGATAATGGCTAAATTGAGATTTGAATGACCAGTTGGAGTTTGCCAGTGAAATGAGGGAGAGGGTGGCAATCTGTATAGGAAAACTAGAAAGTGAAAAAGTGCAGAAGAAGAGATGATACAAGCCAAGTTGAGAGGTGGACAGTGTGGGGAGGGGAGGCTGGAGAGCTTGGTTGGGGCCAGACCATGATGGGGCCCCACCAAGGTGACATGATGAAGACTTGGGGCTTTAACTTGAGACAATTGAGAAGACACTGGAAACTTGAAGGCAGAAACCCTAAGATGAGCCAATTTGCCTGCTTGCGTGACTTGGGCAACAGTGTGCGTGTTGGCTTGTTGTGTGCAAAATGGAAGTGAAAACAGGAGTCAGGCAGCTGATTCCTGATGCAGGTAAGATCCAGGTGGGGGTCTGAATGAAGACAAAAGTGTTTGGGATGGAGAGATGAGGACAGGCTCATGGGATGCTGCAGAGGAAGAATAGACTCAGCTTGGCACTGGTTTGGATGTGCAGAGGGAGGAGGAGGGAGGACTCAGATAATGACTGGGTTTCTGGCTTCAGAAACAGGTGGCCATTCACTGAGATAAGTAATACAGGAGGAGGAGCAGGTTTGGGGGAAGACAGTGCAGGAACTCAAACTCTCTTTGGGTGATATTTTATCTATTTTAGTATTTCTAAGAGATAGCTAGCTACCAGAATCATCAAGAAGGTGGATATCTCAAGCCACAGAGGAACATATAAATCTTCCTGCCTTTGGTTGCCAGGAGCAGTTTTTGAAATGTGCATACCAGGACAGATGCCTTAACCTAGGTAGCACAGGACCACACACTCTTTGGAAAAGCAACAATGAAGACAACCTTCGTGTTTTGAGGAAATTAATGCAGTTTATTTCCTGAGGGGAAAAAGTGTCATTTAGAGACAATACTGCTCAGTAGAGTAGAAGATCAATGTGGCTAACATCAGCTTTTTAGTAAGACCTAAAAATAATGCAACTGCTGGAAAAAGCTCTATGATTTGGTGGAACGTTTAAGGTTTGACCCCAGTAGTTCAAATCCAGGCTTTTCCACTTACTAATTCTACGACCTTAGTCAAATTATTTAACCAGAGAGGTTAAGAATAATAAGTGCCTAAAACAGTTGCTGTGACAACAGAGATTAGTACATTTTAGTGTTGCAAACATATTATACTGAACTGGGCAATGCCAAGCGCCTTGTCCCATTTGTCCATTCTTTCACTCATAGAGTCACAAATACCTACTGCAGGTATCTACTAGGTGCCCGACACTCTGGCAGGCCCAGAGGACATCAAGTTTACTAAGACGTGGTCCTTCAGAGTCAAGCAAGGATGAGAAAAGAAAAAAAGCAGGGAACCCAGGAATCAGGTGGTCCATTTTAGAAGAGAGTTGAAAAGGACCTGAACTAGGGCATGGGAAAAACAGACGTATATGAGCTGTTTAGGAGCTAGCCTCATTCACATGTCATGATGAATCACTGGTACAGGGTGAGAGAGGAGTAGCCTAGAATGAATCTCAGTCTTCCAGCTTGGGCATAGGGAAAGATACGGGTGGGGGCTCCTTGGATGGTGTGGAATAGGTCTTGGCCAGCAGTCGGGGTAAGAGGTGGTGAAGTTACTTTGGAAGATATTGAGTTGAGGTGTGTGTGTGTGGATATTATCTGAAGACAGGACGGGGCAGCCATGAACAGGGATTTAGCTGCTCAAAGAAATGTGTAGAGTGGGAAGAGAAGAAGACTGAAGATGGGGTTCTGGAGAAGACTGATATTTAAACAGTAGATAAAAGGAGAGGAATACACAAAGACTAAGAAAGAACAGAGAAGCAGGAAAAGAAGGAAAGGGTAACATTGTGAAAATGACCTTTGAGGGAGTGAGTTTCAAGACTAGGTGGCCACCTGACCTCATCAGGTTTGGCAATGTATAAATACAACCCTGAAGAGAGTAGTGCGAGTAGATTGGTGGAAACCAAAGCCACATTCAGTGGCTTGAGGAGCAAGTGGGAAGTGGGAAGGTGGAGACAGCAAGGAATAAGAACTCATTTGAGAGGTTTGGTATGATGGGGTAAAGATACGACTGTAGTTGTAAAAGGATGAAGGTCCAAGGAAGAATGGCAGGCAAGAGGGAGGGAGATCTGAGATGAGGCTGAAGAAGTAGGTGGGAGGCACAACATGCAGAGCCCAGGAGGCCACAGGAAGGAGTTTGGATTGTATTTGCAATGTCCTGATTATCAGGGAACAGATTTAAGCAGGTGAATGATGTGACCGGACACCTCTGGCTGCTCAGTCAGTGACAGAGGAAGGGAACAACCAGGGTTTGAGTTTCTCAAGGTGGAGACGGTCCATGATGAGGCCCTGGCAGTGGGTGGCTGAAGAGGTCTGCTGAAGGTGAGGGTCACCGAAGCCAGAAGCCAAAGGTGTTGGGAGACCCAAAGGATCCACAGTGATGCCAGGAATTGGAATGGAGAGAGGAAAAGGTCTGGGGTGAGGGAACAGCGGGAGGTCAGTCAATGGAAGCAGGATCGTGACTTGGGAAGGTTTGCATTGGGGCAGTGTCTAAGGACAAGGGGGCAAATGACCCTGTAACTCTGAGCATGTTCCTCCCCTGTCCAGCATTCACCAAAACTCTCTGTTACCCACTGGAGAATGCCCAAACATCTCAGCCCTGTCCTGCACAATACATCTTAACAGCCTCATCTCCCATTCCACTCTCCCCCAGACCCATTGAACCACTTGAGGTTTCCTGAACATGCTATGCTGTCCATACCACTCTCCCTTTGCACACAGCACTCCTCACATCTGAAATATCTGTCTCTTCTTCCCTCCCTTGCAAGAACCCCTACTTATCCTTTATGATCTGTTCAAATATCACTCCTCTGTAAACCTTTTCTCAAGTGACCCAGCCCTTCAGGGAGCCAATATTTACTGAACACCTATCACATGCCAGGCTCTGAGCAAGGCACGTATTCATCTACTCTCTCCCCTGTGCCGCCCCATGCAAACGTCCCAGGCCTGCCAGCAGAGTGGTGTCTGGCCCTGTGCCAGAGCTCCCAGACTTGGCTCAATAATCGCTAAATGTGAGAACCAGGCTCCATTGGAATCTCATCAACAGGAAGGGCTGGGCAGGTTTCTTCTCATTTCCTTGCCTTAGCTCCCACCTCAGCAGCTTCTGCGGCTATAAACAACAAAGAACACCTAGTGTGGGAGCTTCCCTGGTCTGTGAAACAATGTTCTTGATTCATGGGGACATTGTGATCAGCTTTTACTGCAGTACATTTTCCATATTTCGACTTGTGGATACCTCAGTGCATGGCCTATCTGTATCTGGGCACCAGATGATTTTTCCAAGAGTCATTTGCTTTGCTGTAAGCAGAATGGAAATAACTGAGAGAATCTCTTTGGGGGATATTCCTCTTAGAGTAGAGACATATGTAAGGTGGCAAAAGCACTCAGTCAGGGGCTGATATTTAGTAAACAAATATTTCATGAGATGAGTGCTGGGCCAGGTTGTGAGCTAGGCACTGAAGGACAAAGATGAACTTGGTCCCAGCCCTCTGGAACGTCAGAGCTGCTGTTCAACCTGCAATGGAGCTCTTTCCCTCACCCTCCTCTTGGCTTTGACACTCTTACTCATCTTTCAGCATCAGCCTAAGCCTCCCCTTCTCTGGAAAGTCTTCCATGGGGCCAGCAGCTATGACAAGTTGTCTATCCAATACCTTTTTCCCTTCTTCCTTATAAATAAACTCTGGTTATATGGCATATTTGGGGTAGTATTGTATACAGTTGATGAATTTCATTTCTCAATCTCCCCTGCCATTGAAATGCAAGAAGTTGGGTGATGTTTCTGACAAAGTGCCTTAAAAGGAAATGATTCAGCTGAAAGGTGCCCCCTATTTGCCCTCACTCACTTTCTCCCTTTTCATTTCTGGACCTCAGATGTGATACCTGGAGCTTTTGCAGACACCTTGAACCATGAGGAAATCTTGCCAATGTAAGACACATTAACAATGGCCGAGAAGAAATATAGAGGGCGCTTGATGATCTTGAAACTACTCTAAAAGTCCTGGACTGTCTACCTCTGGATTTCTCCGTGTCAGAGAAACAGACAAACCTTATATTATGACACCTTTATTTGTGTTGCCTGTCCTGTGCAATTAAACCTGATCCTAGTCAATATAACCCCCAGGCTGCTTTACTCCTTTATCCTGATTTTTTTTTGGTAGCCCGTACTACTAACATTTTTATTGGTCTCTGTTGCCCATTAGAATGTAAGCTCCACGAGAATAGTGATTTCTCATGACCTAGAATGGTGCCTGGCATGCAATACAACCTCATTAAAAAGTTGCAGCACTTGTTATTGTTATACACGCCCAGCACATTTCTTCTGTACAGTCATCATACTAATCACACTTGCAACCATGCATTTAACATCTGCCTTCCCCACCAAGCTGTATACATTATATTGACAGGGAATATATATACCATATATATATATATACACACACATACATATATATACACACATACACACACTATATATATAGTGCGTATATATATAGTGTATATATATATATATAGTGTGTGTATGTGTGTCTTGCTCTGTGTTGTATCATCAGCATCTAGCGTAATGCCATTACATAAAGAATCCATAGAAATGTAATAAGTGGAGAAAATATTAATTTGCTGAATTGTGGGCAGGAGGAGGTGGCTGAGGAGGTTAGGGTGGTCTGGCAGGGGTCTCGGTGAGAGCAGCAGTCCAAGTGAGGGTGGGAGGTGAGCAATGGAATACGTCTTCCAGGGAGCTGGAGGAAAGAGTGTCTCTTGGGAGGATCCTGGGATGGAAACTGGCCAGGCTTCTGGAAAGAGGTGAAGTGAGAAAGATGGCAGCTACCTGAGGAGATTGTTCCCTGCAACCAGTTCTCCATCTTAAATTACTAAATGCATGAAATTCCTGATCTTATTAGGTGAGTTGTTGAAAATATTGAAGACATGGGGTAATGGGGGCTGTGTGTTGTAACTGGAGCAGCGCATTTGAACACGGGAGAGGAAATGCAGATAAACAGGATGGCGTAGGCCATGGCAATCACAGAAATTCTGTGGGAGACTCCTGACTGCCGGAGTGTCTGAAATGAATGGTTATGGACAAGTAGACATCATTTCCCATTGTTATGGCTTGAATTGTGTCCTCCGGCCCCTGCAAAAAAAGTGTTGAAGTCCTAATCTTCAGTAGCTCAGAATGTGACCTTATTTGGGAATAGGATCTTTACAGAGGTAGTTACCTTAAAATAAAGTCATTGAGATGGGCCCTAACCCAATGTGACCAATGTCCTTATAAAAGGGGAAATTTGTGGGAACAAATTGTGAGGACAGAAGAAAAAATTTTAAAAAAGGGAAATTTGGAGACCAGGTGCGGTTGCTCATACCTGTAATCCCAGCATTTTGGGAGGCTAAGGCGGGTGGATCACTTGAGGTCAGGAGTTCAAGACCAGCCTGGCCAAATGGGGAAACCCTGTCTCTACAAAAATACAAAAATTAACCGGGAATGATGGTGGGTGCCTGTAATCCCAGCTACTCAGGAGGCTGAGGTGAGAGAATCGCTTGAACCTGGGAGGCAGAGGTTGCAGTTAGCCGAAATTGTGCCACTGCTACTCCAGCCTGGGCAACAGAGTGAGACTCCATCTAAAAAAAATGTGGGCAAAGAGATAGGCACAGAGGAGAGGTGATGTGAAGATGCACAGGGAGAGGACAGCTATGTGACAGGAGTGGCATCTGCATAGCCAAGGAACATCAGGAACTGCCAGCAGACAGCAAAGCCTGGGAGACACAAGGCAGGATCCTCCCCTTGAGCTATCAGAGCATGGCCAAGTGACACCTGGCCTCCAGAACTGTGAGACAATACATTTTCTGTTGTTGTAATCCACCCAATTTGTGGTGCTTTGTTACGGCAGCCCTAGGGAACTAATAGACCCATGAAGTATGTAGGCCCAGCTGACACCTGTTACAAAACTTAATTAAATTGAACTGAATTTAGTGATGCTTCCTTTTTAGTGAAACGATAGAAAGCTGTCCCAGGGCAATGGTAGCATAAAGTAAGCGGGCGTAACTCTGCCTAAGAATATCAGGAGGGTTTTACAGAGGGGGTGTCATGAAACAAAGTCTTAATGGCTAAGTAGATGGTCACTGAATAGGTAAAGAGAAAAGGAAGGCTGGGCTGAGGAAACAGACAGGAAAGGACATGAGAGGAAACAGGTCACAGGTGTGTTCAGAAAATGACTAGTGCTTTTTATGGTTGAGTGTAAGTTCCCTTCAGGGGAACAGCAGAGAAAACACTGCAGGGGACAGGTTGCCCAGGTTATGAAAAGCCCATATTTCTAGCTAAAGAGTTTGGATAGTGTCCTTCAGACAATACGGAGTCATTGAAGGATTTTAGGTATCAGAATTCTATTATTTCACCTGTGTTCTAGAATACCAACCAGTGGCAGAGTGGAGGATGGTCTGGAAGGATGGATTATAGTCAGGCGACTGGTTGGTGCAATAGTCCAGGGTGATAATGATAATAATAGCTAATATTCAATTAGCATTTTATTATCGATGTCTACATCTACTTTCTGATAGCTTTGTCAATGCTCACCCAAAGCCTGAAAAATAACCATTAATGATAATTATCCAGACCTTAGAGTTAGGAAAAATGGACACTTACAGTCTAGATAGACACATACATTTCACAGTGAGGACAAAAGGGTAGCAGGCAAGTGCATGGATTCTGGTGCAGACTGTCTCAGTCTAAATGGGGCAATTCCACTTCCTAGCTGGGTGACCTTGGACAAGTGATTTAACTCTGGTCTCAGCCTTTTGATTCATACATGAGGCTAAAGACAATAATTACTCCTTGGTTTGTTGCAAGGATAAGATGAGCGTGCAAAGTGATCAGAAAAATGCCTGTTGTATAACATGCTATATGACTGCTATTATTAAGAAGTGTTTTGAGAAGGCATTTACAGGGATATAGAACCATAGATGATGGTATTACTCATTCCCCCTGGAGGGATTTGGAAAAGGAGAGGGGATGGGACCTAAAAGATGTATGGGAGCCTGCTGGGCAGCAAAGAGGAGGGAAGCCATTCCTGACAAGGGGAACAGAGTGTGCAAAGGCATGGAGAAATAAAGAAATGAAGACAACTGCATTTTAAGGGAGGATGGAGAGTTTGAAGCATAGGGTTTGCCTGGAACAGGTCGTGATGTAAGTGTGATAGGCTGGGGCCAAAGTTGACGATCCTAGAGTTAAGATGTGTGTAACGATATCAGATCTGTCCTGTGTTGGCCGTGTGTGGAGGGAAGAGACAATGGGCAGAAAGACCTAGAAGGAGGTAAACAATGAATTGGGGCCAGAACTAGAATTATAAACAGTGTTTGTAAATATGAAGAGTAAGAAACAGATGTGAGCAGCTTTTGTGATTTGGAATGGACCAAATTTGATGCCTGTATGTGGGAGGTGAGAAAATAAGAATTGAGAAGAAGTAAAAGATGACAGGTATTGTTCATTCAGACAAAGAATTCAGAAGGATGCTTAGACTTCAGTTGGGCTTTGCACATGCTGGATATAAGGTGCTTTTCAGACATCCACTTTGGTGGAGGAGTGCAGAAGACAGTTGCAAAAATAAGTTTGGAGTCTGGAAAGCCAAGTGGGAGCATGATGCTGACTGGGGACCCATCGGCATGTAAACACTGGCTGAAGCTGTGGAATTGGCAGAGCTTGTCTAGGAATGTGGACGATGAGAAGAGGAGATGGAGCAAACCTCCTGCAATAAGTCATGGTTTCTTAATTTGGCTCATTCACCAAAGTCCACATCCAGATTAACAATGTGGAACTCAGCAAATATTCTCTTTACTTTCAGCGCACTGAAGAATGAGCTGAAGATGAAATAAGTTTGAGTTTTGAATAGGAGTGGTTCAGGAACCAAGACCTGATATTAAAGGGAATGAATAGAAATGAATGATCATTGTAATACATTTAATAACTTAATATGTTTAATAACACCTGGCATTTATAGACCACCTTTTTCCAAAAAAACTGGAATCTCTCCTCAGACACTATGAATCTTTAGAGAAAGTTTGGGAGGTCTGTAAGAGGCAAGGAAGATCATATTAACTTGTGGCACACAGAAAAAATGGGGCTCTCAGAAGACCAGGAAATTCTGTTTAAGCACAGAGCAAAGAGTGTTTTGTGACTGAACAACCACTGCTCTAAGCACCTTCCTTGTGGCCAACAGTCTGACCTACCTTCTTGTCTAGATCTGATAATACAATCTTGTGCACTTCTGGTGTTGCCAAATCCTCAATCTTAAATCCTGTCTCAAACCATCCCAAGTATATGGGCTGCATACATTCCAGAAGAGGACTCTATTGCAACAAGGTATGCCCTAGTGCAGAAAGTAGAGTATTTAGAATCACACCCACCTGGGACAAGGGCCACAGCTGCTACTTACTAGCTGTGTGATGCTAGGCTATTTATTTTATGTCTCTGGGTCTCAGTTTCCCCAACCTCAAAGTGAAGATAACACTTCCTACTTCAGGGTTGTGTGAAGTGCAGTCAAAAAACATTTATTGAGCTATGTGCCTAGCATTGTTTAAATTTCTTGGAAATTTAAATTTAAATTGTTTAAATTTCTTGGAAAACAAAACAGAGATCCTTACCCTTGGGCTCTTACCTTTCAAGGAGGTAAGAGGTGGGAGGGAAGGAAAGATGGATGATAAACAATGAAATAATAGACCAAAGAATCTGCTGTGTTGGGAGACTATGTTAGAGTTCAGAGAAAAGGATAGATTGGGTATGTCTGTCACTGAGCACCCTGTCTAGCTAGCACACAGTAGGCATTCCCAGAATTGGTGCCACTATTATTGCAACTAAGGAAAGAGTGAACGAAGTGCCTGAGGCAGAATGATAGGCTGTAAACTTTTATGAAAATGTGTCTATCTCTTAAACTTCAATTAGGAGTAAGCAGAAAAGTTGCCAAGGAGGGATAACAGTAGAAGATTACAAAGTGAAAAAAAAAAGACCTGAAATGCTTTTAAGTAATGTGTAATCAGTTGCATCTATTCTAATGACCACCAATTAAGCTGTCTCATGCAAGCTCACAGAGAAAATCACTTGCCCAAACAGGTAGACTATGAAATGCACATTATAAGACCTTCAGCATTAAACTCATGAGTTTCATTTTTTACCATAACTCAGGGAGCAGTTTAGAAAAGTTAGTCTATTTTATTCTAACAAGCATCCTCTACAAGCGACCACTTAAAACCCATATATATTTAGCTGTATTTTAATTAAAAACTCTACATTATATCAATGACATTTTCTTTTCTTTTCTTTTTTTTTGAGATGGAGTCTAGCTCTGTCACCCAGGCTGGAGTGCAGTTGCGCGATCTTGGCTCACTGCAACTTCTGCCTCCTAGGCTCAGGCAATTCTCCTGCCTCAGCCTCTGGAGTGGCTGGGATTACAGGTGCATGCCACCACGCTGGGCTAATTTTTGTATTTTAGTAGAGACGGGGGTTTCACCAGGTTCCCCAGGCTGGTCTTGAACTCCTGACCTCAGGTGGTCCACCTACCTCAGCCTCTCCAAATGCTGGGATTACAGGGGTGAGCCACCGTGCCCGGCCAACATTTTCTACTACATTTCATTCATGATGCCGTCTTCAGTTGGCATGAAGGGTCATCATCAAAGGTTTCGGTTGTTCATTTATTAGTTTGCCTAACAAACATTTATAAAGTTAATAATAAAAATGAAAGTTAAAAATTCTTCAACATAAACCCATTACCATGCCAAATATTTATGTGCAGTGCCAAATTTAATGTTCTCAACAACCCTGAGAGGTGGATACCTTTTAGATAAGAAAAGTGAGGCTTAGAGAGATTAAGTAAGTTCATATGATCAAATAGGTTAAGAAAAAAAGGCAAAGTCAGGATTTAAACTCAAGTCTGACTGGCCACTGAGCACTCATAGTTGACTACTGTTATATATGACAGACCTCATGCTAAAGGGTAAGGTACGGTTATGGTCTTGGAGGACCTAGTTATTCAACAGGGAGACATACAAGTAAGCAAATAATTATGAGACAGTATGGCATCTGCTAACCTAAACATACTAGGCATACTCTGGGAACCAAGAAAAAAAATATTTGCCTACTCAGATTGATTGCATTGGAGAAATGTTTCCAGAAGTGATTCTTAAGGTGGGTGTTGATGGATAAGTAGGAGTTTGTCTGAAAGCAAAGGGCGGGTCATGAAGGAAAGAGCACATTGAGCAAGCTTTCTCTGGCTCTAAAGCCCATGCTTTTACACACGATGCTAAACTACCTCTATACATCCCATGATTAGTCAGATGGTCACTGAGTATTCTTTAGCATGCTCAGGTCTTTTAGGGAACCAAAAAGAAAAGAAAGAAATTACTCGAGTTAATATCTATAATCAACCCAGAGAATTCAGGTCTTACTCATGCATACTCCCCTTGTACATGTTTGCCCCAAGGATTTTGAAATGAGTCACTTGTCTGAACTCTGCCCAATGAGACAACCAGCTCTGACAGGCAGAGTTCACAGGGCACTGGGGACCTGGCTGTGTATCCCAGAAACTGATCACAGTGGGTTCTCACCCCGAAGCTCCTCAGTGAGTACCTGGTACACTCTAGACACAAAAAGTAAACGACAGGGAGAAGTTTAAAATAGGGTTGATGCAGCAATCTCAGAACAAGTGATCAATGGGAACATGGTGAAATTGGTTTGGTTTTTGGACTTGTAGTTGTGTATGATAAGAGAAAAAATGATTGCAATGGTGACTGTGTAGCATTGTCCCGCTAAAAGGATAGCTTTGTAGGAAAGAGTTTTTCTGTTCTCTGAGAAATGAAAATGTGTTTGCATTTCTGTTGAATCATGGAAGAGATAGGCTCAGCTGTAGATATTCCTGTACTAAAGGCTATAATTACAATGGGAGCCCTTACATATTGCTTATTGCAGTTGGGCTTGAGATTTGAAAGCTGAACAAGGGAAATATAACATCTCACACAGAGGTAGGAACATGGTTGGTAGACAACGGGTATTTGCCAAATTAAATAACTAAAATATTAAGTATTAGAAAAGTCAAATGAATAGATAAATTTATTTGATTTTCCCTTGGTGTGGACATTTTAATTAAAAGTATGGGTTATTTATGATTCCAAAGAAAAAAAATCAAGCATTGAAGCAAGAGGAACAGCATGTACAGTGGCCCTGGGCAAGGGAACATGTGCGGTCCCTAGGGGAATGCAAATATTCCAGAGTGGAGTGCAGGAGTGTAGGGGGAGATGGAGTCTACCACATTAGGCTGGGGAAGGTGAGAGGTCCAGACTCGTGATTAAGGAGTTGAGAACAATGGGAATATTAATGGGTTTTAGGTAGAAATGATTTATGTCTTCAGAGGACTCCTCTGGCTGCTGTGTGGAGAAAGGATTGCAGGGAGCAACGGTGAATGCCAGGACAGCTGGCCAGAGAACTCCTGCAGGTTTCTCAGTAAGAGGAGGATGAACAAGGGGGTGGCAGGGACGTGGGCAGATGGGACGGATTAGAGACTGGGCAAGTAAAACTGGCAAGGCTGGAGGGAAAGAGAGAAATCATCATCAACTCCTGGAGTTTTCACTTGATCACCTGGGCAAGCGTGGTGGCACATCCGGAGATGGGAAAGAGCAGAAGCAGAAGGTGAGAACATCTGGAGGAGAGGATCAAGAGGTTGGTTTTGGGCCTAGTAGGTTTTGGATTGCTGGGGTGACATCCAAATGGAGATTTCAGGCATGAAATACGGAGTATGGAGCCCATTGGAATGGTTTAGGGATACAAATTCAAAAGAGATTGTGTGTGTGTGTGGGAGGGGGAATGTAATACTAAACAGAAATAGATCATAGGCTCCTACTATACAGCAATCTGTTTTCTTGGTCTAAAATATTTCTTGTACACATTTCTTTGATAAACTATATAGAATTCCCTTATGTTTTAAATGGCTGCATGGTATTCCATTGTGTAGATATGCCATGTTTTAATTAAAAATTTTACATTATGAAATATTAGAAAAATAGATAAGTACAGGATGTATAACAGATACCCTTACACCTAACAGCTAGATTTAATAGGTAACATTTTCACTTATCAATCTCGGTTCTCCTTATTTTGGATTTAGAAAACAAATAGCTCAGATACAGGTAAACTCCTGCTCCCATCCCTCTCACTCTTTTTCTTCACCCCCTGCCCCTTATCCTTTTTCAGAGCCAACTAATTATCCTAAAGGTGGTATGCATGATTTCTGGGCATGGTTTCATACTTTCCAATATGTGTTTGCTTCTGTAAGTAATATATAGTATAGTTTTATTTCAAAATTCACATACATGGCTTCATGTAGTTACATATCCTCTTGTAATCCATTGTTTTCGCTCAGTATTGTATTTGTGATGTTTATCCATCTTTAAAAACAAAACCCTCTAGGCCGGGCGCGGTGACTCACGCCTGTAATTCCAGCACTTTGGGAGGCCGAGGCAGGCAGATCACGAGGTCAGGAGATTGCGACCATCCTGGCTAACACGGTGAAACCTCGTCTCTACTAAAAATACAAAAAATTAGCCGGGCGTGGTGGTGGGCGCATGTAGTCCCAGCTACTCGGGTGGCTGAGGCAGGAGAATGGCGTGAACCCGGGAGGCGGATCTTGCAGTGAGCAGAGATCGTGCCACTGCACTCCAGCCTGCGCGACAGAGCAAGACTACGTCTCAAAAAAAAAAAAAAAAAAAAAAATCCTCTATTGATGGACACTGTAATTCTGTTTTTAATCTGCATATTCCAAAATAAATACAAGGTGGTTTAACACGGGTACAGCCTTGGGGACATAATCCTGAAACTGCTCTTTAACCATGTGCCATCCAGGAACACTGGCATGAAAATCACGTTTATTTCCTGAGCCTAACGCTGGAGCTCCAGTCTTGGATATTAATCAGAGACACCCGCAGTAGCTGCTGCAGGCTGAGCAGGTGTTAAGTAATGATATACTCTGGTAAGAGTGCCCTAGAAGGTGCTTTGTCATCACATCAGCTCAGGACAGGAATGAAGCTGTGGATTGAGAGGCAGAGAATAGGGCCTAGGCTATTTCTTCTGGGATGGGAGTCAATGGAGCTGTTCCCTAGCATTGCCCTACTCTTAATCTTGGCCCTTTCATATTTTCCTTAATTGCTCAACTCTGAAGCTGGCCAGCCAGCTCTTACACCAAACACTCACTCTATACCTGAGAGACTTTTCTTTTCTTCTCTTCCTTCTTATTTCTTTTTCTTTTTAATGTACACCCAGCACCTCCCAGCTATAAAGAAAAACTGAATGCTTTCGGTCTCAAACAAAGCTTTATAGATTTGTTGGCAGGAAATCTAGAGTGGAATTTGCTATTAAATCTTAGTAAAGCAATTCCTCAAACAACATGTACAGAATGATCAAACACTTTTAGATGTCAATCCCTAACAAAAGCATGCATTGTCCCTGAAGAACACCCAGTGGCCCTAACCTTCTTAGAGTGAGAAGAGTTTACAAAAATGTAACTTATTTCATATCCCAGGTTGTCTGCTGAATGGACTCTTCCACAATCCATCAAGAGTAAGGCTTCCTGATAGCACATTTCAGCTCAAGTAGCTCCATAACGGATGGGTTTTTCTCCTCTTAGGTAAAAACAGAAGCATTTTTACAAATTGAAAAGTAAGTTTGTAATGATGACAAAGTAGCAGGTGTAGTACTGCTCGAATTCTCAAGCCTCTCAGCTTCTGGAATATAATATTTAATATTTGTTGAGTACTTATCATGTATCAAGTACTGCTATCTTATTTAAGCCTCACAACAGCCCTTTGAGACAGATATTGTCACCATCTCCACTTTCTCCATAAGGGAACTGGGACCTAACAGAGCTAATGAAATGTTAAGGTCACAGAGCTTATAAGAGAGGGCAGCAGGTTTTAAGTTCAAGGAGTAGGACTTCAAAGCCCATGTTCCAAATTACTGTACTGATTTGATTAATTCTGAAAAAGCTTTCAACTTTTCAGCATGATAGGAAAAAGACCAATGAATACTGAGTACCTACTAGGAGCCAATATTGCACACATGCTCTCTTATTTAAATCTCTCAACATGTTTATGAGGATAATGTTCTCTTCTCTAATTTATGTATGAAGGGGTGGAGTCTACAAGAAAGGTAATAGGTGGTTGGCCGACAAGCTGAACCCAGGTGCGGTAGAAAGAGCCAGACCATCCTGTCCCCTGGAAAGGGATTGAGCACAGAGAAGTTCCTTGATAATGCTTTAGGTTTTACAGGTCTTCTCCCATTCTTGCTCCCTCTTTCTAATGTAAAAAATGTGCATGTGATTCAGTGGGAGAATGTCTGGCTCTTAGAAATTATAAATTTGTTTAAATCAGAAAAGTATTAATTTATGACCCAAATGTAAGAGCCTGCAAGTAAATCAAAATGTCTTATTATGAAAGGTAATAAAAGAAGAGACAAGCTGGTGGAAAAGACCTTCTGTGACTTGAGGTTTTCTCCACTGCAGCCATTCATAGCTTTTTCTGTCACCTCCATGCCATTGGAGGCACACATGATGTGTATGGGCGGATAGATGTTACACATATGATCCTATGCAAAATGACCCTGCTCTCACCTGAACCCCACCCTCCTAGCAATGAAAACTTTTATTTCCCTTACTTTGGATATTCTTTAGAATTTTCTCACATGTCCCCAAACATACACATTAGGAGGTCTCCAGATGGGTTATTTGATACACAAACCAAAGTTAACAGCAAAACAAGAGACTGGGTGAAACTATGTGATTGGGTATGACGAAAGGGTGTGGGGGCTGCTGGCCTTTGGTGTTGTGAGGTCGGGCTCCAATGCATGTTACAAGGGAGGCAAAATCGTCACCTTTGTTTTCTTCAGGCTCTAGGGCAGTTGTCAGCGGAATTGTGTTCTGATGAACTCAACCTTACCCCTGCTGAGGATGGGGTGAACTCTCCTTTGGAGGAGGTCCCCAAGGTGGTGGGTGGGGCAGCCAAGGAGGCCATAGCCCTGCAGCATCCTCTGTCAACAAGCAAGGGGAGCCGATGTGTTATTGTTCTTTCAGTCTCCATGGCTGGCATGCAATTCAGGAGGAGAAATGGGAGACGAGGGGTGGAGGAGAAAAGGATTTGTTCCAGCTCTAGAGCTGGCTAGGAAACATCGCTAGAAATGCAAACAGAGGGAGTTTTTGCAATGAAGAGTGCCTTCATTACTTTAAAAGGTATATACAGTATATCCACATACTAATATTCAGAGATAGAAGCAGACCCTAAATGTCCGTCCTGCTGTGGCCACAAAGCCCTTAGCTGCATCCAAGCCCTTTCAGCTCCAAGAGGGGTACTTGGTGTCCGGTGACTCAGGATAGCCTCTTTTAAAGAATACAGAGCCCAGGAATACACTTGACATATATTCTCTGAGGTTTTAACGCTGGCAGCGAGTTACACTCCACATTTTCATCTATCCCTCACACAGTAGCTGAATACAAAATACTCTTGAATTCAAGCAGAGAAGTCTTGTTGAGGGCCTTGAGCAGACTGAAAGCAACAGAAAGGCAAGTGATTGGACAGCACGTAAAAGCTGAGCTGACCCAATTCTAAAATTCTAATTTTGCCAAGTATAGATTTAAGCCTTCCCCATTCCCATGTAGCTGCATCGTTATTTAACACATAAAAATTTTAAAGTAACCACATTTAAGACCCTTTCATTCCTTGGGAGTCGAGAGTTTCTACTTTTTAAAATCTAACATACAGATTAAAAAATCCAATTCTATGGAATTAGGAAATCAAACTTTTCAGGATTCAAACAGGACTCCACCTGGACATTGTTTGAAAAAACTCCGAATTCCCACAGGGAGAACTTAAGTGCCTTCCAGAAGTCCTGGGAGACTCCAGGCACCAAGCAAGACAATGTCTGGCCCCTGGGCTGTGTTTTATAAGTGTTTACAAAGCTGTGAACCTACAGAGAGGCAGATGCCATTCGTGGGGTAAGGCCAGGGCAGTTCACACTTTATTTCCTTTATCCCAGAGAGTTCTCTCAAGGGCAGGAGGAGCATTTCTTATTTATCTCTGTATCTTCTCCTCAAGAGTATCAGGTGCACAGTCAGATGCATGTAATTGTTTTCAAATGAATTAAAGAGTATTCTTAATTTGATTTTTGTAGTTTCACAAACACAGTTGCTGTACCCTAGAAAAGGACAGGGCAACCATCTGAGCCCACTGATCAATCTCAGCATCACTCTCTAAGATACTATTCACCTTACAAAGGAGGAAATGGGCTCAGAGTGGGACACTCAGCACTGCTGCCTCTGCTGTGGTCCCTTGTGAAGCACACAGCACCTCCTTGAAGAATCAGTGCCAAAATAACTGAACCTGATTACATGTTTAAAGCCAACTTCTAGTTGACAGGAATTACAGGGAAGAGAGAACAAGTTCAATTTCACCATAAGGAACCAAATAAACTAACCCAAAATGTGGGACTTTCTACAGGACAATGGACCTGGTTCTAACCTAAGCATTGGCTTTAAAAAATAAGGGAGAAACTACATTACCTAAAATGATTTAAGAGACATAACAACCAAATGCAGTGTGTGGATCTGAAATTGTGATTCAAACATGCCAACTGTTGAAAGGAAGGAAGGAAGGAAGGAAGGGAGGGAGGGAGGGAGGAAGGAAGGAAGGAAGGGAGGGAGGGGAGAAAAAAAGTAAGACAACTAGAGAAATTTGAATATGAATTTGGTATTAGGTGATACCAAGAGATTGTTACATTTGTCTGGTGTAAAAATAGTCCCATTGTTGTGTGAAAAAAAAATGCCCATTTTAAAAAGATGCAAAGTAGAGAGTGAAATGATAGTAAATTAGGAAATTGCATTAAACATATATAGATGAAGACAAAATGGCAAAATCTTGCTAACTGTTGTATACATTGATTTAGTGTAAATTTCCCTATTGGGTCACTATACAATTATACTAGTATAATTGTATGTTTACAATTTTTCACTATTAAAATTTTGAAAAGTTTTTAAAAACACAGAACATATATAGGCCAGGCGTGGTGGCTTACGCCTGTAATCTCAGCACTTTGGGAGTCAGAGGCGGGTGGATCACCTGAGGTCAGGAGTTTGAGACCAGCCTGACCAACATGGTGAAACCCCATCTCTACTAAAAATACAAATATTGGCCGGATGTGGTGGTGGGTGCCTATAATCCTGGCCACTCAGGAGGCTGAGGCAGGAGAATCACTTGAACCCGGGGGCAGAGATTGCAGTGAGCCGAGATCGTGCCACTTCACTCCAGCCTGGGTGAAAATGCAAAACTCTGTCTCAAAACAAACAAACAAACAAACAAACAAAACAAACAAACAAACAAACAAAAAACAGAACATATATAGCAAGATGTTCAGTTTCTTGATCTCGCTACTCTCCTTTCTAGCTGCAGTAAAATTTGGGCACCTCAGCTCTACTGTGCTTTTGCTATCATGCCAAAACTGGATGGTGAGTTCCACTTGCTCGGAGTGATAATTTGCTAGTCTTTAAGACTATCCTTTAATCTCTTGCCTTATATATTTTCAATCGGGTCTGAAAATAGTAAGAAGACTTTACATCTCCTAACCATGGTGCTAAGCATGGTCAGGTTTGGCCAGGGAGGGGTAGGAAGAAGAAGGAGGTAGACTTTGGGGGAGGGAGCAGGCAGAAGGGCGAGCAGAATGCCAGGTTCCCTCCCCTCTGAGGCTGACACAGGGTCCTCTAGGCAGTGTCCTGGAGGCTTGCTTAGAAACTAGCCTCGGAGGGAAGAAATAATGGCAACAAAATTAAACCGAAAGCAGAATGAGGTAGCTATAAGATAGTGAAAAGCCATTACTGTTGGAATGAGCTGTTGGGCCAGATGACTTAACCTCTCTCAGCTTCCATTCCTTTCCCTGCCAAGCTGCAATGACACCACTCTCTTCCAGTGTAGCTGTGAGGAGTTGATGAGGTGACACTGGTGAAAATTCCCAGCACTGGGCTGGATATCTAACAGCTACTCAGTGAAGAGAAATTGGATCTGAATTGAGAAAACAAATATTTATTAAGCAGGTGTTATGTGTCAAGCATTATTATAGGTAGTATAGAAGAAGAGCATGAAGATGAACAAAATAGGGTTATTGCCTTTAAGAAACTCTTATTTTTGTACATATTTGGGGGTGGTGGCAGAATGAGCAAGGATATGGAAATAAGCTAAAAAATAAACTAGCATTTGTTGAGACCCTGCTGCATGATAGTCATTCTGCTCTGTGTTTTGCCTATGTTAGCTCATTTTATCCTCACAGGAATATGCCAAGGTATTCTTCACTTCACAAAGGAGGAAACAGGCTCAGAGAAGCTCTCTAAATTTGCCAAGATCAGGATATAAAATCTCCTCAAACCCCCAAGCTACTCTCCCCCTCCCTACATTCTGGATCCTGTGGATCCAAAAATGTGGAATAAAAATAAAATCCTAAATTCCTTAACCTTCTAAGCAGACCCCCACTGGCCAAAGAGACCCCAGAAAAACTTTGAAAACTTCCTAACCATGACAAGAAGGGAGGCCCATTGTGTCTCAATGCCTCTTTCCTTGCTAACCATTACCAGAATTTTTTTCTTAAGAGTTAAACAGAAGCCAGCCCTGGAAAAGAAAGAAGGGAAGACTCATTCCTCCAATAACTTCAACCAACCGCCTGACATCGTGGCTAGATTCCTCTCCCTTTTTGCAATTTTGACATGACAGCTAACCAGCTTACAAAGTATTCCTTCCTAATCCGTGACCATCGAGTGTTTCTGGCCAGTTTACTGAGGGTGCTTACGAAGTGCATTTGCGTCCTGTGTTTCTCCTTTTGACATATAGAGCCTAGTTTTACTGCATCTTAAGGTTGTCTCCACCCCTTAGCGAACATGGGACATATGTTATATGTGTGTTTGCTTATTGCACATGTGCCTACCCTCTTTCGTGAATATTCATAGCTCTTCCTATAACCTGTTAAATACATGTGTTATTTAATAACATACATATTAATGAAACTCCTGCCCTACCATTCCTCTCTAGAAGTATCTGCTTTTAGTCTCAGCCAGACCCTGCTTCCCAGCCTGCAGGTTGCAATCCTTCATAAGAAAGTTCTCCTTTCCAAATGTATTAATCTCATGATTTTAAGCAGACAGAAGCTAGCTGACTGGAACTTCCTCATTTTAGCACAGCCAAATAACAGATTCGTCTATACCAGCATCTATCCTGTTTCTTTCCTTCTGGCACTATAAAGGAAGTGTGCTTCTTGGTATCACTTGGATTCTGGATCCTGTAACTTTTCTTGGACCTTGCTGTGTGGATTATCTTTTCTTGACTCCTGCATGTCCAACCAAGACTTTTCCCTTTTCCACTGAATCCTTCCCATCAGCATTCGACTCTCTAGGTCTCCAATATTAGAAAAACCTCCAGCCCCACATGCCTCTCCAGCTGTCATTCCATCACTCTTCTTCCCTTCACGTGGAAGCTCCTTGAAAGAGCTGTCTACACCACAAAGGTATCCATCTCCTTCCTCACTTCCCGTTCCTCTGACCCAGTCCAATTTACTTCCTGTCTATACTTCTCCAAAAAAATTGCTTTTGCCAAGGTCACAAATGGTCTTCATGCTTCCTGATCCATCATTTTCTGTATGTGTGTGTTTTATTTCTTTATTTTTCTTTAAATTGCTCTTTATAAAGTTTTCCAGATAAATGTTGTTGTTACCCAAATATTTAAACAAAGAACAAACTTTTAAAAACATTTTGATTGAGATATGTTACATATCATAAGATTCACCCATTTAATGTGTACAATTCAGTGGCTTTTAGTCTATCGCAGAATTGTGTAGCCATCACCACAACCTAAGTTTAGAATATTTTTCTCACCTCCAATCTCAAACATTTACCCATTAAAAATCACTCCCCTTCTCCCCTAGTCCTATGCAAGCACTAATCTACTTCCTGTCCCTATATATTTGCCTGTTCTGGACATGTCATGTAAATTGAGTCACATAGTGTGTGACACTTTGTGGCTGGTTTCTTTCACTTAGGACATTAGGAAATCGTTTTCAAGGGTCGTCCACGTTGTAGCGTGTGTCAGTACTTCATTCTTTTCTATGGCCAAATAATTCACACCCGTCAAATGGATATAGCATGTTTTGTTTATCTAGTCATCATTTGATGGACATCTGCCTATTATCCACCTTCAGCTTTTATGAGTAATGCTGCTATTAATATTCAAGTACAAGTTTTTGTGTGGATTTACATTTTCACTTCTCTTGAGTATAGGTGTAGGAACAGAATTTCTGAGTCACATGGTAACTCTATGTTTACAATCTGAGGAACTGCAAGACTGTTTGGCAAAATGGTACGGCTGTACCATTTAATTTTAATTTTTTTTTTTTTTGAGACGGAGTCTCACTCTGTCACCCAGGCTAGAGTGCAGTGGCATGATCTTGGCTCACTGCAACCTCCGCCTCCCAGGTTCAAGCGATTCTCCTGCCTCAGCCTTCTGAGTAGCTAGGATTACAGGCGCCCGCCACCACGCTAGGCTAATTTTTGTATTTGTAGTACAGACAGTGTTTCACCATGTTGGTGAGGCTTGTCTCAATCTCCTGACCTCGTGATCCACCCGCCTCGGCCTCCCAAAGTGCTGGGATTACAGGTGTGAGCCACCACGCCAGGCTGGCTGCACCATTTTAAATTATACCAGCAGTGTATGAGAGTTTCCGTTAATAGAATGGTCTTCATTTCAGATTTCTGAGGTTTCTTCGTGATTATATTCAGGTTGTACATTTCTGGCAAGAACGCTGACTAGATATGTCCTTCTCAGGGTATCACATCTGGTTGCTTGTGACATCCATCTGTCCCTCTTGATGATATTGATTTTGATCACTCAGTTGAGGTGTTGTTCAATGTCTCCACTTTATAATGGCTATTTTTTTCCTTCCTTGCAACTAATTATTAGGCTGGTGCAAAAGTAATTGCGTTTTTTGCTGTTATATCCTTTCAATGGCAAAAACCACAATTACTTTTTAAAATTATTTATTTTTATATTTTTTATTTTACTTTAAGTTCCAGGATACATGTGCAGAACGTGCAGGTTTGTTACATAGGTATACATGTGTCATGGTGGTTTGCTGCACCTTCAACTTGTCATCTAGGTTTTAAGCCCCACATGCATTAGGTATTTGTCCTAATGCTCTCCCTCCCCTCCTCCCACCCTCTGACAAGCTCCGGTGTGTGATGTTCCCTTCCCTGTGTCCATGTGTTCTCCTTGTCCAACTCCCACTTATGAGTGAGAACACAAAAACCTCAATTACTTGTGCACCAACCTAATAATAGTCTGTAGGGAAACAAAGATAGTTCAAAATATTCTGCTCCTAGTCAAAATTTCCCCCTAGATTTAGCTTTCATTTGATGGCCCTTGCCTAATTCTATCTTTACTATGATGTTTGTAAAATGATCATTTTCCAGCTATAGCCCTTCCTGCACATTTATTAGCTGGTCCTTGGCAGTTTACTGTAAGCAAGAGCTCTCTCTTCGCCACTTATTTATTCATTATTAGTGAGGATTCATGAATTCCTGTTGTTTTTTTTTTCCGAAGAGTTGTAATTCATTACTATACTTAATGGATTTGGTTGGTGGGAGTCACTCTGACTCCTGCATCCTTGTGATATGTTCCAATCTTTCCCTCTCTTTGTCTCTCTCTCTCTTGTCCTTACTTCCTGACATAATAAGGTGTTCTAGGTTCATCTTGCCCCTACCACACCTCAACTCTGGAACCAGCCATTTCTCTAAGGATCTGGTTCCTTTTACTGGGGAATGGTATTAGATACCAAGATCTGGGCACTAGGTGTGTTCATTGCTACTGGTGGGTTTTTGTTTTTGATGCTTTCCATGGACAGAGCTAGGAAATATATGCACATAAAATATGCATATTCATACACATACACATGTTTTAGAAATCATGAGTTTATCTCCATTTCCACCCCCATTGGATTCTTTCTTGCTTTCTTCCAATTCATATTTGCTGCCCCTTCTTCCACATTGAAACTCTAAACCTTAAAAACATCAATATGTTGTTCACTCCTTTCTCAATCCTGTGATACATATACACTCATTTCAGAATTGTTTCACCTATTCCATTAAAATAAACAAACTTACTAAAATAAATTCTGGATTTGTTTGTAATTCTTAAAATTCATAAAAGTGTTGATGGTCAATAGTGAGAAATCTAAAAAATACCCTAGAGGTCAGAAACCCTGATTAAAATCTGTTATAAGCCTGAAATCCAGGTTCAATTCTCAGTTCAGGGTTGACCTTTGGATATTTTCTTCCTAGGGTGGAAGGCAGTGGTAGTTTCTGAGAGCAGCTTTAATTGAAGACGCATCTGCAATCCACTGTGTGATCCTAGAACTCGTTCAAATAGGCATTTACACTCAATATGTCTTGAGTTTGGTCTTGTTGGAGCATGCCACAGACAGCACAACCACCAGCCACATTTTATTAAGCTAGACTGCACCAGACTGATCACACAGTGGTGGATCTACCTGGCAACCCAAGGAACCATCTCCTCTTTCTCTCAGGCATGACTGAACTCTGCTTACCTTCCTCTCTCTTCAAAAAATGCAACAGAAGTATCAAAAACTGTCTTAAACTGGGCCCAGACCAATCTGGTTATGAGCTTAATACTCCCTCACCCAAATTATTTCATGATTCCTAGTTTACATTTTTTGATTCACCTTGTGTACTGCAAATCCCCCTATGTTTGTTGACTTCTAGTCTCAATGCCAGGAATGCTTAGCAATGAAGAAAGGACTTTGAGCTGTGAAATTGAAGAGGAGAATCTCCCAATCTGGATAAGATTGTTAATGAGATTGAATGTTCAGGAACATGATAAAGTCCTTTCATGGGGCCTGATAAATTCCTCTCTTCTTTTCCCATTCATGTTAATGTATCAATTGAGTGCTAGGCACAGAAGTCAAGCAGATGGGGCTCAACATATCTTTAGAGGGAGTACAGGGTACATGTTATGTTGCACCACCCAAGTCCCCTTTAGGAAATGAGGGAATCATTCTCCCAGCCGCAGGGAGTACTCCCAGAGGATCACCCTCAGCTGACAGCCGTCTCTGGGCTGGGGATTGTTTTGGCTGAAGAAAACTGTCTCATCCAGGGTCACACCTTCCAGAGGCAGCCTACATCCAGTGAGTCATTCAACTTGGAGGTATAAAGGTCCGGCCCACTCTCTCCAATTTAGGCCATGTCTGTGGAGTTTCTGAGGCCTTTGCTGGGACTGCATTGCTTTGTTGGACTCTCCCTCTGACCAATCTGCTTTCTTCTCCTCTCTTCCACAGGTATTAATCCCTAGAGAACTCGCTTACAAATTTCCTAAACGCTAATGTCAGAATTTGCCTTCCCAAGGATCCAGCCTAAGATGTGTCCAGTTCAGCAAAGTGTCCTGAAACAGATTACATTCAGCTGAGTTGTGGGCACTGAGGGAGAGAAACGCAAACAGAGAGTACTTATGACTCCAGGGATCAACTTAAGTGAAGACCCAGACGACTTAAAGACTCAACTCCGAAACTCTGCAAACCTTCCCTGTCTCATCTGGGGCCTGATACAATCTTTGTTGAATGAATTAATAATGATAGGTGAGCTTTTTTCTATTTATTTCAGATTGCAGGTTGCATTTATTTATTTGTTTACAACAAAAGTGCATGAACAAATCATACCAAGCAGGAATAATAATAGCTATCATTTATTGAGCTCTTACTTTGTGCCAAGCACTTTATGTATACTGTCTTATTTATTTCTCATAATGATCCTGTGAGGCAGATACTATTGTTATTCCAACTTTACAGATAAGAAAACTGAGGTTTAACTAAGTTAAGATGCTTGTTATAGTCAAAGAGCCAGTGAAACTCTTGGCCACACACACCAGACTCCCTGGGGACAAAGAACCTCGAAGGAGCACCGCTGAGAGCTGCTGGAGCCCAGAGGGGGTTGTGCCCTCTCTGCCAGGTGTCCATGGATGCCTGGCCCTTTGGATGGTTCTGCCTCATGCAGCTTGGGGCTAGGAGAGCTGAGACCAGGTTATAGTTTGGCTTCTGCCTCTTTATTTCAGGCAATGGCATGAAGATCAAAGTGCTCAGCTGCTGGTTAGAGAGCCATAGTTCCAAAGCTGTAGATAGTTGCCTCTGCTCAAATGAAGGGAAACTTGATAGACGAGTTTTTCCTGCCTTTGGCAAAGAAGGTGCCAGCACAAGGGTAATGTTTAAAGATCACACAGAGATTTTTTTTTTCCAGGAAATTGTGTATTGAAAAAGGGCATGGGGTTGGCGAGGTGTAAGGGGAGGCATTTAACAAAAAAAAGAAGCTTGTACGTAGGTTCCTTTGCAGGTGGGATTTTGTGCACAGAAGATGCAACATGCCTCTTGTTTTTTTCTGCTCATCAACTCAATCATCTGTTCAACCCATGTCTATTGGGTGCCTACTACATGTCAGGCACAGTTCAAGACACTGGGATGTAGCATTCTAGATTGTAGCTTTCATGGAGCACATATGCTACTGGGGGGAGGATAGGCCTGCCTGTCCAGAGAGCTGGGTTGCAATCTTGTAGTATTTTCTCATGACAATATCGAGTGCTCAGAATTGCTAGCACTAAGTACATAGGTAAGTGCACAAGTGTAAGAATGGGTTTCGTCTACGTAAGCAGAGGGAATTACAGAACTAAGCAGGAAAGTCCAGGGAGTGCACAAATGGATGATTGTAAATCCCCTTGCTGCATCTGGCAGGACACTTAACAGTGGGGTGCAGGAAGGATTTAGAGTAAAACCTTCTGAATAATGGGGATGGGGGAGCCGAGGCAGCCAGCCTAGAAGTTGTCCTATTCCCACCAGCAGTTAAAGAGGGCTATAAAGGCCATCTCTTTCAGCCTGATGAAGAGCAGAGGTTTACTAACCTTACTAGCTAGGTTTACTAGCAGCAGGCACTTGACCAAGTGGATTTTCACTGGAGGAGAAATACAGCCTACACATCACATTTGTTATGCAATTAGAAACAAGAACAGTAAAGGTCAGAATTAGGAAGATGAAGACTTTGCAGGAGGAAGGACCGAGAGAGCTCACTGACTATTACTGCTTCAGACCTGATACAATGACAGGATGTGCCCTGTGAACAAGCTGGGATCGTGGTGGCACGTGACCCAGCACAGCATGCAGGAGATCCATGGAAGAATCACAAGGATAACTGAAGAAGAGATTGCAGAACAGATTCAGGGAAGAGAATGTCAAAGTCCTTTTGGCTTGTCCTAGTGGGAAGGGGCAGGTAGTGAACGCCAGACCCATGTGGTTGTTTTCATTGTGTACTTTTTTTTCCCTCCAGTAAGTATATTTATGCTTCACAGTTTTGAAACATGTGTATGGGTCATCATATATTGTGGACTCTTTATTTTAAACAAGGCTTTCTGCTGACATGCCTATAAGTATTGACCAGGAGGGGACATGAGTGGGCATATCCCCTCTCCATGGAAGTTGCCTGGTGCCCACCATGGGCAGACTAGCTGAGCTACCACTTAGAGGGCGGGTCTGACCGAGAGTTAGGAATCCACTATCCTGGTTCACTCTTTGAATTTCCTCCTCTGTTTTCTACAGTTGTGAAAGCTGCAATCAGCCCTATCTGTGGGAACTTTAGGAATGTGACCCATCTGACCCTGCAGCAACTATCTGCCTGGTTTTTCTAAACTGCTACGATTTTTGACAAGTGATTTCATGGTCCCTTTATTCCTGTGTGTCAGATGCACAGTATTAACTTTGTACTATAATTTGGATATGCAGAGAAAACATAGTTTACTTTTTCTCCACCTAATATAACCTTCCTTTGAAGCCCACACCCAACTGGTTAGCAAAGAGAAATTTTGTGTTCAAATTAAGGCTTACATCAATATTAAACCCAATATTAAAATATATTTAGATTAATCTCTTTTGGATAAATGGCTCAATCTTTCAGATAATATTCTTCCTCCTTCTGGTATATTCTCATCTGGTGTGTCCAGATATACGTGTGAGGGGAGATGGTGGTTTCTGCAACCTCACGAGGGCCATGGGGAAGATTTAGGGTCTTCGTGCCTGTGCCCTGTGCTTCCTCTGGCCTCTGAAGAAGTGTAACACATGATCTGGCCCCTCTCAGCTGGGTCAGAGCCTGGGAGCACCCTCTGGCTGACTCATCCTGACCTTGGCTCTTTCTGGCATCAGACAACTCTGATGAGATTCCCATTTGGCTTTGGCTTGACTGCTTCATTCAGCGGCCCTGGGTGCTCAGATCCTCCACCCTGGCATGTCAAGAACTCCTTTGCTGGACTCTTGGGTTCTCCTTCACTGGAAGCAAAGGCAACTCAGCAAAGGGAGCCTTAGAGTCGGCCTCTGCTTGACTGTGCTGGAGCCACCAGGAAGAGGCATCTGTCTGTCAGCTCAGTGTAGGCACCTGGGAATTAGCTTCCTCCTCTTCATCTTTACTGGGTTGCAGAACAGAACCTCTGCGCTTCTTTGCGTCCTCAGATTTATCTAACACATCCATCCTCAGTCAGCCAGGAGGTAGCAGATAAGGCCAACAGCCTTGCTCTCCTGCCTCTCCTGTGTTCCTTCTATCTCCTGCTATTCCTGGATGGATTGAATGTGGTGGTAGGGAGATGCTGAAGGGAAAGGAGGTGTCAAGGGTGGCTCTCAAGTTTGTGCTTGGTCCAGTCGGATGGATGGTGGTGCCATTTGCCAAGTTAGAGAACTCTGGAAGAGAACAAATATGAGAAGGTAGATTATGAGTTTATTTTTTAACATGAAGTGTTGTTGAATAAATGGATACACTAGAAAATAAAAACCTTGAGAAAAACAAACATGTAGGCCTATACACACACACGCACACACACGCGCACACACACACACACACCCCATTTTCTTCCAAGAAGAGTTCTATGTGCTTACATCTCACTCTTAGAAACACCATCTACTGTTGTAGCACTATGGATTTTACCTTCTTCTGCTGTACTGGAATCAGCCTCCATGACCTACATGATAAACACAGTGAAAAGCTTTAGCACAGAAAGATGTGAAAAGAAACCCAGGGCATCTAGTGAGATCGGGCCCACACACTGTACAGGAAGTGATTAACCAACATCCAGCAGCCACACCAGCCTCAGATGGTATCATTCACTAAACAGAGATTGAAGAAACCCCAGAGGTGATGATGGTAAGTTTGAGAGGTGAAGGTGGTGGGGGAGCTGCGAGATGGAAGGCAAAAGATTAATTTAAAACTGGGAAAGAGTTTTCACCAGAAAACAACTTTGCTAAAAAGAATCTGCTGACAAGCCTAAGCCAATCTTTTAATTCAATCTAAATTCATCAGCTGAATGTGGGCTCTTATAATTATGTTCCACTCTGCCACTAGCTGGGACTACCTCCTGTAATGTCCCTTTGAAATGCTGATTTTCCCGTACATGTGTTCATTCCCCTTGACTCAATGAGTCTAAACTTTAGACTTGATTCTAAGGAATGTATCCAACAAAAGGAAGAAGCTGTAGGCATAATGTTCATTGGCACAGTCTCTATGATATGAGAATGCCCTTCATGTTAGGAATGTGCATCCACTTCATGAAGAATATTAACTGTGATCATTAGGAAAGCTATCCTGCAGCATGGAAAAATGCTTGGATATTCCCTTTATTGAAATGCCACCATGTGGAAGCACTATGCCACATTTAGATGCAAAACTATAAATGGATACACTAGGGAATAACAACCCTAGTGCATCTATTTGTTAAGTGGTTGGATTCCCTAGTATATCAATTTATTAAGATGAAGATGAACCATAGAGATGATAAGTCCCTTGAAAAGGTTACACATTGTAAGAGAGCTGAGATTTGAATCCAAGTTTGTCTTTCTATAAAACCCATGTTGTATTCAGACATTCAGTCAACAAATATTTATTGAGTCTTTACTATGTGCCAAAAATTGTTCTAGGCCATGCACTTTGGATGATATTATATTCCCTGGAAAGAAAAGTAAAAATGCAGCTTTTCATATTCAAATGCAATTTTTTTTAGACAGGGTCTCATTCTGTCTTCCAGGCTGCAGTACAAGAGTACAGTGGCATAGTCATGGATTGCTGCAGTCTTGACCTCCTGGGCTCAAGAAATTCTCCCACCTCGGCCTCCCAAGTTGCAAGGACTGCAGGAGCATACCACTATACCACTATCTTTGTAGATTACCCGAATCTACAAAGAACTCAAACAAATTTACAAGAAAAAAAACAACCCCATCAAAAAGCGGGCGAAGGATATGAACAGACACTTCTCAAAAGAAGACATTTATGCAGCCAACAGGCACATGAAAAAATGCTCATCATCACTGGTAGATGATGATGAGCATTTGATGATGAAATTTGTAGAGATGGTGTCTCAGTATGTTTCCCAGGCTGGTCTCAAACTCCTGGGATCAAGCCAGCCTCCTGCCTCAGCCTCCCAAAGGACTGAGATTATAGGCGTGAGCCACTGCACCTGACCATCATACAACTTCTTATCAGAGGATGGCAACAAGAAGAGCAAGACTTAAATGTTTTAGATGTATTTTACAGTTTTTAGAAATTCAGTCTTGTCTACTCACCATCTGCTCATACCCTACTCATCTTCAAGATTTCTCGCAAACTCCCTTCCCCATCTCCTCTAGCTCCAATTGGCCTCTTTCTTTCCTAACTCCCTTTGCCACACAATGCACACCTTATTAGATCTTGCTGAGTACTGATTGCCAGCACTAGAGAGCTACTTTGAGTTCTGATTGCCAGCGCTAGATATATACTCCTAGGTATACATTTTGGTATACACTGTCTTGCTCTTCATATATATATATAATATATATATATATTTTTTTTTTTCTTTCTTTCTTTTCTTTCCAACAAGGCTATAAGCACTGCCTCAATCAACTGAGAGTTGTTAAGGCTGGAACTTCTCTTAGTAATAAACTTCACAGTGGTATTGCCTTACCAAAAAATCTCTATATTCAAACTAGAAAATGTGTAACTTTTTAACATTCTTCAACCCAGCAGCTTCAAGCCCACAAAGACTTGAAAATCAACAAAGACAGTTTAAAACATCTCATTTAATTATTTCAAAAACCTATGTATACCTATGTAATGAGCTATAATAACAACCCCCAACTCTCAGTGACTTATTTCTTGCCAATGCTGCATGTAATATTTAGGTCAATGGGGGCTTTGTTCCATATCATGCCCACTCAGAGACCCAGGTGATAGAGACTTTACTATCTGAAACATTCCTAGTCTCTAGGGTAAGAGGAAGAAGTGGTGATAAAATTAAAGACTTCCATAGTTCATTGGTGAAAGCAAATTATATGGCCATACCTGAAATCAAGGAAGAATGGATGTGTAATTCTACCAATTACTCAAAGAAGAAGAACCAGAAATATTCAGTGAAGAGCATTAATGATTACCACAATATTATTGTTATTATTGTTCTTTCTTTCTTTTTACTTTGTAAACACAATTAAACCTCACATAGGTTAAATAACTTGTCCAAGGTCAAATATTTAACTACATGTATTAGTCAACTTGGGTTGCCTAATACAACTAATATAATTATATAATAGTAACATATAATATAATTATATAATACTTATATTATATATATAAATAACAAAATATCACAGACTAGGTGGTTTAAAAAACAGGCATTTATTTTCTGGAAGACCAAGATCAAGGTATGAGAAAGGTTGGGTTCTGGTGAGGCCTCTCTTTTTTGCTTGCAGAAGGCTGGCTTCTTACTGGGTCCTCACATGGCTTTCCTTTGTATGTGTGCATGTCCAGGGAGGGGTGGGGAGAGAGGCTCTGTGTCTCTTCCTCTTCTTTATAAGAACATCAATTTTATTGGATTAGCACCCCATTCTTATGACCTCATTTAACCTTAATTATCTTCTTAAAGGCCTTGTTTCCATATACAGTCACATTGGAAGTTAGGGCTTCAATGCATGAATTTGGGGATGGACATAATTCAGTCCATAACACCACAGAAAAGCCAGGATTTGAACTGAGGTCTGTCTGATGGTGGAGTCTATGCTGCTTCTGCTCTACCACACTGTTTCTGCTTTCCAGGAAAGATGTACTGCATACTCCTCAGGTTCTGACCAACCTAAGTTATTATTCCCAATGGGGTGCTTTGTTCACTAATCTCAATCTCTGATTCAGTTCAGGTGTACCCTTTCCAGATATTATGCCCATTTGCCTTTCTATTAGTCTATTTATTGTTCATTTCTTATTTCTAAAAGACCGTACTATGTTTTCTTCAAAATAGTATGTATTGGTAATACCAAGATCAATAATTCATAATTATAGGCTTTAAGGGTCCCATCTTCTAGAGGAGCAGTCAGTAAAACTAGCAAATAATTCCAAAAGCAATGTAATAAGCACTATAATTATGTTCTGTCTAGTCAGTTTTTGAAAACAGGTATCTCCCAAATTTTTGCATTCTACTCATCTGACAAAGGGCTAATATCCAGAATCTACAAAGAACTCAAACAAATTTACAAGAAAAAAAAAACAACCTCATCAAAAAGTGGGCGAAGGATGTGAACAGACACTTCTCAAAAGAAGACATTTATGCAGCCAACAGGCACATGAAAAAATGCTCATCATCACTGGTTATCAGAGAAATGCAAATCAAAACCACAATAAGATACCATCTCACACCAGTTAGAATGACAATCATTAAAAAGTCAGGAAACAACAGGTGCTGGAGAGGATGTGGAGAAATAGGAACACTTTTACACTGTTGGTGGGACTGTAAACTAGTTCAACCATTGTGGAAGACAGTGTGGCGATTCCTCAGGGATCTAGAACTAGAAATACCATTTGACTCAGCCATCCCATTACTGGGTATATACCCAAAGGACTATAAATCATGCTGCTATAAAGACACATGCACACATATGTTTATTGCAGCACTATTCACAATAGCAAAGACTTGGAACCAACCCAAATGTCCATCAATGATAGACTGGATTAAGAAAATGTGGC